>NC_135085.1:10953333-11261666 GCF_051107435.1 Chaetodon auriga | reverse complement strand
CGTGCACTTAGTAGAAACCTTTTATTGAGAATAAATGCAAATGAAGAATTTTCCCTGGCGCCACACATTATTTTGGCCCCTCCCTGGGAGCATAATTTTCTAAACCAGTCAAAGTAAGAGCAAGGAGAGATCAATAACAGCTCCACGGGGGAACCATAAATAAACAGGTCCTGCAGGTAGATGCCGGGGTGGTGGAGGAGTGTGAATGCATACGAAGCAGCACGAGGCAGAACAGCAGGGAGAGCAGCAGCGGCTGCAGCAGCAGCAGCAGCAGCAGCAACGAACGAGCAAGTGAGTTGGACAGCTTATATAGACTGCCCAATTGGTAATGGCACTGCACAAAGTGAGCTGACAGATGAGCTGATTCAGAGCACAGTGTGTCTCGAGTTTTCTGGCTGAAGCTCGACAGGCTTCACTTCACCCGCTGGAATTCTCCACTTGAGGCCCTCAGATTCTTAATGCATGTCTGGAAAGACATTTTCAGATCAAAGAAGCTTCTAATGCCTGAGCTGTTGGCCTGTGAAACTTCAGCAAATAACAACCAATCATTTCAATGCTTTTGTCACTGAACTTCGAAACATTTCCTATTCCAACAATTCTGACTGACAAACACAAAAAAAAAAAAAAAGAGAGAGAGAAATGGCAGGTTTAACCACTCAGAAAAAGACAAATGACACTATTGAGTACTGTTTACTTTATTGATTGATTAATTTATACTATCAATGGCGGAGTCCCAAAGGAATTGGGAGGGATAAATACACACACATCATATCTGATATCCATTCTGGAAACTAAGTATCTGTAGCAAAGAAGTTTACGGCCCTCAAACACGCTCAGATTCCATCTTTTCCATCCACAGCATTTATTCAGAGAACTAAAATGGGATTAACCCTCTTCACTTGTTGTGTTACCGTCCTCTTCACTGCATTCATTACTTCCCACAGGTCATTTCAGAGCATGGCGTTATCAGATCAGCTACACTTACAGTAGCAGTATATATGTGTCCAACACATCTAAACTTGTTAATCAAAAGCGTAACCACCCTGAGACAGACATACTATACAGTATCGTATTTTGTGATGTTACATGATACGCACTCTGGCCTGGCCCTCACTGTGCTGAACTGTATGATAATATATATAATATGAATTCACTTTGGCAGAGTAAGGCAAAAATCTTGATGGAAACTTTTGTAAAATGTGATGGTTGGCAAAAATAGTATTTGAAAGGGAAAAAAAACACAACAGGTTGATAGACGGACGTATGTAGAGACGTATGAATGGGCCAAAGGGAAGTTGGATGGTATATCAGAAGCATGGGATGTGTCTGGTGTGTCTCTGTGAGTCAGTGTGAGCCGGGGGCACCGTCTCGTTCAATAAGAGCCATCTTAGGTCTTCTTGAAGACCTGCTTGGAAACAACTCCTGCAGCTCTCAGCTCCTGTAGAGGACAAAAGACACTTCAAAGCAATCACAGAAAAAAGAGAAAAAGAAACAGAGGGCCTGAGGAGGAGTCAATTATAAGTAAAGGATGCAAGTTGGCCTTGAATGTGCAGTAGTTCTAATAATTAAGGGTAATTTAAAGGAGTGTGCTTATATCCCACCAGAGGGCACTGTTGCTCTACATTTAAACCCTCCTCCAGCTCTTGGGAAATTCCAACTAATAACTAATTTCATGGCTGCTGATTGAAAACATCTGTTGGCATCACTTAAACCAAATAATTTGGCAGATTATTTTTTCTTAGCTTTGATAGCAGTAATCAAAGAGACCGAAATCTGATAATGCTGAGCTAATGAAAATGGTAATGTGCTAGTCATTACTTTAAAGTCTTTTCAGATTCTAATGCTTTCATTACAGGCCACACTGGGCCACATAATGAATTTCACAGAGGAGATGTTTTAAAAAAAAAAAAAAAAGCGAACACAGTCCTTCTGATAGACATAAGTTGGGATAATAACATGGCAGGAGCTGGTGTTGATATGTGCTGGATCACTGGTAGATAACATGAATGAGTAGCAGAATCTGGATGGCTTTCATTTCAAAATATGCACTGAAGTTTAATTTCTAATTTTGCATCATCTTGTGTCACTTTGATCTGGATGGAAGATTTGAGAATCAAAAAATGCGTTACCTCCACCGACATAATTTCAAAAAGTGTTTTCTCAGTGTGCATGCACCTCACACAGCTGTTGCGACTGCTGGAATGAGTGGGCCAATTCATGAGTCACACATAAAAATATATGCACCGCGCATACAGCGCTGAGAGGCATTTGGGGTTTGGATTAAAGTGTCCAAATTGCATACATTAATATTCATGGCAGGAGCTGATGTTTTCTCACCAGATGAAGCTCATCTCCGTCCACCCAGTGGGTCCAGCCTCTCCCTTCAATCTCTCCCTTCTGCACACACACCAGCTTGTCTCCCTCCCAGGTGATAGTGGTCTGCATGAGGTCACAGGTCGGGGAGGAAATGGGATTATAATGCATGATGCACGAGGGCAGGATTTATTCAAATTTAACACTTTGGATTCATAAACATACAGATTTAAACATATATATGCTGAGTGGGAGGCTCGGTCTTCCTCCACCACCTCTTAAAAATATTTATTCAGATAAAATGTGCACATACAGACGCACGTGGCCCTTTGTCTCAGCCACCCTCCTAACAGCTTATAGCTTATCTATAATCAGCATACAAAAAAGGTTTTCCAAGGGGGACCGCAGATAATCTCTGATCCTATTTAGCATTCAGGGACACAATCTGATGAAATAAACCCGAGTCTTGACTCTTGCCTCACCCATTTATTTCTCTGCAGTATCTGATATCGGTCTTCATTACATCAATTCATTGAAAAGAATGCGAAAAGTTTGAGGAAAGTTTTGGAACTCGGTGGAAAAAATAAAATGGTCAAATCTCACCAAACCATGTGCTCATTATAATCTGGAGAAGTGCCACCAAGAAAAAGTCATTTTATACACCTACAGCTTTTCCACCAATGGGAGATTACTGCCACAGGTCCCTTCACCTGCAGTAATGTATTTTAACCATAGAGTCTGAAAACATGCTTTAACAGGTTTCTAAAAAAGGAACGCATCATGCATGCATTCGTTAAAAATATATTAAATCCCATCTGAAAGCATTGCTTCAAACACTCACCATGCATTTCCTGTCATCCACCCCAGACAGATCCTCCTCGAACTCTTTGCCCACATAGAAGTCCATGTTGTAGTTTTTGAAGGTGCTGAGGGTTTTGATGATGATGTGGTCCCCGTCGTGGACGATGTCCTTGTCAGGCTTCAACAAGGTGGCGATTTTCCTGATGGCAACATTAACATCTGCGACAGGTCCCCAAAGAAAGTGGAAAATAAATAAGAGACAGGAGAGAGGGACCATGAGAAGCAGGGCATTTCAGTGCAGTCTCAGACACATAGTTTGTAAAACAATTGGAGGATGCAGCCGTAATTACGTGACATTTTTCATTCCAGCTTGTTTATGTTGAGATAAGCTTTAAAAGTGCCTGGTATATCAGATTATTGCATCAAATGTGTATTTCTCTCATCATTTAACTGATATAATGTGAGACATGAACATACTGGATAGCTGTAATATTAGGAAAAATATTAGGATTTTTATGAATAGCCAAGAAGGATTTAAAGGGTTGGTAAGGTCAGTTTTGGAATTAAGAGCTCGATATTTGCGATATAATGATGATATGTTTGTTCCCGAGTCTTCTCCCAGGCCTGTCACCCACCATCCCCTGCTGCTCTCAACTCACCGAGGGCCTTCAGGTACTCCTCGAAGTTATCATTGGAAATCATTTTCCAATATCCGTTCAAATCGGCTGGCATGTTGGCTGTTTCTCTACTGGTTTCCTTACTTCCCGTGAATGAGGAGGTCCGCTGTGGATGGCTACTTGTGACCGAGTGCAGAACCTGCTGTCAAAAAGCCTCAATTTGAACCGCACTCACTTTAATCCGATTATCTGCCGGGGTCTTTTTTTTAAGGAAAATGTATGCACCTCCTACTCCCCTCCCACTGTCGACACCATGTAACCCCTCAATCCTCACCATGCTCTCCCTACATAATGTATACTGGGAACATGAGGCATGCATACATAATGTAGGATATACACATGTGCTTTTTGTTGCAGAATGCTTACTCCGCCTATGTGGGATTAGGATGAATACACTTCCTTTATTAATTGACACAGGCTCACTTATATGGACTTCCACGTGTGGCAGATTTGGCTTGGTTCTGTTGTATAAGATGCAGCCGTTTTAATCATGTTAGGGTTATAATCAAGCTGCAGGGCCATCAACAATCAGACTAATGGATTAAAATGACACAAACATCTATTAGAACATTGATCAGCCTGTGATTGTGGCTGAATGGAGCACTCTGTGTGGATAATATGCACAGTACAAAAGCAGAATCACCTGAGCTTAAAATGATCCAGCTGGAACAATTAAATGTAGCACAATAGGACTGTCACATCTTTTGTCTCACTTAAATAACTCAATTAATTTGATAATCTCTCTTTTGGGCCAGCTGCAGCGAACCCACTGTCTAGATCCCTTACTGACTGGAACACAGACAAAGACACACACACACACACACACACACACACACACACACACACACACACACACACACACACACACACACACAGCGTCTTTCAAAGGATGCCAGTTAGTATCACTCGCCCTGGCGCTGTCAGCCATTGGCCTCAGTGAGAAAACACCTCCCGTAGCTGAGCAACTGTCAGGATTACTTTAAATCCTTTGGTGGAAAATCATACAGGCCTCTCAGACACAGTGTGTGGACGACAATGGGGAAGCTGAATAGATCCACAATGAATTGCTGTTGGGAGGCTGCTGCAGAGCAGAGACACCAACAATGATCTACGTGTGAGAAATAACAGGATACACTTCATATTTCTACTATTAAAAACTTAATCCTGCTGGCCTGTAGCAGTTAACATGCATACCATTAAAACACAGATACACTCATGGTGGGTAATTTATATGCTGATTCTTGACTACACACAACAATGAATGAATAAATGATAAATAAATCAAGGCTTCAATATTTCTCCAGCAGAATCAAAAGGCTCATGTTGGGATATGCTATTTACTGACACCGCAGCTGGTCATTTATTGAAAAAAGAAGCCATTTTTTAGGATGTCTCTGATGCGTTTGACCTTGTCTGCTTTCTGAAAAGATTTGGTCAATTTTCTTCATATGATTCAGCTTCCAAGCTTAATCTTTAGTTTTCATTTTGTAACGTATCTTACCATCAGTCACCGAATGCCTGTCTTCACCAGGGACAGTGATTGAAGCGAGTGCAGGACTTTATCCTTTTAAAATCAGATATCGTGTATTTTTGGGAATATATCCAAATGTTCTCTACGCGCCAAACTCTGTGTATATTGTAGAAACTTTCTTCCTGGTGTCTGTGGGTGAGATTTGGGTTGTAGGTGGGACTTGGATTCATGAGCTCATTATTTCTAAAATCCCTTTTTAGGCCCTGCTTGGTTTATGATTTTATACATTTAAAGTGCTCCAAGGAAAAAAACACCAGGCAGACAAAAACACTTCAAACACACAGGTTTTTATGTCTATTTATCTAACTTGGCAATAATGTGCAATGTGTAAAACTACAAAGGGTGAATCCTTTTAGCAAACAAACATTCATTGACACTGTAGCATGAAGATGAGGCTCAGTATTTGCAACACATCATGGGCATGATTCAAAAGACACCGCGGACCTGTGTGGATGCTTCCAGGTGAAAACAAGCGATGCCTGGAAAACACGTTAGGTCTTTCTTTGCAGACATTTCCAGGTTGTGCAAACCTCTATCACACTGCAGTCCAGTGGAAGGTTACGGAGCTTACGGTCCCTGAAGAGAAGCACTGATCTGTGAATGAATTCACACTTCAAGGGCTCCCATGTACGGCCATCTATCAGTCATCCAGGCTCTTCACAGGCTGCTGTGCCTGTTTGGTGAGCGGCCTCAGCACCGTGCCCTTATTTCTCCTCTCACTGTCCTCTGTGTACAGGTTGTGCTGGTGTATATATTCTATCACTGAGTCTGGGATCAGGTATTTCACGCTCAGCCCCCGTCTCAGAGCCCGGCGGACCTCAGTGGCACTCGTCTCATTCCTCACCCATTCTCTCACCAGGAAGATGTTTTGTTGGTGGCGCGAGAGGGTGTCCGATTCGTGTACGGCTCGCTCGGGCTGGAGCCCCCCACGACTGACGCAGACTAGGCCGAACCGCCCGGCCACCTCCTCCACGTGGTCATCCCGCCACAGGCCAGGGATCTCGAAAGTGTTGAGGAAATCAGCTCCACATAGGAGCTTCAGCTGGGGACAGTGGTCTGAGGGGAGAGGCGGGATATGAGGAGGAATACTGTTTACTTCTTTACTAATCTTTGAATATTTAGCATAAAAAGGATAAAACAATAAAACATGGCATGAAAAATATGGTATTCACATAAGCTACGTATAAGCTGAGAGAAGCGTTGATTTGCAGTGAGGGGACAGAGCTACTGCTCAATATGATTCACTTTGAGTAATAAAAAGGTCCATGATAGATAGTTTATGATGCTTGATGACGATCCTTTGTTTTATCTTCAAAGGGTATTCACTCATCAGTCATCTGTACAATTTGGACTGTCACCTTTCTGACATCACTGGTCTCCTGCAAATGATTTGGTGATCATCCTGTTCACTAAATCATTGATATTTCAGTTCTCCTTTTTCTAAGCAAACTTGATGGCAAAGATTGAGATAATGCTCAGGTGTTGCTCATTTTGAATACATGGAAAGAGTCCACTGGGCGTTTTCCAACTGGCTAGTCACAAATCAAAATAAAAACCTGGCAATAATCATTCTGTTGAGGAGTAAAATTCTACTATTAATTAACTTTATTTTTTTGTGTTAAAAATATCCAGGAAAAAGTGAGTGAACATTGTGAGTGTAGACCAGGCAAATGAGAAATCAGAAGGTAACTAAAACAGTCTTACTAGTTCTACAAGTTGTACTACTTAAAAGACACTCATGGTGCTGCAGGCTACAACAAATCACACCAAGGCCAAAAACTCAAACCGAGCTGTTAGAAATAACTAAAAAGGAGGCCAAAATAACAAAGTAACTTTTCGATTTCTAAATGAACGTATGAAAGCCGTCATCATGCCAGCATGCCCGAACAGATGTCCCTGTCAATGGTTCTGACAAATCACATATATTCCAGGAAAACCTTCCTGAATACTGATTGGCTATCTTCCAGTTACACAACAACCATCATGTTCACATGTGCTATAGCTATGTATTGGTGAGTTTGTCCGTCTCACACACACACACACACACACACACACACACACACAAAAGTCTCAAAAGTATTAAAACTATCCCTAATGCTCTTTAACCACAGTTAGTCAGGACCACAGAGCACCACTAGGCTTCGACTTTGCACGCATTAAGCACATTATGTGGGATTGATCCAAATCCAACTATTCTGACAGGGATGATGATTCTGCACGAGTACTTTTACTTTTGGAACATGAAGTGTATGTTGATTCTAATACTTCTGCACTTTTACTCAAGCAAAATTTTGAGTGGAGGACTTTTACTTTTAGAGTATTTCTACACTGTGGTATTACTACTTTGACTTGAGCGAAAGATCTGAGTACTTCCTCCACCACTGGTTAACATGCTGATGTTCAGCAGGTATAATGTTGACCATGTTCACTGTCTAAGCATGTTAGCATGCTAATATTTGCTAATTAGCACTAAATACAAAGTGTAGCTGAGGCTGATGGGAATGTTATTAGTTTTGCAGGTATTTGATCATAAACCAACGTCTTTAAAGACTTGATCCTCTGGGGACCTTGAATGCACAAAATTTCATGCCAACCCGTCAAACAGTTATATCAGATATTTATGCTACATTTGGACTAAAGTGGTGGACCAACCAAATGACTGAGTGACAGACTGACCAACCAACCGGCAAACTCTGCTGTCCCAAAATGAGAGGAATTCACGGCCAATGCAAATTAGGTGGTCAAGGGGTTTCTGAACTAATCCCGAGTATCCAACAACAAGAGGTCCTTACTTGAGAGTGGAGTGCTGTTTCCATTGGAGTCATGTGTTCCTCTGCTCTGCTTATAGTCCTTCAAAATACGCCCATAATGATACCTGCCCAACAACCAAAGGTATGAGAGGGAGACACATAATTCATCAGTTTATTTTTAGAAATGGTTTATGTACGTGCATGTTTTTCAATCTAATGCCAGTAAAGCTTTATCAAACTGAACTGAATTAGAAAGAGAAAAATCCATGCATCCATCAAAGATGTAGGAAAAACTTCAGTGTTTCCAAGTTAAGCTCCTTAAAGGTGTTCTAGCACATTTGTGTGTTTGTGTGTGTGTGTGTGTGTGTGTGTGTGTGTGTGTGTGTGTGCTGGGGAGTGAGAGGACGTGTGACGTGGCCTGCTCCGGACAACAGGCCCCTTGATCAGCACCCATGTTGCGCAAACACTGCTTAGAGACAACCAGCTGGGAGGGTTGGTGTTAACTCATGAGGAGATTTGTGAGAAAAGTGGAACAGGGGAGAATGAGAGGGAATAAAATAAAAGAAGTTTAATGGAGCAAGGATACAAGGCCTTGTTAAAACAAGCCTAAATGTAATGCATGACATACAGTCAGTGAGTGCAGTAATACAGGGTGAGGAACTATTTTCTCATTAGATGATTAACTCCTTTGGGCAAAACAACGGAAATAAATTTCATTTTTCCGCACAGTAAACTTCTGCCATATGGAGTCAGACTGCCCTTATTCATATCACTGCTGCTGGCCTGTCTTCACCCGTATTCATGTGCCAAACAGCCTTTTGCAACCACACAGTTCCCACTCGGCCAGTGATTTTAACAGCCTGCACCCCTTATTTCACCTCATGAAAAACCCAGACCTGACATGAGTCGAGTCTAGTCTGGCAGCTCCCAATCAACCAGAACCTGTAATCTAGGCTCTGGGAACCAGGCAACACTGTGTTACATAAGTGGTTGAAGTTGGCATGCAGCAGGGCAGGCAGAGGCGCAGCAGAGGAGAGTGCATCCCTGTGAACTCTGCTGGTGCTGTGGTAAAACTAGGACATGTCAGAAACTAAAAAATATTTGTCTTATATCCCATCAAGGATGAAGAAGGATGTAACAGGGACAGTTAAAGCTAACGGAAACAATAAGCAGCGACTGAGTAACACTTTGTATAATACTGGCAAGCAGACATCCCACGTTGTCTGGTGACACAAAGCCATAGTATGTTCCCTGTACTCTGCATAAAAGGCTTTTTTGTGGAGTAAATCTCCTCTCTAATAAACCACTGGAGCGTCCATAATCATAGAATGGATGGACAGGGAATTACTTACTGCATTATAAATGTCTTGTGTAATAGTGGATGTAGTCGCCGATGTACTTTGACAACAGGTGACAAGCAGCACAGAGGTACCAATGGCTGATATTATCTGATAGTTTCTCCTTTACAACCTTCTTTTTCAAAAGGAGCTATTTTAACTCCGCCAGTGCTGTAAAAGCATTTTATACCTCATGGTGACCACAGTCTCTGTCCAGTCTGGCTGCTGACTCTCCCATTCATCAACCGTGACCCAGTTGGAGCTCTGGAGTGCCAGCTTTGCCATAGCAATCCGGTGCTTAGCCAGTACCAGGCCTTGCTTTCCATAGCCGTCACTCACTGGAGACACGATGCCACCCACCACCTGATACTGGCCTGAAGGGAGAGATGATTAATACAGTTTTTCTGGGTCATGACAGCTGAGAAATGGAACATAAATCAGATCAATCTGACGCTAATATTATTACTTCTTTGTCAGATTGCACATTTGAGGAGAAATGCTACAACTAATCCTTTTAAAACGGGCTGATGATCATGACAATTATCACACTGTATAATTACTTGTAACTTATAATGTAAGAGTTTGAAAATTCTCATTCTGATTGGTAAATACAGAAGCAAATTGTGCAAATTTTAGTGTTTAAATGACAACAGATCTGCAAGTGTAGCGCAAACATTCAGCAAACAGGAGAATGACAACCGCTCCTGTATGCAGCTTATAGTCATTTTCTAATTGCCCTCAAATTAGTCACCTGATGTGTTATAGGTAAGGGGTCAAAGGGAAACTGTAAGAGCATTATTTATGTTCCTGCCCACTGAACTGCTGCACTGATTCATAAAGCATCTTAGAGAGAGCTGACTCAGGACCGGTATAACTCTTAAGCTATAATGATGTCGTTGTGACCACGTGTCCAGGCTGGTGCTCTTATTTTCAGCAGCTTGTGAAGTAAATGGGCCTGGGTTTAATGTAAGGAGACTGTTTGTGCTGACATATTTGTTACATGGGGCTGTCCAGCAGCATGTCACACAGCACAGCCTCAGAGTTTAGAAGAGGACGAAAGGAGCGCAACCGAGGTTTCTGCAGCATCAGAAAAAATTACATATTACTGTTTGTTTGTGTGTAAACAATCAATACAATCACTTTTTTTCTTTTAATTGATTCTTCTTCTTGTCTACAGTTCAGCAAACAAGACACAAGAATTTGGGTTTGTTTAAAGCTGCATTTATTGATATTTGGGCCACTGGGGGGCTCCACAGCAAGCTGAAAAACAAAGCTCTGTTATAGCCTCATGAAGGTGTTACAGCTAATGTTTTAGTAAAGAGCCTGCTTCCACATCAGGACGACATGAAGCAACATTAGCATTCAGTTTATGGCATCCTGACATATGGAAGTCCCATATTTATTCTCCTTTGAGCTCTTACATTCAACCAACTCCTCCAGCTAGTCTCTGACGTTGTACGTCTGTTGGTTAGTGCTGGATAGACAAGAGACAGCAGGTTTATCAGGGCTTGTTTGCTGGAAACAGATGCCGCCTGCTCCTGCTGCTGGACATGAGGCTGATGAGAACGGTGAAACCAAACCCTAAATATGTCGACCATAAACGAAAAACAGTGGGTTAGAGTTGAAAAAGCCCTGCAGAGCTGCAGAGTTGAGTCATAATTCTCTGTGGGTTAATCACTGTGAGCAAGCTTTCTCACGGTGCACACTGTCATTTGATGCTCTGTTCATAAAAATAATATTAATTGGTGGCCATTATCTGGGAGCCTTTACAGCAGCTGATTGGACCCTGAAGGTTATCTAGAAAGTCAAATAAAAACACACAAACGATAAGCAGACACGGCGTCTATGATGTCTGGATCGTACCTGTGCTGTGCATGTGGTCTCTGGCCAGCTCAAACAGCCTCATATGCTGATTGGTGATGGGATTAAAGGAGCCGCAGGCGAGCAGGACTAGTGGAACACGGCAGGTAGCCATCTTGGTTTACCTCCTCAGCCCACTTGGAGGAAAGCACAAGAAAGAATTACTAACATTGTGGGAGTCGCAGGACAGGACGCAAACATCAGAGGACAGAAGGTAGCTAAAAAGTAGAGAGAGAGTCCTGTGTGGGACATTATACAGGATACTGTGCAGAAACATTAAGACTTTACATATCTAAAAGTCAGTCTGTACTTATAACTATCTGTCACGCTGTAACAGTTTGCAGAGGTTCGCCTGAGTTGCATTAAGGTTAGCAACCAATTTGTCATTTGTTGGGAGTTTGTAATCCCAAAGCACCTTAATGTGTGTGAGCAGTGTTAGTACAGGTGGCCCCAGTGAGAGGCAACTCATAGCATAGCCATTTATCACTGGGACACCCAAAGCAGTTAGAAACAGGCAAGAATAAATGTGGCGGCATTTTGCCAGAGTCAGACACTGGAGGAGGGGAACAACTGCAGTGGCATTTTATTCCGATGTGTGTGTGAGTGTGTGTGTGTGTGTGTGTGTGTGTGTGTCTTTAACCAGCCTCTCTGGCAAGCGTTCAGCCATCATTCGAAGAACTTCTCTGACTTTAAACATGTAATTTCTTAGTTAAATGGTTAATTTTATATACTATATAATACTTCTATCGGGCTTTAATACCTTTTTTATTGTGTGACCTTTCTGTCTGACCAACAGAAATATCATTCACATAATAACGCTATAAAGTCATTTTACAACCAGATTTAATGTATCCTGTAAGTATATAGATGGTGTATTTGTTTCTGTGCTGGATTTGTTTGAAAATAAATGCATTAGGAAAGTGCAGACAATAAACAAACTGCAGGATGTCCACCGTCTTTGACTTGAAATTGCCAGTAACTTCCTGTCGGAGAGTGATCGTTCTGTGGTCCTGTGCTGTGGATGTACAGCTCAGATGACTGATGCCTGGACTGATCAACAGACAAGAGACTGTCGCCTCTCCTATTTCAGCATCAAGTTCACACGCTATTGGACGTAGAAAACACGAGTTGCTGTGTTTTTTTTGTTTTTTTTTAACAGTTGTAACAGTATCGTTTCAGTCACAAGTCAGCACACAAACTGCAGCAACGTTCAGTCAATGAAGCCTTGACGTTGAACAAGCGGCTAACATTAATTAGCCTAGCGAACAAAACTACGTCAAGCGACAAGCACTCGCCAAACGGGATGTAAATGAAACCGAACAGTAGCATATTCAAACGGTTATATTACGAAATGTAATGTGGAAAACGTACAAGGGTAGAAATGATAAATACTTTCATTACCTTCGATTCACATTGTTGCTATTTGGTAACAGTGTCACACTCTTTCCACTCCCCCATTCTGAGAAGCTACTGCTCGATAGTTCCGCCGAGACAAAAGTGGCTCAAGTACGCCCTCAGGTGGAAGGAGGCTGATTCTGGGCAAAGTGACGGAGCTGTCCACGGTACTGAAACACACTGTGCAAGCGGCTGGTATTTTTATTTTTTTTGCAATTACACACCGTAAAGATGGCCAACATTGCAGTACTTGTTTGAGATCAGTGTTACACTGAGCTTTAATTTAATGCGTTCTTGAGCCACTGTGGCTGAGGACAACATCTTCCCAGAAGTAACCGACTATAATCATCATCTGACCTTTACAGTCATGCAGCATCAAACACCTACGTGCTACCAGTAACCTTTCATTCTATTGTTGTTAACTGCATGTCAGATGAAAAGAAAAGCTTTGTCGAACACTAATTGACTGTCTGTAGTGCAACCTGCAAAATGGCTGTAAAGCAAATGGCTTTTCCAATAACTCTCCTTTGTCACAGAGGGATGAAAATAACCTTAAAATAATGTGAAGACTCAAGTATGTGCCATGTCATTTCACAGACCACTGGTATATAACACTAGAAAATTCTATTCCACTCCAGTGGAGACAGTTATGGCTACAGGGATTTCACATATTGTTTGTGCATGTGACAATCAGGTTGAGACAGTATGTGCTGTTAGCATCGCCCGCACAGTATGTTTGTTCACATAAAAAAGACATTTTGATGTATACTGATTGAAGTATCCAAGGTTCTATGCTTTTTAAGGTAATTTCTTATCACAGTGAGGATACAGTACCTTAATGAATGTATTAGTTAATAATATGAATT
Organism: Chaetodon auriga; assembly: GCF_051107435.1. Classification (NCBI taxonomy): domain Eukaryota; kingdom Metazoa; phylum Chordata; class Actinopteri; order Chaetodontiformes; family Chaetodontidae; genus Chaetodon; species Chaetodon auriga. Next base: position 11,248,136 of record NC_135085.1, on the reverse strand, counting down.
ATTTAGCAGTCATAAACTGTTGAATAATTTATTAGCCAAACACTGTTTAGGCTTGCAAGAAAAGCTGGAAAAAGTGGAAAGTCAAAAAGACAACTAGCCTACTCCCTGTGAGCTTGTGTGTAATGTTGACAGTAAAATGTGTACTTGTGGATAACATAAGAAGCAGTAGTTCAGTGATGCCACAGTGAATTACTCCTTCTGTCTCCTGAATGATGTCTGAGCTGATGGCTTGACCACAAGTAGAAGGAAAATCTGCTCATTGCACCGTCTTTTGCGCATCACCGCTCTGCTCCAACTTAGCTGCCACTGCCCATGGAAACAGCCAACTGGGAACATGTGTGTGTAAGTGACTATGTGTGTATGTAAATGTGGCCCTGCGTGTGTGTGTGTGTGCGTGTGCGTCTGTTCTATCTTTGTTATCCTCTTAACTCACTTGAGGTCTGCCCTCTCTCTCTCTCTAATCCCCAGCACACACACCCACACCCAACAGAAGACGAAACATGGGGGAATAAATGAAGAACATACGGCCTTTAGAGAAAACCAGCGATTCTGCCACAGGGTGAAAACTGAAAGACTCAAATCTGTGAGGGGGAGTATGGATGTGCTGTTTGGGTGCTTGTTAGGAGGATACAGCTGGAAAAACATCATATATGGCAGTTGCTTCATTCGATTATGAAAGGAGTATTTCTGCGAGAAAATGAAAAAATCAGCAGCTCTTGTTACTCCTTAATTAAAGCCTTTTTTCCCACATTTTCCGAATGCAGCCTAACTTACACAGGCAGTTAATGGAGGGTAACAGCTAATAAACTGACTCAAGGTTGCACATGGGTTGCTAACTAATCTGAATACCAAAATGCCCAGCAGGTGGGCATCAGCAATGTGTGGCTGATCTAAGATAAGATCTGATCTTGTATCTTTTACTATTACCATAATGAGCAAATGTCAAACAAATGTGAGTCTGAAGATAATTTAGAACAGTAATTCAAGTCAGTTGTTCAGATCTCCCTCTAATCCTTGCTTGTTTTCCTCTGAATTACTGGGGAATATCATGAAATGGATTTGCATAAAATGAAAAAAATAACTTTAGTAGACATTAGTAACAGCAACCTGGACATTGCTTTGTTTGAAGGAGCCACAAGCCAGAAAAATTGGAAAACACTGATTTAGAAGTTTCACGTGTTGAAAAACTTGAATAATGGGAGAATTGATATTCCCTGTGTGCTTCATTGCTAAATTTTCAGCAAAGTGGTAAGCCTCTGGTGTCCTACCTTGCCATAGCTTGGGGTTTATTGAACTGTTAAAATAAGTGTGGCTGCATTCGTGTTGAGGAATACAATCACTTGTACCTAACTCTCAGTTACAGCAGCTCTTTCCCGGGGTGTCAAAATCAATCTTTTCCCCTCTTAACACCAAACTACCAACACATTCACACGCATCTCAGCCAGATCCCCTCCCTACATTCCCTCATCTCCATCCCTTGCTCCTTCTTTCTGATTAACAGATGTGTCAAGTTTACCAAATAAAGACAGATTTTACCCGAGAAGGACGCCTTTTTTCTTCAGCTTAAAAGTGTATAATTTGTCATGCTTGAGGAAACCTATTTTGGACCATCGACAATCGACAGAGTGCAAAAACTAGTTTTTAAAAATAATCCAAGTTTAACCCTGTTTAAATAAAACCTTATTTTAGGACCCTTGTGTGACACTATTCAACATTAATAGAAAAGTGCATTTTATTTTGAAAACTTCTAACCGGAAACCTTGTTGTGCCAACGCTATTTAAACGTCAGCCTTTCTCTCTCTCTTTGCTTACAGTTCGCAGTGACTGTCTCTCTACCCACAGACTATCCCTCGCGCGCCCGGCCAGTTGAAAACATCCTCGCGCTCCGGAGGTGAACCAGGATTTCAGAGGAGGAGAGGACGGGGAGACATCACCTACACAGCTCGACAACCATGCCGACACTCGGGATCCCCTTTTTGCTGTTTTGGCTCATCTGGGGTCACTCCAGCGCTCTCGGCGGAAAAGGTAGGAACATGAAAAAGAATAATTGGGGGGAAAACAAGCTGCTTTTTCGCATTTGAGTTGCCCAAGTTGGCAAGGAGAGAGCCAACCGTCCATCCGACAACTTCGTCGCCATAGAGGTTTTCATGTCTGTCTCTTGTTAAGTTCTGCTGAATATTCAGTAGCGGACTGCGTGTGTTTGTGTTTCTTGGCAATTATTGACTTGTTAGTCAAAGTTCAGGTAATGGCAGACAGGGCAATTAGCGGGACAGGTGCAGTTTGATGGAGAATGACAGCTTTGTTGTAGCTCCATGTAGTCTTACTGTGGTGTGTTGGGAGCACAAATGAAAAAGGTGAAAAATACCCGCCATTGTAGACGTTAGGGCTGCAACTCACGCTTTCATCATCGATTGATTGTTTGCTTTAAACTATAAAATGTCACATAATAGTGAATAACAACCATTGGACTTGTACCAACGTTTGTAAACACGAGGCTACAAAAAGCAGCAGGTCCTCACAAACGACAAAGTTAAACTGGGAATAGTTGGTATTTTAGCTTGAAAAATGGCTTAAACGTTTAATCGGCTGTCAGATATTTGGACCTGTCAGTTGACACCAGCTGACTGATAATGCACAGAGCTCATCACTATTTCACTTACTCTTGTCAACAATATGTTTATCGTTTACACATTCAATGCATACAAGAGGTGCACCAAATCAACAGTAGCATAAACACTCCTGTCTTTACCCTGAAGTACGTAAAAATATATCCATGCATATAAATACAATATACATATACTTTAACAATGAACAGTATATAGTAAAGTCAAAAAATGTGCCTGCGATGAATCCAAAGGTATTTCACAAGCTCAGACAAACTTCACAATCTGTCTTAAATCATCCAGGTGGTCTCCTCGTATCAATACACTCCCCAAGTCACCATGTTCCACAAAATATATGAAGGGTCCCCAAATCCTTTCGCTCAAATTCAGTTTACCTCTGAGCATATATGTCATTTTTTCTATTGATATACATTGATTCATATACTTTATCCATACTATGTCTTTTTTGCTGTGTGTATGTACATATTATTAATTTGAATATCAGGAGGATACACCCCCCAAATTATAGCCTTAGGTTCCATGGGCACTTGTACAGACAGAAATATATCCATACACTTTCATGCCACCACTCTTTCACTTTCTGACTGTAGGAATTCTCAAATTAGCATTTAAGTATTTACGTTAATGTCATAAAAACAATATTGAGGATATCGCTGGTTATGCTGCAGGTCATGACTGGCTGGTTGGCCGGTGATCTGAAGATGATTTTTGTCTGCAATGATCGATGAGTGCTTGGGGAGGGCAGCCATGGTGAGGGCGTTGTGTTCAATCACATCCTCACTGTGTGATACTCTCTGTGTCTCTCTCGCACACGCAAACAGCGTCGACTGGTGCTGCTTATGAAGGGCAGCGGCGGTTTACAGTGGTATTAATTGGGTCTCTGGGGTGAGAGCGCTGGGCTGACTGGCTGTCTGCGCTCAACCAAACGTGATCGTTTTTTTTTCCCTGTTTATGAAAGACCTCCATATGGCCCTGAGCCATAGGGAAGCTTAACTAGGTTTAGATTAACTTCAGAGAAGAGCTTGTTTTCTGTGGAAAGTTCACGACTCATTTACTTGTCAAAGGCGGGCGTGATGTGTGAACAACATTGATTGCCATATATGCTATATATATATATATATATATATATATATGTGTGTGTGTGTGTGTGTGTGTGTGTGTGTGTGTGTGTTTCTATACATCTCCACAGTTGTCGGTGGCTATGCAATGCACAGGTACATAATGTGGCCTGGATGTCAAATATCACATTACCAAACATTTTCTGAAATGGCTGAAGTTGCTTTGACTTTGTAAAAATTGACCAAGGCCTCTGTGTGCTGGCAGGATGTTTGCTTGCTTTATAAGACGAACACAGTATGAGTTTTTGTGTGTGTGTGTCTGTGTGTGTGCGCGTTGATTTGGTATTTACAAGCTCTACAAGCTGAGCGGAATGGAGTATGTACATGAGACACAGGCTTGCTGCTGAATACCTTTACATAAGAAGTCAGGAAATAGACTGGAGCAGAAGAATGCCAGAGAACACAGACTGAGAGGATTAGAGGGGCACTGAAAGAGAAAGAAAAGGGAGAAAAAAAATCGGAAACAAGATCAGATTTACGGGTGTCTTTTCAACAGAGCCGTCTAGCTGCATTATCCTCGCCGGAACATAAATCGTGAAAGCGATGTGGAATGCAGAAGCATAACTCAGGTTTTTCCTCTTCTGTGCGATGACTGCTGAAACAATGTCTGGCGGGAACTGCTCTCCCCGTCCTGTCGCTCTTTTCCTCTTTACTGTTATTCATGCCCTTTCCATTCTCTTTCTTTCCTCTGCTGTCTCACTCGTGCTCTTGCTCCCTGTCTCTCTCTCTCTCTCTCTCTCTTCGACTCCGCATCACTGTTTGGTTGCTCCGCTCCGTTGAGCTGATGCCACTCAGAGGGCAAATGTCACAGAGAGAGAGAAGTGTTTCGTCATTCTCCTCCGTACTTCTTTTTCCAAGCCCGAGCAGTCTTCGTTCTGATTTCCAAAGCTGCTTCTCTCTCTCTCTCTCTCTCTCTCTCTCTCTCTCTCTCTCTCTCTCTCCACAGCCATGGGTTCAATTTCAAAGTTTTATGGGCTTAAGTGAGATGTATAAATGGCGAGGCAGTCTTCTTTCTGTCTTACTTTGCCTTTTCTCATCTGGAGAGTGTCACATTCTCACTCTATCCTGGGTACCTCTATTACCGACCCCCTCCTCAGTCCCATTTATATTCTCTCCCTATCCTAGCCTGTCCAGATTTTCTCTGTCTTTCACTCACATTGTACCTTTTCTCACACCCCCCCCAACTCAAACCTTCTCTCTTTGTTTCTATCCATTTTTTTTTCGTTTTCTAATGCTTCAGAAGGAGAAAAAAATACACGTATGCTATGTGTAAAGAGATGTGTGCATGTGCTGTGATGGCAGGCGATTGTTTTGAAAAAGACTGAGTACCCTGCTTTGTACTGACATTTATAAGTGTGTGGAGGATCGTCAGGTCCGTATGCTGCTGAAAGTATATGCAAATGAGGGAAAATATGTAAATGCATGCCCTAATTTGGATGTTAATTACTCAGCACGGCTAATTATAATATGTCTGATGAGGCGTAAGGTGGAGGAGAGAAGCAAAATGGAAGGGCTGCCATAGGATGATGTATGTGAGTATGAGTGTGTTTGTTGTGTGTGTGTGTGTGTGTGTGTGTGTGTGTATGTGACAGAGAGGTATTTGTGTTTTGCGCTGTGTGTATACGCCAGTATTACACCAGCTGGTCCAATGGCCCCAGTGGGGCTTTCTGGTCAGCACTGCTCAATATGTGGTGGATAAACACTGCATGCAGAGCTGACTTCTGAGACACCCTCACACACTCTTGTTAGTTCTCTCACTAATGCATGGACACACACTCACACACTCGGACACTCTTGTACTCTGAAACTTCCTGAGTAAACTCATTTACTTTTCTGTTTATTAATAAAGTCCCCCACATATTTTCCCCTTGAAGCTTCACCTGGTGGCTGGTAAATGACTGAGGTGTACCGTAGAGGAGACAGAGACAGTGGGACAGGAGTGGGAGAGGAAAGAGTAGAAAGAGAAAAAAAGGAGAATCGTGCTTTTTTTTAAACCTTATGTAACATGGATGATAATTCTCGACAATTATTTCATCATAACCGTTTTACATGATTTTCCTCTGTGTGCTTTAGGAACACAAACGTAAGAGGCATCAAGAGAGTTAAAAACAGAGAGAATGAGAGAAAGAATTGCATAGATACCAACTTTCTTAAACCATGACCCTACAACATCAAAAGATTGGGTACAAGGGTTGAGGTCTGGTCTGTTCTAGTCTGGGTCAATTGGTGCTACGGTCGGCAGATAAAATAACATAGTGTATGATATGTAAAGATTCTGGTCTTAAATCATCAAATCGAGTTGTTGCAGGATTTGTGGGGACGTCGACTGCCAGAACTCCAGTCGTTACTGACCAGTTGTTCAGTGTGTTGTCTAGTGTATGTATTCGCTTACTTCAGCTCGTCTTCAGGTTTTTCAAACTTTAATCGGTGCCACTCAAGAATGTATCAGGGTGTTAGTTGGAAGCATGAATTAATTCAGTGAAATGTAAGGGCTCATGAAAAAAAAACCCCTCATATTAACTGGATGCAGTTGCATCATGATCCGTTTGCCACGCAGCTCCATCTTGTATCTGCTGGAATTAAAATAAGGTTTCAGAAGTGGAGCATCTTCAAGCAGTCTTTTCTTCAACAGCCATGTTTCTAGTAGTGCTCAAAACGGGTTGGCCTGCTTTTTCGACAAATATATGTTTGAAGCTCATTTGTGATTGAGGAGTTGGTAAACCAGCAAGAACGAGGCAGACGTTGAAAGTATTCAACTGTCATGAATGTACCTTATCTTCCAGCACGAATCGGCAAACTGTCCTGGCTGCTCGCTGCTCTGGGTGTGTACTTTGTGCTACAGGGTTAGCAGCTGAACGAGAGTCTGTTGTTGCTGCAGCAGCCCAGTTGTTCTTCGGCTCAGGAATGCTCAGGTCGTGTGTGAAGTGTGCACAGGCAGAATGCACGTGGGTAGGCGTGTTGGTAGACAGGCAGGAAGGCCATCCAATCATTTCATTTGGCCAAAATGAATAAAATCCATCCAAATGAAATGATTGGATGGACTTAACACAGGTCTGCAACAGCCACAGAGACCAGATTTCTTCTTTTTGTCAGAACGTTTGATTTATGGATTGCTGCTGGGATGTAAAGACAATTCCACCAAATACAACAAAAAATGCTTCACAAATACTCTGCCTACTCTAGCTTTAAGGGTTTTAATTTCATGTCAATTGTCAGTAAATACAGGGATTTATAGACATTTCCAAATGAATTTCATGCTTCAGAGATGCAAGCTGCTTCTTCAAAAACAGCCATATGTGATCCATGAGTGAGACGCTCATACATCTGGTGGGCATTGGTGCAAAGGATCAGAATGAAAACTGTGAGAAGTACTTGTTTGACACCAGTCATTTGGTTGGATTGTGTTTGTAGTCAGGTCTGCATGGCTCCTCTCTTTAACACAGTCAATGATTGGCAGTGATTGTGATTGTCTTTGTGTTTGTTTGCAAATACAAACCCGGGCCCTGTTTTTCGTACACGGATAACTAAGGTTGCTTGATTTGACTGTTGATGGTTCGACACAAGTCTAGATTTTCCGGTTCTTCAAAGCTGTCTTAAAATATATCTGCACCTGTTGTCAGAGCAGCAAGTCCTGCAAAACCTGTATACCTGTATATGATAAAATACACAACATAATAAGTGTAAGATTTAAAAAAGGACAATCCCTAAAAGAAAGACATGAACTTATTTAAAACTTTCTGTTAAAAGACTGAAACCATTACATTAAAGTGACGTTGTGATGAGGTCTTCAGCATTATGATTTGTATTTGCATCATAAATATAGACTGAATTCACATGGATTAAAACAAATTATTTTAAACTGGAAGGAGTTCATTAACCACAGGTAAATTATTTTGTGAGCCAAACGCTGTATGTTGAAGTTTTGCCATCCACACAACATCACTGACAGTCTAACCACATTCACTCATAATAAATTACACCTATTGAGGTGCTCAAAGATTGGAAACACTGTGGGGCACAATGAAGAACAAAATAACACCAGTAAAAATAATACAGGAACACACATAACATGTTATGTTTATGTACGTAACGCTGTTGCCCAGTGCATGCTGGGAGGCTTTACACAATACACCTACCCTATATAGGCCACATGATCAGCACTCTGCCTGTTAAATGAAGGCCAGGGATGTACAGTGTGACATGTATGGTGCATGTGCTACTAAAAAATCAGTCCATCCAATAAATGAAATTACTGCAGTAGCACCTGTGTGACACAGCTTTGTGATTTGTGTGTCTGAGACTGACGTGGTGCTGAAATGTTTACAATGAGAACGTATTAGCGTGGATGTAGACAGACTTGTTTGTGTGAGGTGAGGTGAAGGATTGTGCGCTTATTTGTGTGGGTGAGGTCAATGGATGGCACATCACTGTTCTCTATAGACTTTCATGCAATTAAAATTCTTCTTGGCTGTCTAGAGACCATACATCCAATGCCAATTCCCACAATTCGTAGGGAACAACTGCCTTATTGGTACAGGGATGCTGTGCTTCCTAATGCATGAACTAAGGGTGCGTTCCATTTGAACTGGGAAATCTGAATTTCTGAGCACCCAGTGGGAAATTTGACACTGGAATGTCCCCTGAAGTCAGATTTCTAACTCAGAAAGTCAGAAGAACTTCACGAACCCGGACTTCCAAATCCAACATTGCTGCTCTGTGCATCAATAAGTGAAAGCTGTAGTGATATACTGTTTATTAGCACTTCTGTTTTATTCTTGTCTTATATTTTCCATGTTATTGTACTGGCAGTCAGCTCGGGTGTGTATCATTCACAGCTCTGACTTCCACGGTAAATGAAACACAGAATTAGTCTATTAAGCCAGGAGGTCAATCCACAGTTAAAATCATCATAACTTGCTGATTTTCTACCAATTTATATGCGGCTAACATTTGATGAGGAACAGCAGCTCTTGTTCTGTTACTGGTGCAGCGAGACTCCAGAATTTATTTGGCAAGATGACCCATACATAATGAATCCTTTTATTAAATGATGTCTGCTCACAGACCCCAGTTGTGGCCAGTGACTTGAATCTGTTGGACTCTTTTGAAGGACAAAGAATTCCTTATAATTGTAGTTTTTAGTTGTTAAGCTAAATGCAAACATGATGAATGTTATGTTCAGCAAGAGGTGTTATGTCCCTAAAATGTAGCATTATTGGCAAATAAAGAAAATGTTTGTCTGAAAACATTTTTTGTTAAGGTTTGGATAGTGCCAGATAGTGATGTTTTTAGAGATGGCAACAGAGGTTTAATACTTTTCTATACTGCACTAACTCTCTTAAGCACCAGTGTTAATTGCAGAATAATGTTCTGCTCATTTTGCTTTTATTTCAAAATAGGTTGTAATATTTCAGGTGGTAGTATTTCATTCAGTGACAAACAGCTGGGACTGTCCACCAGTCAGTTAGAACTGAAGAAGCCCCCTGGATCAGAGGTGAAATATTTTCAGGTAATCATGGCCAAATCCAGTTGCCCTAGACTCAATCTTCCTTGTGCAGAAGGCTTCATTAATGAAAGATTCCTAACCTTGAGTGTTGTGCTTGAGCCCAAGGAAACATAAACCAAGTAATGGCAAATGGAAACCAATGATGAATCAGCATCCATCATTTATTTTCTTCATTATTGAATATATGACTGTGGTCATCCACCATCATTTTATCTTGGAAATCTCTCTTCATGTCAAGTAAAAGTTTGGCTTTTTTTTCCCCCAATGAGGTTCTTCAAATGTGGCTTGTTTGCTCTCACTGACATTTCAGTAAAGTATTGAAAAATAGCCTTAGTGTTGGCAGCAAGAGGAGATCCCAGGGCAAATAAGGAGGAGGATGAGTGCCTCTGGACTTCAGTGGAGATTTTGTGTTAGTGGAAAGGTGAGAGTTTTTTGTGTTTTTAGTCTTGTTTAGTCAAAGCATTCAATACTGCCAATTTTGAAAATGGCTGGTCCTCAGTCAGAGTTTGGCTTAGAGCAATGTTCAGCAGCAACTTACCAACTGAACTGAGGCTTCTGAGCGAGGAACAGTGCCTCTCTTGTGTCCTATGAGCTGGTGTCATTGAAATGTTTGCTATTGTCTATATCTACACAGGCCTAGCAATCCTTTATTAAACAATAGGCCGCAGTCTGTTGTGACTCATGATAAAGCCTGAGGTTATGAAGACATGCACCGCTGCGCGCTGTTTTAATTATAATTCCAATACAAACTTATTAGCCTGCTGTGTATTTGTACACCTAATAAAATGTGTTAACACTGTAGTGTGTGTTCATGTCCAACCAAATATAAGAGACAGATACACACACAAATGCACCCACTCACACATTGATTGAGTCATCTCCTTCATCTTCCTTTCAAGTTGTCCTGTGTGGGTCTCTTGTATAGTCAGTCCAAACCCTTACTATACGCTTTGAAATGGCTTTATATTTGATTTTTTTTGGTGCTTTTGATTCCCTCCCGCAGTAACCATGAAAGAGCCATTTATTTTCCATCATGCGATATGATTCTGGAGATGCTCTACAACCACAGGTTTTCATGAATGTTGGAGAGGTAGGCTACAAAGTGAAACTATACAGCGTAACATCACAGGTGCTACTGCAAGTCATGCCGAAGGGAATTCTTTTAAGTTTCCTAATACTTTGCCTGCAAGGCGACTCAGTGTGTGACTGAAAAGCAAATCATTTTTAAAACAACAAAGGAATATTTTGAGAGGAGACAGAACCAAGCTGTGTGTGTGTGTGTGTGTGTGTGTGTGTGTGTGTGTGTGTGTGTGTGTGTGTGTGTGTGTGAGTGCGTGTGTGTGGCCATGTATTACTCACGTTGTGGGGACATAAATCTGTTTACGCAGTCACATTGTGGGGATTCGGCATAATGTAAATCATTAAATTTTAGGGTAAATGCTGAGAATAAGGTTAGGCTTAGGCAAGTAGTGGTTATGATTATGGTTATTGTAATTCTCCAAGAAATGAATGAAAGTCTATATAATGTCCCCCAGAGTGTTGAAAACCTAATGTGTGTATGTGGGAGAGAGACGCAGAGAGTTTGTGTGGTTTTTCCTCACACCTTCAGTCACATGCATGCACACAATAGGCTCATGCACCTGGTGTACCTGAAGCTACAACTGCTGCTCAGGAAGAAAGGAATCACAGCAGGGAGGGAAAATGAAAGCATGTCCTCAAGAAGAAAGGTTTTAATTTTCATGAGTCATCAGTCAGATGAGTTATCTGTTTCTCTCTGTCTATCTTCCTGTTTCTTCCTCCAGGACTCTCTCTCTCACGCTACCACCCCACCTGTCTCTCTGTGTGTGTCATTGACTTTGCCTCTTTTTTCTTCTCCGCTCCTGGCAGCAGCACATTAGCTTTGAGGATTTGGATTTGTGTTTGTCAGTGCAAATATCCTCATTTCTTCTGCAGATCACTTTTGTATTTTTATCACCTCCTTTTGTAAGGCTGCCATTGTTGAGCCTCACCTCACCACCGAGAGTGTGTCCTCACCTCTGCCATTGTGGTTCATGTCTCCTCTTTTGTACTCTTCCTCATCTGCTCTCCATCCCCTTACTCAGTCTCTTCTGGTGTAGATAAATTAGATGATGTGCAAATGTGTGTGTGTATGTGTAACACATTCATAATGTGTCTCTGTGTATATACTGGAGTTTCTGTGCAAAATCCACCGTAGCAGCTTATCACGTAGTACATGTACCAATATGTCTACCTGCGACACCTGCTAATTAGGTGCTTCATGCCTCTCTAGCTTAGATTACATTTGTAATGTGATGTTATGTTGCATGAAAAGAAATTAAAATTTGTAAAACAGGCAGATTAAAAGTAGATTAGTTTGCTTGACTGGTGAACAGAACATATTCCTCTATATATCTACTTGTTATACAACCGAGAAATTGTTCCTGATTTCCTAATTCAATTTTCTCCTGAAAAATGATGTCACCTCCTTGACGGAATAGTAAAGAAGTGCATTTTTGATTCAAGTCTGAAGTGGCAAAAAGTTTTGAAGTTATAAAATAAATTATCATGTACCGTAATAAGAAATGGGCAGCATTTCTTTTGAGATATTCTAGTGTGGAGATGTTTGCTGTTTAATTAGAAATGATGCTCAGAGTAGCAGTGGGAATAAGAGAAACTGGTTTATTTTCTGTTCATTCTGGGTCCTTCAAAAATATATATTTAAGGACAAAGAACACTTTCTTCTTCTTTCTTCTTTTTTGTGGTGTGTTATTTCTTTTTCTGCTCACTTTGCCCATGCTCCTCAGCTGTTATTGTGTACAGCACAGGTGGGGAAGTTATGATGTGTTTTGGCAGGAAATAAATATTAAATATAGAGAGACATAAAAAGAGGCTTTCTAGTTTAGTAAAACACATAGTTTATTACTTGGTGCTGTTGTTCTAAGTACAAATTAACATAGTGTGAACACAGTAATAGTCAAAAACTGTTCATACATTAATCATAAACTGACATAAAACTGGTGGAACCCTGCTTATTTATCTACTTAATACTATGCAGAATGTGTAGATGAAAACCTGCTATGGTTTAGCACCTGCTCAAATATTGACTTTTCCGAATCGCTGGTTTCTGTAACAGGAAGTGTTCTCCAGGGAGTTAATGACCTCATTTGTGTTATCCAGTTTTTTCAGACTTTCAAAGTATCATTTGTTGTGTGTGTGTGTGTGTGTGTGTGTGTGTGTGTGTGTGTGTGTGTGTGTGTGTCCACATGAAAGATGAACTGTGTGCATAGGGCTCACGGGGCCTTTACAGTGTGCTGCCACAAAACAAGTAGTGTGATTGTGAGTCACCTTCTGCATGTTTCCCTCAACCATAAATTTGAATGTGTCAGAGCACAGCCTCAATTTCCGATTTGTAATTTGCTCCCCATCTTTGCCGCCGTTCCCTCCATTCGCAGTGTTTTTGATGTATAGTTTGTTGTTGCCCTCTGAGTCATTTGGTCTACCTCCTTCACACTTCCTATATGCTCATATGACCTTTCATCCAAAACCTGACTGCTGAGTTTGTCCTGCTGTTGATGCTCCACCAAGCTGTTTAACTCACATTGTCACCCTTGACCTCCCTGTTTTCCACCTCTCTTTCTCTTTTTGTCCCTAAGGAATGAGCAGTATTTAACCACCCACCACTCTTATGTCGGCATAGCAGCATTTCCCATCAACTCCATGTCACAACAGATGAGTTTTAATTTTTACTTACTTTGGTGTAATGGCATTTTCTGTTTATTTTATTCACGGTCCACTGCTTTTGCTATTACAACTCTGTTCTCTGTCAGCAAAAAATCCTATTAATCTTTCTGCAATTTCAGCACTGTTTTTGCACAGTCTGATAGAGGTGCTTGCTCAGGTTTTTCCGACCTCATTATTGTTAATCGATTGACATTCATAATTGCAGATGCAAAATGAAACAACGCTTATCACCAAGAGCTTTGCTAGGCCTTTGGCCTTTCTGATGTACGAAATCTCGCATCAGCTTACACTTACATACGACAATGACATCTTTGTCTGAGGTGACATTTCCACCTACAAGAGGACAAAGGAAGACTGAGAAGAGGCTGCATTTGATAGCCTATAGTGTTTATGCTGCTTTGTATTGTAAGGGTGTGAAGTATGTGTGTGTGTTTGTGGTAATTCATTTAATTGAAACATTGTTCGTGAAAAGATAATTGGTCCTTACCCTGCTGGTTATGTCTTGTAATGTTATCCCACATGGCTCACATGTGATTCTTTCTATCTCTCTCTGAGGATTGTCCACATGAGGTGTTGCAGTGCTGTGCTGGATGATGCTGCCACAGACTCTTCTTGTGCCTTGCTATCAATCTTTTTTCTTGAATATTTACTTTTTGGCTTTTGGTTTCTATCGAAGGTGGATGTACTTAAGCTAAGATGACTTATGATTTATTGCAGTTTCTGAATAGTTTTGTTAAAGGAAAACACTCAAACACAGTCTGTTTTGTCTGATTAGGCGGATGCAGCAGACGAAAACAACGGCATTATGTCTTTGCCAGACAGTGAAATGACTCCTTCCTCGTTTTAAATAAACTTTTCTGCATCATTTTTTGAGAGAAAAAGGCAGTCAGATCAAATAAATGATGAATGGTCTTCCAAACAGAAAGCCTGGAAAGAAGGAACAATGTCTCCTCAGTCTACCTGTCACAATTAACCCACAACTGAACTGTTAAATTTTTATTAAATTGCCAAGGCTCTTTGTGTGGATTGCTCACCCCCGTATCTCTGTGGGAATTTTCCTGTGTAATTATACTCAATTTTCTTCACAAGCACACAATAACTTTATTGTATTGAGTTGAAAAGGCAGTGCCACCATACTGGCACATCAGAGTAGAGTGCAAAAATTACATTTGATAGTTGAAAACAAGGAAATACTTGAAACTGTCAGCCTCCTCACTATGGCAACATACACTTAATGTCCTCTTGAGACTAAAAATTTTACTTTTCACCAGAACACTATTGTCAGAAATGTGCTTTTCTCTTCCAGATTATTGGATGAGTAAATTCAACGCAGCAGACAATAAAAACTGAACAGCTTTCATTTTACCATTTATGTGATCCACTGGCAACATTGACTATGTTATTGAATTATGTTGTACATTTACTATATAAAGCACTGCGTCGAATTGGAGCCCATTGCAATGATAAATGTGTAATTTAAAAGCCGACATTGTGTTAAATGTCAGTTATCGTTCATCTTTTAAAGCCGGGATCGGTGGTGTTTTCAACCTGTGATGACACTAAGTGTCACAGGACAATTATTTATTGAGTGTTTTTGTAAAGGAAATCCAGTACCCCAGAGGCATTTCTGTGGGGAGAGAGGAGGCCTAGAGGAGGGGAGAGGGTCACAGATGAAGTAACCACAATGAAAGTGTATGGAAGTGAATAAAAAAGCACAGATCACACTGCTGATGTATTTGTTTTGGACATATTAGCTTTAAAACACATCATCAGTGTGCTCTCCCCTCTCCTCTCCCTGTGTGATCACTCACCCATTACACTTTATTTAAAGTAATTGGCCAGAAAATGGTTCTGAGTTGTCAGATCAACAGAAAGGAAAGTACTCCATTTCACAGGTATGGTAGCTCCAAGCCTGCAACTTAGGGATGTGATGGCTGTTTGCTTTTATTGGACATGAGCGTGTTGTTTCTCTGCCTGGCTCCTTCATACACTCTCTCCCACAGCTGCCCTTTTCCCCCATGGCCCTTACACTGACATCCTCCCTCCTTCCCTCATGCACAATTAAACACACACACACACACACACACACACACACACACACACACACACACGTACACATTCACTTAGCAGCTTCTCAGCCTCTGTAATAAGGCTGCTGTCTTCCCCAGTAATAGGCATCAGCTGTGAGTACAGTGGTCCAAGATGGCAGCTCCACAAAGGATCAGACAGATGCTTGCAGATGAGACAAATCAGGGAGAAGATGGCCAGCTTACTCCTCTTGTTAACCCCTCGACCTTTGTCTCTCTTCCTTTCTGTCCACTTGGACTACTGATACTGTAGGATTGCTCACATTGGTAGCAACAAAGCTGAGACATCATACAATATTAAAGAGCTACACTGTTTACCTCTCAAGGTGCTGGTTGCCTCTTAAGCATCATTTCTTTACTTAGAAGAGAAGCAAAGTGAAGGGGAAGCACTGGTAGTTGCTTTGGGAGTCATGACAGAAATTCACCATCTTGGATTTCAGCAGCTCTTACAGGTATTCTGTTGACAAGTATCAGTATCTTCACAAGACTCTCTTCTTTTAGTTCTGTGTTATTTCAACTGTCTTTGAGAAATGAGGACAATTTTGTAGCCATGGCGCCATTTGAGAAAAATACGAGGCGGTGTTGCTATCCTCTTTGTTATTGCAGAATATGTAATTCATCCCCGTTGTCAAGATATTGATTTTTAGAAGAAAAGTGATGATAAATAATGTTTTCTTTCCCTTACTGATCCTTGTGGTAGATTAAAACAAACTGCTGAGAGTAATGTGGCTTGGCTTATTATTAAATTCTGAAAATGCCCTCCACAGTCTTCTTATAGCACTATGGGACTATAATACTCCAAATATCACATTCCCCCCTGTAGCGACCTCACCGCCCATATTTCTTTTGTTGAGAGATGATGTAGAAAACAAATGCCATGAAGAAAATATTGGCACTGCGAAAACACTGTGAAATTTCCCACAAACATCTTCCCTGCCTCAGAATTACAGTTCATCCGGCAAACCACTCAAGTCTGAAGTCTTGAGTTGCCTCTCATTACCAGATGTACAGAGCAGAATGAATATGGTTTGACATATAGTACACTGTCATGGCTTTCACATTTCAGCAGACTGACATGATCTACCATCTACTTGTTTGAGAGCTCAGTAACTATCCCCATTCACAGCAGACTTGCTGAAATTCTTCCAAATCATCAGATTAGCTGTTATTATACTGTCTGTCCTACCTCCAGCATCCTTCTATGCGGTTTCCTTCTATGTATTGAACCTGCACATTTCTTGTGAAGTTGAAAGAAGACATGAAGGACAGAGGTGCATCAGAAAATACAAAGAAAGAGAGAAAAGAGTCAGACCAGGTGAGAAGATGAGGGCTGGAAGAGAGACAGCGTAGAGATGGTGCAGAAGCCAAGGACAGAGGAGTGACATATAAGAGAGAAAGAGAGAGGCAGAGATAAAAGAATGAAAAAATGACAGAAAAAGATGGAAGATAAAGGGAGAGAGGCTGCGCAATGTGGGGATGTTTGCCATCACCACTCATTGTTTGGTGGTGTGAGCGTGGTCGGCCCCAGAGCGATTCATCATGGTTATGTGGTGGTAGGCAGGTAATGTCACAGTAGGCAGGGTTGGGCACACTAGAGGCGCAGGCTGCAGTTATTTTTGGGCATCTGTTTTTGCCAGCCAGAATCTAGTTGGTCACTCTCTGCCTGTGTTGTGTCTCTGTTGTACCTTCTGGATATCTCTTGCGACAGCCTTGGCATTATGTTTTCGGGTTGTCTGTCCTTTCACCTGTGTGTTCATCCCATTCTTGTGAATGCGATATCTCTGGAATACCTGAGGTGAATTACATTACATCTGCCACAAACATGGCAAACTTGGGCTCAGTGATGACCTGAATTTGGTGATTAAATGTCACTGTAACCTCACAAAACACATTTTTGACCACAGCTCAGGAATTCATATGCTAGTTATGACAAAATTTCACTTCACTTTGACATCATAATGTTCAGCAAAACCACTATTTAATGCAATTTGTGACCATATTTTACATTTGATTAGATACTGAATTGCTGATACCAGTCATGGGTGTCCACCTTCAAACTGTGGTGACTGTACAGATCTTCTGTGCTACCAGGTTGAAGATGTGTGTGAGGCATCCATGTTTTACAGTTTGTAGCTTCTTTGCAGCAACATCCATATCTGAAGCAATTGTCATTGCTGTAACTTCGCGTTCTGTTGGAATCAGTTTTTATTGGCCATCATTTGAACAGATATGAGGAAATTGACTCTGTTGAACTTGTACACTAATAGACACACATACAGAACAGGAGCAACAAAGCTTGACAAAAATCAAGTCAAATCAATTTTATTTATATAGCCCTGTGTCACACATAAAAAAACTGCTTCAATGAGCTTCACAATCTGTACAGCAAACAGCATCCTCTGTCCTTGGACCCTTGACTCAGATAAGAAACAACTCCCATTGGAGGAAGAACAGTCTGCTCCACCCCTTCCCTCCACCACAAGTTCACTGATTTTGCTAATAATGAGCTTCAGGTGATTGTTGTTGCACAATGTGACAAAACTCTCTGTTCTCTGTCCTTCTCTGTAAAAACAGTCTCTAAGTCTCCTGATCTGTTGGACTCTTGAAAATATCTGGTATGTGTGCGGTGCTGTTTGTTTGGAAGGTCCACATGATGTGTTGCTTTTTACATTTACAAATTGGTGGCATGTTTTAGCTTTCTGTGTGAATTTTTTGTTTTTTTTTACTCCCCTCTGTCATGTCACACGTAGCTGCAGTGACTCATTAAAGGTGGTTTGAATGTCAAATGTCAATTTTGGTCTCATCAGCTCCTCCCACGCACCCTCTTTCTGTGATTCTCTATCTTTACCCTTTGCATGTCTCTGACTTCTTCTGTGACATTTGCTGTCATTTCTTACCTTGATCATTTATGTGTCTTTTATGTTTCTCTCTTTACTGATCGCAGTCAGCCACCTTTCACTTCTTCCAAAAACAGCTCACAGTGCAGTGATGAACCTTAGTGCTTGTTTGTCCAAATGTCAGCGGTTTTGCACATAAACCTGATGTTGTCGTGTGTGTCTGTGTGTGAACTTGTGAAAAGAAATCCCTGGTGCTTGTAACTTTTTGTGTGGATGCTTGCAGCTTTTTGTGTTCATATTATAGTTGTAGGTGGGTGTTTTTGTAGCAGTCACACACACACACACACACACACACACACACACACACACACACACACACACACACACACACACACACAGCATACTGTCATGTGCACTTCCTGTACACTAAGTCTCTAATGCACAGTATGGTGGTAGGGAAGTCTAAATGATTAATGATCGCCTCTGTGGTATGTCTGCCAAGGCTGCAGCTAAAACCAGTGTCATTCTCTCTTACTGCTGTCACTCCATGAATATTGTATAGGTTACGGACTTGCTCGTCTCAAAAATGAGTTCAGTTCTGTACATGTACCACCACTCATGTTTTAATCCTATTCATTGTCCAGTAGCGCTGCAGTTAATGATTCTTTTATTACTGCTTAATCTGCTGATTATTTTCACAATTAGTTGATTAATCCTTATGTCCATAAAATGTCAAATTGTAAAAAATGCTCATCACAACTTTCCAGAGCCCAGAGTGACGTCTTCGAATTGCTTCTTTTGTCCAACCAACAGACCAAAACCCAATGACTGTGCATTTACTGTGATAAATGACAAAGAATAGCAGCAAATCCTGACATTTTAGTGTTTGACATTTTTACTTGAAAAATGACTGAGAAGATGATTTGATTATCAAAATACCTGGCAACTAAATTCTTTCAAACAATTATTCACTTATCTGATGTCTTCATAATAAAAGTAAGAATCTAAAACGTTTTCATAAAAGCAGTGCTCCCCTTTGCCGGTCCCTTCTGCTAATTTATGTTCTGCAACATTAGCTCATGCTATACCCAGTTCATGAAAGCATTTTGAATTTGTTGGGAAAAAGTGCTGGAGTAGCAAAACAACAATAAACTTTTGGAAAATGGCTCAATAGAAAAACAAGTTTTTCCTGAGCAGTCACGCCCTGATACAGGCTAGACGTTCAGAGGTCATGCTACGTCTCTATTTATGGTTGGGTGATATGATGGCATGTACCGTGTGGCGGTAGAAATGTGTCCACTGGTAGAGATTTGGCAATACTATTTCCACCGTGAAGAAATATCCCTTAAACTGTATTTACACAGTGTCATTCACAGTGCCTGCACTGCTACCCTGCTACACAGCAAGTGAGTGGGTGTGTTGATGACACTTCACAAACTGTAGTTGCTTCACACTCTTTTCTGTTTTCCTTTATTGTCCTTCCCACTCCTTCGTTGACGTTGCAGAAATGACCAAATACATGCAGTACTGATATCAATGCAAAAACGGTCATCATTACACGAGTCCTCCTCCCCCTCACACTCTGCCCAGGTGCCACTCCTCACCTGAACCAAACGAATTAAGTGTAAACGTGTCGTGACAAACGTGCTGCATGTGTGAAAGGGCCACGCTGGACAAATTTCGGGCCTGAAGTTCCAAATGAAAAAAGTGAGTAATTAAATGTGATGAAGTATGATACGATCTAGTTATTTTAAACCATTTATTAATTAGATTTACATAACAATTACTGTTACCGTGATATAAATTACTGTACATGTACCATAATAGAAGATTTTGGCCATATATTGCCCACCATGACATGTTTTTCCATGAGCACACAGTAGTTTATTTTGAGCCAATCCCACATACAGTGTTCCACGATTGTATATACTCACTGCCTCACCAATTGTGTATTAATACGTGGCTGAAAATAGTTCCAACACATGCAATATTTACTTTGAATTTGGATATTTACTTAAAGCTACAATACCCAGTTGTTTTAGAATATGATTTAGCCTTTTTAAAACGTTAAACAATGTGTTTGGGAACTGTTTTTATGGATTTACATCCTCAGTACGAACTTGGGGCTGAGTGCCACAGAAAGGGGAAGACGTGGGATGGTATTAAGAGACTCACTGTTGGTTTTGGTTTATGTATGGGGTTGATTGAGAATAAGAAAACAGAATGACACAGGGAACAAAAATGATTATTAAATTGAAACATCAAAGGCAGAGCTATCCTGACTTTTAGTCTCTGTTATGGTTCAAACTCAAAGCTCTTCTTCCCTTCCCGTAATGCAACTTAATTGCAGCTTTTATTAGACTCTGTCTGCCTCCTAAATTCAGGCTTCTTTCAAACCCCAGACCTCCATTTTTTAAAGTCGTCTCTCTGTTTCTGAGATGATGACCATTGGGATTATTTTTTCAAACACTGGAAAGCTTCTCCGGAGCCACAGAGGCCAGGCTGAGTTGCACTCCCTGTGACTGAGTAAACTGAGCTTCATGTGTGAAATACATGGAATGTCCCTTTAAGATGGAGTTACGTCTAAAAATGTCACAGCGCTGGAAACATTGACTGATAAATAATGAGCATTTAGCACCAAAGATGCCAAAGATAAAAAGAGATGCAAATTATTACTTCATGTTGACAATATCTATTAAACTGTGTGCATAAACTGGGGAGGTATTGTCAAAGCCATCATCTACTATAATCATTTAGTTGACACTCTATATTACTGAAGAGTATTAGTGTGCCCTCAGGTGCTCTGGAATATGATTACTCACATGCAGTGTTGCACTGTCAGCACGATCTTGGAGGCAAACAGAGCAGAACGTCATTTATATTTTTTTATCCTGACATGGTGTGCCAGGACAGCTCTTTAGCAGAATGTGCATACTGTGTGCTTCTCTCTATATTATGCAGAAATGCTATATATACACGTGTGTGTGTTCGTATGCCTGCGTTGTGTGTGCCTGTGCTTTCTGTGTTTTGCAGAATTATCTCAAATTTCCTTCTCTTTCAAAGTGATGTTATTTACTTTAATTCAATTTTGTTCTTAAATCCATTACTCATTGGCAAAATAAGTACAATCGACTCCTTCTCACCTATTATGCTGTTATCAACATTTAAAGTGAGCTCAATTGCATACATCTCTGGTTAACACTCAAGATAATGAATAATTATGGATACATCTGTCCTTACATTAGGTCTGGCCGGTATACCATTTTGTCTGTCACGGTTATGTCACACCACAACATGGATTTTGCAATACCGTCATTATGGGAGTTTTACCATCTTAAAAATATGGTGCTTTACTGTGGCTGCCATAACATGCAGGTGGAGGGCTATGCACGTACTCAACGAGCTGGAGTTGCATCCACTAACTGCTATTTTCTTTGCTGTAAAACTGACGACTCCTGTGACATGAAGATATGAAGGTAGCATTATGAGCAACAGACACTAATTTCAGGTGTTGGCTGCAAACACAAGCCAACACAAAGTCATCTTCTTCCATCTTCCAGGGATGTGAAGACCCAGTGAATCAACTTGATGGAAAACTGGGAAGCTGTTAGGCTAACAGTTATAATGTTATATGTGTGCTAATCATTGATTTTGGACTGCTTTGAGGGCTGATACAAAGCAGATTCACTTCAAAACTGAAGCTCAAGGATGGATCGATACTAACGTCAAAACGAGAACTTGTGTGTTTTGCCATTTCTATGTTGCTTGACTGTTAATTCTGCTGGTTAGCCTGTTGAATTTGGTGTTGGCACGTTCTACGGCTAATGTGGCTACTGGCATCAAGTGCAGACACACACGATGGAGCAATGTTGTATAACATTGACGGACAGTCAAGAGAAACTGTGTGAATGTTAAGCCTCATTTGAAGCCAATTTAATAACCAGAGTGGTAGCTTGGATATGGGAAACGTTTTTTTCACGTTGATTTGTGTGTCGTCTCACATATCCAGACCTAACATTATCTCCACATTTCATTCTGCAACACAGGCTCAGCTGGTTTGTTGTTACAGGAAAGCCCTGTTCGCTGTGTGCTGTGTCTGTATGTTTGTCTGTTGCTGCTGTATATAACTGTACTTCATAGGCATGCTCCATGGTACACTGACTACTGTACTTATATAATATACTTTGGGTTTTATGCCAAAGTATGCTAATATACTGGTATATACTGGTGTCTGTTGCTGCTGTCTGTAAATGTACTTGATTGACTGTTGTACTTCTATAATATACTGCAAGTTTTCTGCTAAATAAATGCTGTTTAAATGCCTAATCCTACTCTTTGTCTAACTCTGAAAATGAATCATGTTACGTTTACCCATTAACCTACCTTATGGGGCAGGTTACTCTTTCCAAAGCACATGTAGCCCTTTACCTCAATTTCCATGATATAATATCGCCAACATAAGAACAAAACAAAAAAATACTGTGATATGATTATAGACCATATAGCCCACCCCTACCTTACATACATTAATTGATGCAATACATTGAGCTCAATGTGAGAGTATGACAGATTGTTCACTTGAACGTTAATGTTGCAGGAGGAGTTTGTGTTTTTCCTTCAAATTTGCTTTTGAAATTGATTAAGTGGCCTAGTTATAGCCTACAATATATGTAACTTGTGAAAACTTTTGTTTATTTCTGTAACTAGGTTGTCTGTGATGTTATTTATAGAATCTAAATTTCCACAGAAGGAGTTTCCCACAGTGTTTCTAGTGTCTCCCAGTTCTGGTAAATAGGACGTCTACTAGATTTGGGCAGTGTCTCACAGCATTTTGTATAGTTTTGTGCAGGGTAGAGCCAGACCAGTAGTCAGTTAATGAGGATGATGAAAAAAAGGGGCTAATATTTTTGCTATATTTTTGTAATGGTCTTTTATGCTTTTAGGTTGTAGAAAGTCCTCTTTACAAAAGATTTTGCATGAAGGGTTTGCAAAAAAAAGGAATATTTTCTACATGGAGAACAAAATGCTTTACAATGGTTTAACCAGACGAGTGAGAGGGCAGAAAGCAACAAAGATACCTCTGAGCAACAGTTAAATGATATAAAAAATCACCAGCCACTGGTAAAGAAATTGGAAGCTTAGTAATCTGTGCAGATTTGAATAGGAACCAGAGTCTACAGTAATACCTATAATGGGAGCTCTAGCTCGAATTAACAGACTTATTGCTTTAGCAAAGTTGTTCTTAAAACTTCAAAACAGAAATAGAAGGTGATTCAAGGGTTACCTCTGTTGAAACTTGATCATAGAATATCAGCTGAACATACTATGGACTGAAAAAATAACAGTTTAAACCTGTTAAATCTAACTGCTGAGTAGACTGTAAAGGGACCAAAGAAAATTGGATTCTCAAAATATGTAAAGCCCAATTGCACTGTTGTGGTTCAATAATGATCTCGGGTCACTTGTGCTTCTCTGGATTGGAAAACAAAGTCAACATCGAAGGGCATTTGGAGGGAAAAATGGTTAGTATTCTCCCCGTTCCTGCAACACTGTGGTGACATTGACTAAATGCAAGTTTTAGCCATAAACTATGTAATGGACAAACTATGGCCTGAAACCTGTCTTTGGCACGTCCATACTGTCCAACTGAGTTTAAATGAATACAGGACCCAAATGCCACACTCAAAGCAGAGAGGACAGAGACTGGGAAAGCTTCTTATTGTCAAAAACAGTCCAAGGCAGTCAAGAGATTTCAGAGTTTGGGGTTGATCCTGAAGAGGAGGAGGCTAGATGGTTGTTGATCCAGCTTCCTTCCAGGACGTGGACTGATAGGGTAGGGACGAGGACAGGTGAGGGCAGGATGCCTGAGCACATACAAAAAAAAAAAAAAGCTGAGTCAAGAAGGCAGACAGGCAAGCAAACAAGGAAAACTGATCAAAAGGTACTTAGCAGATTCTGCTGGGTCTCTGTTGTGACCACGGAGATGAACGAACAATTCGACGAACACCGCGTGGAGGGCCAGGGTTTATATACTGTGACGGCAGGTGAGCCTCGACTGAATGATTGAATGCAGCTGCCCACCAGGAGGACAGGGTGTGATCAGATGAAATCAACTGATATATCGACCATGGCCATACGTTGGTTGGGCTTTAGTAGAGGGGAGACAGTTGAGGCAGAATAATTAGGCATGACTGCTGAAATGAAATGTCATTCAATATTGATTTTGACACAGTCAGGATCAAATGTAAATGCTCTAGTTTATAAAATGCTATGAAAGCTTGATTTGTTGTGCCCTGCTATAAGACCAGGGATAATGGGTAGTGTTTAAATGTATGATTAAATTATCTCAGATTGGGACCACCCAACACACTTAAAGTTCACCGCTTTAGAGTATTTGGAAGGAAGCCATCGCCTTCTCTCTGAGCTAAGACCATGAAAAGGTCTAAGCTTATCAGAGTTTTTAATAGATGAAGCACATTTGCCTTAAGTGGCTAAAAACTGATTAGCTATTCATAGCCCTTCACCCTGTTTATGCTTCAAACACCAAGTTGCATTTTACTGATGCAAAACAGTGTGAGAGAAAGCAAGTGCAGCTGTGGCAAAAACTGAAGCATCTTTCAAGTCATCATTTGAGCAGATGCTGTATTAAAAACAGTGTCACTCCCATGCTATTATTTCCATAAACACAGAAGAAAAAACCTGCATAGCCCTGTCTTCCACCGATAATGGCATAATTTAATTTCAAACGGTTAATGGGCTATTTGGGCATGGGAGTTGCTGTGGAGCATTAAAAGGAAACCACTGTGATTACCTTGATTAGTCATTTTACTGAACAATATCAGCCTGTTTCCTCTAAGAGTATCTGGTCAACGAAAGACACTAATGAAAGCTTTTTTTTTTTTTTTGCTTTTTTTTAATGGTCAGGTGAAGGGGGTGGTAGGTTTCAAATAAATAGCTCTTAATCACTTAAATATTGTTCTCTTTTATGCCTCTCTCTCTTCAAATGCTGCTGCATTCTGTTGAAGTTATGACCTGAGAGATGCATAAAATGTTCTTGTATTTCAGCCTGAATTGCTCACTGACGGAGTCACAGATAATTCAATATGTCTTCTATCATCAACATTGACTGCTGCAGGACTGTACAGTGGGATGTATATGTCACACGTGCTACAAAGAAATCGGTCTGTGTGATGAATGAAATGACGGCACCCGTGCAATACATCTTTGCAATGTGTGTGCGCGTCTGAAATGATGCTAAAAACATCTGGATGGGGATAGTTTTCATTTTAAAATGCAGTCTTAAAGTGAAAACATATTAGTGTGGATGTAGCCAGAGCTGCTTGTTTATGCATGAGGTGAATTTTATGGTGCATCCTTATTTTAATTGGTAGTTGTAGTCTTTCGTGCATTTGAAAATTTTTCCTAGACATTGGCCAGCATATTGGTACATGGAAGATGTGCCTCTAATGCATTTAAATCTATTGAGACAGGAGGTCTGTGTTTGTGGCCTGTGCTGCAATATACCGTTTAACCTCTGTAGCACCAGTGCAGCCCTGTACTAGCCATGAGAGTCTGTGCTAATCTGGTTTCACAGTGTCAGATTTTTAGAAAATACCGATAAATACGGACAAATATGGATATTTGCTATAATTTGAGCAAGAGTGTACTGTTTTGTGTTGATTAATAGAGCAAGACGAGTGATAACAGGAAGACATACATGAGACATGACATGAGGCAGGACAAACAACAACAAATAAAACAAATTAAAGCATAGAAATACAGATAAGGTGTAATAATGATAATAATGATAATTGATAAGTATGCTCATTGTAGTATTTATAAACAATGTAATAATAATCGCCCTCATCATCACCATCATCATCAGTAACTTATTAATAATAGTCTGTGTAATGACGAGGACAAGTGGAGAGAAAGACAGAGGAAGAAAGTATGCGTTGAAGCTGGTAGTAATATGTATCTTGAAAGAGAACATTTACCATTTTTCTCTCCTTATTTGCCCACTCATACTCATCTGTCTCTTTCAAACACTCGTTCTCTCCTGCAAGGCCATTTGTAGATTGATACTGAACAGTGAGCTGCACATTATATTAATCTGAAAGGTAAAATGAACGTGACTTTTCCTTCACTTCCCAAGCTTAAATGACTGGCCCCTCAATGTCCTTTGAGGTGATATTTGTTTTAATAATCAACAGCAATTAAAATGAGTTAATCTCTGGAATAAAATGAAGCAACAGTTAACACGCTGCTTTAGAAATATGATCTACAGACAGTATGGCCTCAGTGCAGATTGGCAGATAACAGTTTGAAATGAAGGCAGTCAAAAAGTCTCTCCTCAAGACATTACAGGCGCTCTGTAAATATTATTTGCAAGGAAAACATAATCACAATAGCATTATAAGCTGTTTTTATGTTTGTGTTGTCCACTTTTTGTACTTAATGTGAGATTTAACACCTAAACAATTTCTGGCACAGCTTGTTGAACCTTATCTTTGTTGTAGTCCTTCATTTTTCCCCCTTCCTGTGGGATTACAGTGCTGTCCGGCAGTATTAAATTAAATGTCGATAGGTAGCAGAAGAGGACGGGAGGAAATTGACATTGAGCTTTCAGAAATCCTCCCTTGAGCTATTCTGTTTGGTGACAATATTGGATGAAAGTTTGAAGGGTTCACACTCACACAAGAGCTGTGTCACCTAAACCGTGCACACACAACTGTGCACATGTGCATGCACAACAATTACCATAATACAACGACAGACTGACAGACTGAGTGAGACACAGTTGGGCCAGCAGGTGGTGGGAAGACAGACAGCACAAACTCTGAGGGAGGGAAGGGCAGCCAATGTTTGACTTTCAAACTGCTCGAAGGACGCCGAGACAAGCTGATGAAAAGTTGCTCACAAGCTCAAACACAAACAGATCGACACTCTTCAAGGATAAGTATTCCCATTAGAGTGATTTTGGGGCAGTAATTGCTTTCCTTTTTGATCCAACACCAAGTAAAAAGATTGAAATCTTTTTGATTTTTACTGCCATAAAATCCTTTGAGTAAGTAAACTGCTGAAGAGAAATCTTCTTTCAAGATCTTTCCAGTATGTTTATTGGATTTATATACCTAACATAATAGCTGGCTTATCAGTTGGCATTAATAAGAAGACATAGCTTGTTATTGAATATCACATTAATTTAAGTATGTATTACACTGACTTAATAAACCATGATTTATTATATATTTTGGGTCTTCTGGGCCAAACTGGATCTGGTGTATTGGCTAGCTGCCTGGTTTGGGGCTGCTCTTGTCAGCTGAGATATCATCGCTGATGGATGGTGCTGCTAGTTTTTCAGGGGCTTGTGATGTTGTGTTATAGAAAATAAGAGTTTCTCTGGCTCGCCTAGGGCTCATCACTCCCTGCACTTCTGTTTCATGCATTTCCAGGTTCATTTTGTGTGCTGTAAAATGCTGACTGTAAGACTAGCTAACAAGCCCAGGCTGGAGTCTGGCAATCGACGACTTTGCATTAAAGACTTGATGAAATGAAAATACAGGTAGTGAATTTGATGCAGTATTTTGGGGAAAACATCACCTGCCTGGATTTATAATTGGCTGGGGTTAATACAAGGACAGAATAGTAACACACCGCTATGTATCCCCTGCATCTACTGTCGTTCAAATCAAAAAAAGCATATTAAAATGTGCAACTCAGCTGTCTATAATGACAATACACAGAAAAATATCTTTGATTTGTACATGAACATACTGTAAATAAGATAAAGAGTGATGGTATATCTACGGAAACGTTTGGTGTGTCGTGTTCGTGGAGTGGTTTCTAACCTCCGTCTTCTTGTCTTTTTCTGCCATGTGTTCTTTCTCTGCTCTGACAAAAGATAAGAGCAAAATACATTATTGGACAACTGGATGATTTCTGATTTGATTTCACTTCCTGGAACAATGGGTTAGGCAGATCAAAACAGCCTGGGAGAGACAAGGAATTAATCCTTCACTCCCTGTCCTTATTTCACTCCCTTCTTCCCAAACTCCTCTTATTTCTCCCTTTGTCGGTCTTCGCTCCTTCAGTATGAACAACTTTGTGGCTGGGTGGTGGTGGTGGTGGGGCTTGTCACATGTAGTATTTGTGTGATGAATGCCTTGATGTTGTAGGATTCACAGATGTTCGGTTTTATTCCACTCATCATTCAAGTTAAATGTTCTGAAAAGTAAAACAAAAAGCTTCCCTCTCTTGTCTCAGCGGGCTTCCACTGTCGGTGTGCCATGTAAACGTAGCCTGTAAATAGTGTATTATTAGTCTCTTTTATCATATTTTGTCATGAGCTGTCTTATTATTATTTTTAATCTTTTGGGGAACTCTAAAGAAAATGAAATGATTGAGTAGCTTGTATTCCTCTAAACAAGCCCCATGGCATTAGAGGTTAGCTGATTTTCTTTTTGCTTGAATCAATGGATAAATAAATTAACTCCCCATTATGGTACATCCTCTTCCTTGCTACATGACAGCATGTTTCTATTTTTGCTCAAGAGGTGATGGTGAAGAACCCTTGTGTTTCCAACTTGCTGTTATACCTACATGTCTTAATTTGTGTGTGCGCGTGCGAGAGAGAACATCTGCGAGCGACACTCTGTGCCCTTCTTAAAATGCTTCGTTGGAATTGTGAAAGATGGAAATTGAACGATCTGTCTGTTTGTGTGTGCAAGTGGACGTAGTTGTCCTGACACTCACTCTCAGCTAGCACTGTATTTTGTTGATGCACTGCTGTAGTCTTACTCACACACAGCTTGATGAAACATGAAGGATCTTGTAAAGAATTCCATTAAGTCCTTCTGTAGATGCATTTGTACTCTGTGACTGCTTTATAATTCTATTTAATTCAGTGCAAATGTGTACTTGCACAACTTAAACGGATACAGTATTTGGTTTAAATACGAATGTCAGAGTTTAACAATGTTATTTCAGTTTGATTGCTGTTGAGATTGCATTACGTAATTCTTTACTGCCTCTATTATCACGTTGTTTTCCTACTCAAATAAATCTCTTTTTCATAACAACAAAGTCAGTTTCTGGCAGTATGCATAAACGAACCAGAGCAGTACTACAGTAGAGTAGAAATCTTATGCTCTGCCTCTTAGTTCACAACTTTCACTTCTTTCTCTGAGCTGATCTTATTGATTGAGAGATAATCACTGTCAATACAGTTTTGAGCTGAATTGATTGAATGAATTGAATTGAAGTCTTCCACATGGCTTTGAACCATTACTGTAAAAAAGAATGACAAACCTAACAGTACCGAAGTCTCTCCATCTTTTTCCAGACTACAGGAAAGTAGCTGCTGAGACATTTTCTTCGTCATTCTTGAAAACGTGTCTGAAAGAATCACTGGAATCAAAAAAATGTCCTTAAGTTTATATCTGCACCGTGTGAAGGAAACAGCAGATTCCATCTCTCCCAATGAAAAGAACGAGAATTAAATGGCATTTTTTGTAAAGAAAGAAAGAGAACAAAAGATTGTTTTTCACCAAATGTGCGGCAATAGCTCTTTACCAAACAAAGTGTAGCATGTGTGAGTGGCATCATACCCTTAACTCAGAGGTTTAAAAGTCCAGGTAATGCAAGCGTGTAAAAATATAGATTTTGCCAATGTTTTGGAAAATTCTATAAATGTAGACTAAGATGTCAGCTTTCTATTCTCAAGTCACAACTACAGTTCCTTAGCTTTGCACTCAGACGGCTGTGGAACAATATCTACCTGAGTTGGTTCACTTGTTAGTCAGTGTCCATAGTGAATAACATACTGTATGTAATTCTTGATGGCAGTCATCTAATAACTTTATTTAAATCTGTAGGGGCCACCGTAATAATGTTTTTCTGTGACCGTATGTAACTCTCCTTAGTTGTTAGATCCAGTTATTTAATGAAATCCATTTATTCTTTTTGGCTGGAAATGGGGTTACACATCAGACTCTTTCACTGTTTCAAGTTCTCAGACAATCTGTCTTGGAAAAGTGAATTTGATCCTTTGATTCTACCCAGGTGTATGAGTCATCCCTATAAAATCCCTCCTCATTCTGCCTCTAGGACAATCCACACATCCTTTCAGCCCAGATTTAATGTTTCAAATGCCAGGATTGTCTAATTGAGACCCTTCCAAAATGAGAAGAAGGGAAAGGTTGTGGAGAGAGAGGAAGATGAATAAGACAATCTGCAAGAGTGTAAAGCAGAGCCATTGATCATTTTAGACAGTTTACAGAAACACCAGTCGCCTTATGCATGAATAAACGATCCTCAATGAAAAATACAACATTTACAGAGATAATACAATTACCTGTCTTGAGATATGGTTAGAGCTTCTCCTGTTTTGAATGATTGCAGATTATCTCATGTTGACTCGCTTTCTTTGTTTTTGCTTTATTTTGTTTCCACTCTATCACCTCTCTCCCTCTGTCACACATACACACACACACACACACACACACACACACACACACACACACACACACACACACAGAGTTGTGTTTCCATCATTTTTGGGGACATTACATAGACTTACACAGACTTAATTATAATTCTTACCCAAGTCTTCACCTTAAAATTTTGTGGTTGACATTATGGGGGCGTCCCATTCCTAAGGATGGTGAGCCCCCCCCTCAAAGGGTGTTCAACTACTTTTAGAAAGGCGATAATTAGAGATTAATCTACAGTTCTGTTGCTAAGGCACAATGAGGAGGAGTTACTTTCAGCTTCTTGTCTCTCATAAGGCACAAGCTTCACTTAATGTATAAGGACTGGTTTGCAGGGTAAAGTCTAAAATACTCACAGTTACAGTGACACCTTTTACTGTCGCAACTCACTAACTGTAACTTACAGGAGTCTTCAAAAAATCCTTTTGCACCTTTGCCTTTGCTGTTCAAGAAAATAATCTTTCAGTAACTGCCATATTCAGTGTTTCTCAACAGTTTCTCAACATCTCTGCAAGTGATCAGAGGGGATTCTTAGAAGAACGTGACAATGGATTGCAACCTGAAATCTTGAGGTTGCAATCCATAGTCACGCGGTCCTGTTAGCCATGATTTGCAGAGAACCTTGGCTGGACTTAAGTGGTATTATAGACTTAAGACAAGACTGACCCTGGAAGCCCTGGAGGAGTATCTGACAATCTGTCAACATTACCTGAGAGTACAGCCTCACCTCTCCTCTTTTCCTCTGTCCTTATGTCTGTATCTATAGTGATAATACCGTCGGCCACACATGGGGAAAATGGTTCATTGAGCAGAAAGCAGGGTGCACACCAGTATTAACATAATACTGTTGTCAAGAAGTTTCAGAGTGGCAACACGCAAACGTGTGGCGTGACAAATATGCTGCCACACGTAATGTTCCTGTAGATGAAACATCAGCCTTGTTGTGTTTCTCCTCCCACCGTCATATCATGCACACTGAGCACCAAAATACTAAAGGGACAGGTAAAGCACACTTCAAGGAATACGCATAGTAACACATAGACTGACAGTTGTAATCATATTTTTTAATTAATTAATAATTAAATAATTCATTTTATGTCATTAATTTGTTAAGCAAGTGGCATATCCCTCCTGCTAGCATTGTTAGGAGTCAACACAGGAGCTGTGGTAGTGGTTTTAAGGAGTCGCTAACGTTTTTACAATAATTTGAAGAAGAAATACACATATTTGTTCTTTCTGTAAGTTAACTTAGTGCAACATGTCCTGTTGGCTTGATCTCATCCATGCATGTCAGTAGTTTCCACTGATGTAGTTGTTCTTCAGTCCTCCTTCACAGCTCGACATGGTGAAATGCAAAGTTTCATCTCTGATTTAGGGGTGTTTACATCCGCCTCAAACAACCAGTGTAGGAGTTGTAACCATTATTATGTACATATCTCCCTTTTCATGCCTTTATTAGACATCGCAAGCTGAGAGATGACACGTGATAAGGGACAGAGAGAGATGCACCAAAGGTCCCCAGCTGGACTGAAACGGGATATAATGTTTCATTGTTGGCATTTCAGCTGGTAAACTATGTGGACAACACATTTATTATTTTAAGGTTGATGATTGTCTGCTTTATTGGCATTGACACCTCTGCTCTGTCAACAGCCTTTAATTTGCCTTCATGCTTGATTTTCATGCTTTCTCCTACAAAAATAATGAGATAATCCCTGGTGCTACTCCACTGACACCAAATAATAGATACAGATGAATGTTTATTTGAACTTTCCCACCAAAATCACATCTTTCCTCCAAAAATAGGCCTGCATGCCCCCGAACTAATGATGTCTATCTGATTTTCATTTAAAAAAGCATTTTTATCCACTTTAGTACCATTGAGCTCAAGGATATATTTTCCAGTGATTCTTTCAGAGTATGTACAGGAACTTTACTGATGAGAGGGCAAAGGAAGCTCTTTGCTTTTTTCAAAATATAGATAACAGCTACAAATATTCACTCTGACTAAACTGGGGCACACAGAAAAAGCAAAGAGTATTTCATTTGCTGTACTATTTCCCTTTAACTTACTTTTAAACCTTCCTCTGTAAATCCAGGTTCATTAAAACTCTGGTACTCTTCTTATGTTATAAACCAGTATCATAAATCTGTCTCTTGGCCGAGTATGGAAGAGGTGGGTTGAACATGTTTTGCAACTGCATGGAGTCATTGCTCATTAGAGTGTTAAGTTTCTGTCTTCATTAAATTTTAAATTATTTTCCCTCAGAAACCGGTGCTCCATTTTTACTTTTCACTGAGCTCTGCATCTTAGACTGCTCACACCTTCACTATCTAGGACAGTGCACCCCCTGGCCATGGAGTTACTGTACGTGCATGTAACAAGGAAACAAAAGCTCAAATACATGCACACAATCCCACACGCACGCCCACAGCTACATGTTTGTCCTATATTTCTGGTGTCCCTCACTGCTCTGTCCAGCCCCTAACCCTTACTTTAACCAAAATATACATTAATTGTAACCTTAATCCTAAAACCAAGTCTCAAGTCTCAAAGAAGCTTTTGAAGAAATGAGGGCCAGAGGAAACTTCTTGGACGAGTATCTGATTTCCCCCGGGTGGGCTGTTGCATCATGATCCTTATGCAAGATTCACGATATTTTTTGGTTGAAAGCTGCATTTGAACTATATTTTGTTCATGCTAGAGAGGCTGTCTGAATCCAGTCCAAATCTTCCTGCCATAACAGATCAATGGGCCTATAGACAAGAAAAGACACTATACAAATATTAAAGGAAACCATCTGGAAATAAACACTTGCAAAAATTAAAACAAAAGATGTTGTGGGTTACAAGGAGCGGGAGAGATGTGATGTAATGTGACAGAAAACAAAAAACCCCAATACACATAATATACCTAACCCACCTGGGGAAGGTTGGTCGCTGCAGCATCCTTAGCACCTCTCCTTACTGTGGAATTGTACTCACCTTGGTGTCAAGCCCGCTCATTTTCCAAAACTACCCTCACTCTCAAGGCCTGAAACTCAAACTGGTCCTCACAAACATAGACATAAGAACACATGCACAGACACACAACCTGCAGTGTCAGCTGTGCTGCTGGTTGTGCCAGCCAGACATGGCCAACCCCTCTGTCTGGCTGTGTGTCCAGGAATAGCTGTGTGTGTGTGTGTGTGTGTGTGTGTGTGTGTGTGTGTGTGTGTGTGTGTGTGTGTGTGTGTGTGTGTGTGTGTGCGTGTGTGTGTGTGCATCTCTTCATAAATGTGTATGTGCATTGTCCCAGTAGAAACAGATTGTGTTCCTATCCAGGAATAGATCACTGCTGGATGCAGGAGCTTTATCATCTGTAGGATGTTTACTCAGAGTCGCCCATACACTCCATTAGTCTACCAGAACCCCCAATACATCACACGGACTACAACACACAGGGTAGTCCAATAAAAATGAATGCAGTGTTGCATGTATGACACACCAATATTTTAATACCCAGGCTTAGGCTGTGTGATATATTCCCGTGTACACTGTACTGCATCTATAGCATTATACTCTTATGATATAGTCCCTTTAATACTGAGCTATTTTGCCAATTTCATTCATATTCACAGAATGACATGCTCATATGCCCAGTTACATGTGCAGGTGAGTTGAAAACCAGAATGTGCCTTTGGTTTGTTCTTTACTGTAGCAGTAATCAGTAGTAGGATGGGGAGAAATCCAGATGAGCCAGTATTGTTTTCAACTAATAACACTGTGCCATGTTGCAGCCTGGCCAAAGGGACAGTGCATTCATAGGCATTCATATTGTACTTTAATGTTGCAATCAAGTCTACACTTAGGGAGCTAATGTATAGTATAAAAATAGTATTTACAAGACTAGCAATGAATGCAATTAGCATGTTAAAATGAACATTGTTTATCATGCACCAGACAACCAATTTTTTACTTAGCTCAGAAGTGAAGACTCCTTGGGTGAAAATTTTGTTAGCCAAGGAGCAGGGCATGAAGCGCAGTCAAGTGTGCTGAGGAAGTGGGGCTGCACTTCTGGAAACTGCACGGCTGCTGGCAAGTGGTGCATGCTAAATGCACATGGACACAGGGTGGATTTTGAAAGAAAACTGAAAAGTATCTCAAATGACCAGCGAGTGTGTGAGGGACAGTGCACAGCGGTGCCAATCTTGACATCAGAGGAGCAGTGTGCAACTAGATTTAAAGTGACACATCCCCCCCACCCCCACCCCCCTTGTACTGTGCTCCTCCTCCCACACTGAGAGACACCAAAATACCAAACAGGTGCAGGTTGGTGGAAAAAAGCTGGCAAAGTCATGCAGTTGCAGTGCACCTGCATGATGTCCACTCGGAGGTCATTTTTGAGAAAATGAGAAAGAGTGTACGGATACAGGGTTAAATTGTTCAGCGGTTTCACTTCACCTGCACCTTCACACGCATTTATTTACTGTCATTATTTGCTTTTGTGGCCTGTACAGCTGTGTCCCTAACAATAAAGGATTCTTAATCAAAGATTCAATGCATTACCAAATCTCACACACTGCCAACAGTTTGGTTTGATTGAACCCAATTTTTGTATTTCCAAGATTGACAAAACTTCAAATGACATCTGTTCAACATGTGGTACTGGTAGTGTCTGGAAACTGAACAGAACACAGAAATATGTCAGAGTGGCTGAACAGCAGTTTGTACATGTATTTCAATGAAAATAAACAACTTAATATAATATTAATAGACTTAATTCAAACTCAACCTCATTCAACAAAACTTTTGACAAATAACATCAACTGGCTGTTCAGAGTACACGTGGTAGATATTTATGCATGGAGTGCGCAAATGTTTTTTTGCATTCTGCTGTTAGATCACATCTTATGAACTGCTATTTCATAATGAAAGTGTCCAGTGCCATCATGATAGTGACAATACATTTTGTAAAGCAATCAAACAAACAAAAACCTTGAGATGGCTGGTAAATTCTTTCTACCCTCAGGAATACAGGTACAATCACAAGCAAACACACACTAATACTGTTTCAGAAAAATGACACATTATTTCCTCACCCCGTCTCTCCAATGTGTTTTATCTACAACGCTGTCACATTCTGTTAAATGTTGCCCTGACAATAGCAGGTATGCTGTTTGACATGACGACTGAGTCGGGCAGCAGTGCAGGGATGATAAAGACTATCAGCATGGATCCAGACAGAATGTTTACAAATGTAGAAAGCAGTGTGGTTAGTCATGTGTGCTGTCTGTGTAAGCCTTTGTTTGCTTTCACTGTGCATGCCTGCACATACATATAAGAATGGCTGGAAGAAAATGGCAAGTGCCAGCATGTGCACATCAGCCTGTGTCATGTTTCTTGGTTTACTGTGTGTGTGTGTGTGTGTGTGTGTGTGTGTGTGTGTGTGTGTGTGTGCGTTAAGGTTAGGGTTAGGCGTTCTGTAGTGATGGTTAAGGTAAGAGGCAAAGGAGTGCATTATGTCAGTGGAGTGTCCCCACAGGGCTGATGATACAAACGTGGGTGTGTTCCTTGATGTCAGTCATGTCCTACATACAATATGAATATTTAAACATGCCTTTATATATATGCATATAAAGCATATGGTCAGTGTTATATATTGGTATATATTGTCTGGCCCAGCTACTGAAGACACATCAGTAGATCAGACTGGGGGGCAGAGAAAACACATGTACATGTACATGGGGGGTTGTTCCCTCTGTCAGTGTAGCAGTGTTGCTTGAGTCCAGTTAAATGAGTATTTCACAGAGATTGCCAGTTTCATTTGAACAATATATTACTGAAAGCACATCTTGTTACTGTGAAATGACAAACGAAGAAGGGTTCTCTCAAGTAATTTCAAGTACTTTCCACAAGTTTAACCAACGTCTTTCTTTCAAGTTGAAAGTCTTGAAAAAAGTGCCCCTTAGCTTAATATCGCTTTGTATATGATATATAATATATAATATATGAAAGTTCATCTCAAATGTTAAATAATAAGCGAACAAGTCTGAGCATTTCATTCGTCTCAGCCTGTGAAGGAGTTTTTAATCGTCCACTGTATCCAAAAATATAAATATTTGGATATACATGGTTTTCCTTGGACAGCAAGGGTGCACATCTTTTAGTGATTAAAAGGCACACGCACTCAAAGACACCCACAGCACTGGCAACCATCATTGGCCACAATTAGCCCCTCAGGCAACCATAGACTAGAATTTGATATGGCAGCTTTTAAGATAATGTGTTGCAACATTAGCCTTTATAAGTAACATCGCTGCATGAAAGAAGAGCTGCAAAGGCAGGTAGAGAGATACAGCATTCAAATCATGATGCTTCAATAAAAACTGTGCCGCTGGAGTTCAATAACATTTCTCTTTAACTTTTCTCCAGTTTTTAACCCAACAGGGAATTGGAGAAACTCACTCCAATGCTTTGCAGCATAAGATGTAAATTAAACCTCATATTGAAATGGTGCCCTAAATTCTTGCTACTATTACAACCACTACTACTACTACTACTACTACTACTACTACTACTGCTCTACACCTGCTACTGAATTACTCAATGTACTATATGATAATGGGGAGAAAAAAGAACATCAAAGCATATTCATTAACCCTGTGAAACGAGTTGTAAATTCTGGGAAAAGCTTAATGCTTCAGTTTTATGTTTACTGCCCTTCACTGCACTGACAGCCCTAGCAAATTGCTTGAGATATTAAGTATTATAGATGTTAGTATGTATTGAAAAAAATTGGCTGTCTGTCATAAAATAGATTTGGTTTCATCCTACCATCAATTTATCCACATAACATAACAGCCGTTGGTGATGCAAGTCCAGCTGGTCAGTACAAACTGAGTGCTCTTTATGTTGTATATAAACGAGGTTTCCACTATAAAATGCTGATCCATCCAACTATTTCATGCCACTTATCTGGATCCAAATAGCGGTGGCAGAATGCTAAGCAAGGTAGCACTTCTTTGGAGATCCCACCAAGAGCCACCTTATTGTGGTTGAGAGATTTGGACCCCCCCCCCCCCATGATCTTGGAAGGTGTTGATAGGGTGTCCCAAGGCAAGTTGGTCTCAGGACAGGGCCAGACTAACAGCAACTTCAAGCCCTCTAAATAGCTGCAGTAGCTTTGGAATGAATCAACCTCATCTTGACTATGGAGGAAGGGCCCTCTGCTGGAGCCCGACTCAGAAGGAGAGCTTGAATGAGTATGCCTGCCTGGGACTATACCGCAGCCCAAGGACCAGTGTGGAGCTGCTGCCATATGGGCACACCACCTGCAAGGCAAGGTACTGGGGTCTGGTGCATTGCCATCAGACAGGAGAGAAGCCATGCGTGCTGACCCATATTTCTGGTTGACCACAAACAGACACATCATGCTGAAAATTTCTGCTTGAGATGCAGACGCTCACTACTGCCAACTTTCAACACTGATGACTTGAATTAATGTAGACTGTGGGTCATAAAGTCATACAACCGAGGATACGTTGGTCTGAAGATGTGTAGTGACATAAAAAGGAGGGAGGTGAATATTGTTTCCATTTGTATATGCAGCTATACAAGAATCCACCCGCTTATCTGCACCCGTGAACTCCCCGTTATGTTTGAAATGGAGAGTTTGGGGTGGTTTGTCCTCTTTTGATCTTGCATCATTGCTTTCTCCCTGTGGCTGCTGAAGTCAGTGAGGGACACTGGCCGCCTTAGTGCATCAATAAGCTGCTGCCTGAACTCTGCTGAAGCATGACTCACTGCCGGCTACAAAATTTTAAAGTGACTTTAAACTGTTGATGCGGTGCAAGAAAGCATGAGTGCAATAATCTTTTTGACAAATAGCACATTTGAAATACTTTGATTGTGTGAGGTATTTAACTTTAGGGGGTCCTGCTTAAATCAGGATTACTTTCTGAAGTTAAATGAACCAATGAAATTCATGTAGAGTTAAATGGGAAACCTAAAACAAAAAAACATGATGGAAAAAATAATATTCTCTTTTATGTATGTATGGTTCCCTGCTTGTTGACATTTTTTGCTAAGATGACACAATTTCCTAATTAAACCTTGATGAAATCATACAGAGCTTCAGTGTCGGTCTGCAGATTAAATGTAACAGATCAAAAACAAACATACACATATCTGCTTTATCACGTCTGCCCATTTAAATGTCACTGAGATGAAAAGAAAGAGTTTGATGAAGCAAAATATTGTGAGTGACTTAATAGACTGTTTTTGTTCTTGGAGATATGACAGACTGGCTAAAACAAATTTAGACATAGAGATGAAGGAGCACCACATATCAAACATCTGTCCTTATTACCCACTGTGGACAATCTGGGAGAACCATGTGAGCTGGTGATAAGACTGTACATGAATTTTCAGTCCAGCCATGCGGCAGAGCTGCTCACAGTTACACACCAAATCACATCCGTGAAAAAACCCCACAAAATGCACTGTAAAAAATTCACAAGAAACAGGCCGGGGGAAGCTGAAAGCTTGAAGAAATGGATGAAATTAACAGTTTGGTGGAGAGATGATACACATTATATTATTGCACAAACCATTGCTCACAGATGTGGAGAATGCAGCCATCACAGTGGATACTGTAAAGAACAGGCAATTGGATTGATTTCTGTTTTCGTGAAAGCACCAACGCTGCTGTCAGTGACAGCCGTGGCCAGAAGCATTATGTTTTCAGATTGTCCGTCTGTACGTCCATCTGTGCTATTCTTGTGAATGAATTCTTTCACAACATATTTTGATGAAAACATCCAACAAAAGCACTCAAATTAATGGAGATATGAAACAGGAAACACAGAGACCTGTCACTGATGTTGAATTAAATAAAAAAAAAGATGGTGGTAATGAGACAGAGATGCCAAACAGGATGCTGTCACTCACTTCATGGTTATGA
Source organism: Chaetodon auriga (assembly GCF_051107435.1). NCBI lineage: Eukaryota > Metazoa > Chordata > Actinopteri > Chaetodontiformes > Chaetodontidae > Chaetodon > Chaetodon auriga. Next base: position 11,208,788 of record NC_135085.1, on the reverse strand, counting down.
ATCTCATTGTCTTTGTGCAGGAGTCCAAACAGGTGCAGTTTGACATATAAAGCAATTTTTATGTCTCTGCGCTGATGACAGCTGTGGCCAGAGGCATTATGTGTTTGGGTGGTTCATCTATCCCATTCTCATGGTATCTCAGGAAGGCCTTGAGGGAATTTCTTCAGATTTGACTCAAATGTTCACTTGAACTCAAAGATGAACTGATTACTGACAGATTTTGTTGGTCAAAGGTTACTGTGACCGCACAAAACACATTTTAGGCCATAACTCAAGAATTCATATGCTAGTTATGACTCAATGTCACTCATGTCTCACGGGATAAAATGATAAAGTGGTGACATCTTATATACAAATGGTCAAAGGTCACCTCCACTGTGACATCATAATGTTTTGCAAAACACTTTTCTGGCCATTATTCAACACCATAACTCAGGAACAGAAGGTACTGAATCAGTGACTCTTATCTTGGGTGTCCACCTTCAAACTGTGGTGACTGTGTAGATCTTCTGTGCTGCTGAGTTGAAGTGTGACGCATCCGCGTTTTACAGTTTGTAGCTTCTTTGCAGCAACATTGTTACGACCCAGCTTGCTAGGGGTAAGGAAGTGACAAAAAAACACACCCCGATATAAATGGTTAATGTAGTTATTTTTTTAAACCCAAGTGACTTTAAATTGTTTGGGTATAAAGGATAACTTCCCAGACAACGAAAGAGCAGTTGGGTGCTTTTCAAACAAATTAAATAATCATAACCAAACTCTCAAAAACAAGAGCTTACCTAAGTCACACACAAAACAAGATGGAAATAAACCCTCCTAAATGAGGCCTACAGCACAGGTGGAAAACGAGAACCAAAATACAACGAAAATAGCACCCCTAAGCCTATTGAGGCTAATAACGGTATAACTGAGAGCGGAGAATCAGTCCCTGTCTAAAACCTAGCCCAGTTCGTGTCTGGTTACAGCAAACCCACAATGAGCACAAGCTCGGACAAATCTAACACAAACCAAATGATTCTCTGGTGTGCGAAGGACTGGTCATGAATGATGCCAGCCGCACACTGCCAGGCTGAGGAGTCCTGTGTCGGGGCACAGTAACACACACACAAACACACACAAGAACGGTGGCGGCCGTAACGAACATCCATATTTGAAGCATTGTACTCTCCACATGCTCATCGGTTCAGCTGATATTGAGCTTCAGGTGGATGTTTGCTCTGTAAAAATAATCTCTAACTGGAGACAGCATGTTTCACACTGGAAAATACTCACTGGAATCATACATGTCAATAATTTATGATGACTTCCAGTTCAGAAAATATTCCAGAGAATATGCTTAATATCTTTTATGGATAGACATGGATGTGTACTGAAATTTGACTGGTGGAGACGTACAACCGTGAGGTGGTAATTGTAGTTTGTACACAATCTAAAGACCATAACTTGACATTGTGATCAGATATTCAGCGCCAACAATGTTTAAAAAGCAAACACCGAAAGCTTTTCACCAACACTCTTTTAAATTGATTTGAAATTCTTCACTAAATGAAGGAGCCAGTGGCGAGCTGCCAGAGTGTAAGGGGATTTTAATTTGCTTCTATCAGTGAAAAGTGGGGAATGTTCCTATTCAGCAGAGTGAAATACCAGCCACAAAATGTGTTCTTTTCCAAGTTTCATTGGTCCATGGGTTGCCTGTGGTTGTTGACGTGTGTTTTTGTGTGTGTCCACTCATGTTTGCGTATTTGTGTGGTTTCTGCTCTCTGTTTGAAGAGACAAGCAACAGTGACGTTGTTTGTCTCCTCGAATGTTTTATTCGTATGTTTATTTAACAGGGACAACACAGATAAGCATCATTAACTAGGAGGAAATAGTGCAACAGTGCAACATGCAGACTGCATGCATGTGTCTATATGTGAGCCTGTGTGAGTACAGTATTCACTGGACATGTGTATGCATTCACATGTATGTGTGTGGGTGACTGTAAGTATGTATGCCTGCTGTACATATACTGTATTTGGCAAGTGGATCCAGTCAAAACCCATTTAGTGTTCAGTGGAATGTGGAAACAGGCAACTTTTCAACCCCCTCTAGCTGTTAGGGTGGGGGGAGCAAGAGAAAACATTTGGAGAAAAAGCGCAAGTTCATTCATTCATTTGATGTATAATGGAGACATGAAAGCACAAAGAAACTGTGCCAGCCTGACGAGATCACCAGTCATTTTTCCTGGAGATTGTAACCTGTGACACAGTGAAGGCGAGGCTCATGTATAAGGAACCAATCTTAACGCAGATGGTGTTTTTATTCTGTAGCCATTACATTGTGCAATCAACATTTACTGCATAATGATACGTGAAAGCAATTAACTTGTCTACTGCCAGTTTAATCCATAGTTTTACCTTTGTTGTACAAACTTTAAAGTCTTATTGTGTCTTTCATTCAGGTGGTGAGGTGTACATAGTTGCATGCCATTTTTCTGAAAAAGGTGCTTAACTAAAAGTGGTTCTGTGCTTTGTAACGCTCCAGTTACCACTTGTTGCTCTTCTTGTCGTGACTCCTTTGCTGTTGGATCAGTTGGCACGTTAAATGAGGGTCAATTTATGCACTTACATTAAATATGTTCAAATGAATGAGAACTCTCTGAAATTGTGAAAATTTGACAATTTAATGCATTGTGGAGCACATTTATGTCTTCTCTACTGCATTTTCTTAATTACCTTAGGAAATAAAGGACAGGCAGATATTTTCAGTACTTGTTATGATTTAGCATCTGGCCATGGATATGAAAAGTTTCTTTTTAGGAGTCTGGCCTTTCAAATAAGTCTGTACTCAAAAGCATATTAGTCTAAAATGGACTCAACCTTTGCATGTATTTGCATGTGAATGCATGGAAATAGAACAATGATGTTTGGAACTACCTGTTTGTTGTCACAAGGTAAGCATGGCGTTGACCCTGCAGTCAAGCCATATCATCACCATGTTATAAACTCAGTGGACTACACTGTACCAATTACTGCTATTACTACTACTATTCTCTGCAAAGTGTAGGTAGTACATGTGCATAGATAGTTCAAAGAGGTCTTTCCATATAGGAAAATACTGACTAAATTTATGTTGCTTGCACATGAAAGAACCAGTCTTATCTTTCGGAGGCCCTTCAGTTGTACACACAATAAACACTGGTCAGCAGAGGAGGTAGAACTGTCATCAGTAATTAATATGGATTTTATTTCCTAAGTTCATTTGCTAGGTCTAAAGTCCTTTTAGTTACAATTGTATTTTTTATAATGTAGCCAATGAAAGTATGTTAACCTTCTCTATACATGTAGAGTATGTCAGGATATGAGCTAACGTTTCTCTTAATGACAGTGTAATGCCTTAATTAAAACTAACCCTTCTTATGTGTTAACCAAGGTCCCCTTTGCTTGGCTTTCATAGGCGAGAAATACAAAAGTCTATATATGGGATTGAGGGTGGGACAATAATTCATCACACAAAGGAACACTTCCTCACACTCAGTGAGATCCTCTTTCTCTCCCGCTCTGTATCTGAAAGGTCAGAGGATGAGCCATTTTTTCAGAGCAATGAGCTTTGCAGCTCACAGCTTCTTGCTATTTCCATCCAGACTTATGAATCCATTCTTTATCATCTCTAATAAAATTTGCCCACTCTCCCTATTGCATTACTTTCCATCCCTGTTTGCTCTGTAAGACGACTCCGGGCTGATAGGGCGTTATCAGACCATAGCTAAGCCTGGGACAATTATTCAGCCATTAGACCAAGCAGGAAGTCTGATTAGCTCCATCGTCAGACATCTGCCATCCCACCTGCAACCCAAGGTCTAAATAACCTCAGCTACGGCACAGAAATGTCTGAGCGAGGACTGCTTTGTGGCCTGCATTCTTACTAGACTTTAAAATTCTCTATTTATTTCTGAGTAAAATAACATTATTTTTATCTTTTCGTGTGTTTGAATGGGTACATTAAATGCAGTTATGGACTGTGTTTCTGTGTAGTTTCAGTTTCATTTTGAGTGCTATTGTTTTGCCTGTTGAACAGGATTTATATTTTTTTGTTGCACCAAAGATTTTGGTGCAGATGGGGCATCCTGATAGCTCACCTGGCAGAACAGGCACCCCATCTGCTAAGGCTGCATCCTTACCACAGCGGCCTGGGCTTGATTTCAACCTGAAGCCCCTTGCTTGATGCATCCTCACTCTCTTTCCCCTTTTCAAAAATACTGGTGCAGGCAGTGGATTGGGCGTTTCCTAACTTTTTTCTCAAGTGTTTTCTTTGTGGTCTTGCCTGTCCATCTGTCCCATTCTAATGACCATGATATTCGTATCATATACTGTGACCACACAGAGCTGTACATTAACATTGCACATAGCACTGGTGGTACAGAGGTTAAAAGTTCTGTAGTGCAGGCCACAAAATTGTACCAAGATTATAAAACATGTTACCATCTCAATGAAACAACCACAGGTCGTGCATTCACTTGAATAGGCATGAGACTGGCAAAGGACATTAATGTTTCATACTCTGCACCATCCAAAATATTTTCAGACAACACATTTTTTATTTCCCCATAATGCTAAATTGCAGGGCCAGAACACCTCTTGCTGTAAAATATTGATATATTATCCTTCAAATCATCAGTACACATCTCAGCAATTTTGTATCAACACACATACAGTATACAGCGTTTTGTTTTTGTACTTTGCAAAAGGGTCCAATATAGTATACACTGTGTTATTGCATTATTTTGGGCCATCTGTAGGATTTTACAGATGAGCTAACTAGCTTCACAACATCACATCATCTTCCCCTGAAATGACCTGCTAGGCTTGGAGTAAAGAATTTGCACTGTAGGTATTATGAATGTGAATGTCCTTAAATGTGTTCCCTGACTATCTGGCTGACTGGCTGGCTTAAAGGCCAAATGTTTGATGAGTTCATTAGAATCAGCTCTTCCCAAAGACAATAAACACAGCCTATGTCATGAAGAGGCTGCACTGATCCCCTGCATTTCTATAATTAACCAGCATATTAGCAAGCAGCAAACAGGGAAGGAGGGTGAAGAGGACAGATGGCGGGGTTGCCACCCATGCTGATGCTATACGAGTGTGTGAGTGAGCATGAGATGAAAATACACAGATCAATAAAAAGACTGAAGGAGGCAGAGGACAAAAACACATTGTAGGAGAATGAAAAGAAACTGAATCCATGGACACAGCAGATGTGCAATATGAAGTGCCACATATAGAAGAGACTGTATGGGCCATCGTATACTGGTACAGACACACTGGTGAGAGTACACACAGTAAAACCACTGATTTTTAATTTCCATTCAGTTCACTCACTTTTTAACTGCGAGCAGGATACATTTTACAACAACAGCACTGCTGAGGCACAACAGAAGCAACCCCTTTAATGCATTTGATCCACTTCAAAAGTCGTTTTTTTTTTTTTTTTTTTTTTTAAATTTGCTAGGTTCACAGAGGGTGAGCTATTTTTTGACAAATCAATAACAGACCCAGAGCCAAAAACGCCAGTAACAGCAGTAACATGATACATCAATCAGTATCCATGCATTGATCACTTTAGCATTCATGTTGGGTAACATGGATTCCAAAATGAAGTGAACCAGCAGTGTTCCACGTCTGGTCTGTTTCAGGCTTGGGGGAACATGGCGTGAGAAAGACAGACCGCTAATGGTCTGATCCCTCGGTAACATACTTCCTCGTGATTCAGAACAGCTTTGGCTCTAGCAGTTTATCTGGACACTACAGAAGAAACACTGAAAACAGAGCAGAATAAAGCTTTACCTGTGTGAGGAGTACACTGTGGGGAATGATGTAGAGAAATGTTGGTATGTAAATGATCCTTTACACTGTAAGACTTCATCATGCTTCTGTTAAAAACATGTTAATTTATACACATTTTAATGTATGCGCAAACATACGCACACACACACACACACACACACACACACACACACACACACACACACACACACACACACATTAGCATTATGGCTGTGACCTTTCCTGATAACAGTCTGATGGCTATCTGCTGACCTTGCTGTGTTAACAGTTTGTCCGCTAGCTGCTTTTTCTCTCCCTTTTGTTCTCACCTAATGGATCCCCTAATGCGATCGTTCTTAAGTGGGAGAGGGAGAGAGAGAGAGAAAACAATAGAAGCAATACAGTATATGAGAGAAAGAGTGGGGAGGAAGAAAATATGCAAAATGAGATGAGCTCTGACTGAGAGATGACACTTATGACTGCATCTTGAAAGTTAATGCTATTTTTAAGCATACTCTAAGAAAACCCTAAAAATAAAACATGCAGCTGTCTCCAATTCTCAGACTAATTGAATAACACAAATAACAGAACCAGCTCTGCAGTTAATGTGAGGTCATGACTCACCTCCTTTGTGTTTAACTGCAGACTTCCAAGTTGAGGTTTTTCAACATCCCATAGCTTATCTCCACTGCCTCATATGAGTCAAGGCTTTGCATGTGCACACACGTTTGTGTCTCTATCTCCGTGGTCGGGCACTCCACTGACATAATTTGTTTCCTAGCCCCTTACCCCCACCTTCACTATCACAGCTGAATGCCTAACCCTAACTCTAACCTAATTAAACCCTAAGACCAAGTCTTCACCCTAAAAAGCACGATGGACACCAAATTGAGGTTCTCGTGCTTTTGTGTCAAGTCAGCATCGGGATACATAATAAAAAACACACACACACGCACACAAACACACACACAAACAAACAAGGCCTGTATGATTAGGTCACATCTTTGTAACTCCACTATAAAGCTTATGACCTCAGTGACCTGTTTTCACTCAGCTGTACAAACAATATGGGGTAAGATCCTCAGTCTTGATTGGACGAGATTTAATTAATGTCAGGACCTATTGATAGTGAAGCCAACAATCTGTGGAAGCAGAGCAGGGAGAAATTTGGAAGTCCTTTGTTGCTCTGTCGTCAGGTTTTTGCTGTCATTTAAGTTGGAAAATGACAAAAAAACCAAAATTTTCCTACCAGGTTATTGATTGGTGTATTAGCAACTCTTCACACATATAGAATACTCAGTATGTGTTTGAAATTAACTTGTTTAAATTAATAATGCACACCTACTAACCCACGATCTGAATCCTGTAAAAGTGCCGCTGCTGTTTCTGGAGTCTGCCAGGGGGCGATAAGGAGAGGATGATGAAAACATGAGAAAGATGGAAAGTATGTAAAACAGCAACCATAAGGAGAGGGAGCATTTTTAGACAGCCACCTCAAGGGAAATCTCGGAGTTTAGTTTTCCGCCTTGGGAAATTACCTGCAGATGATTAGTGTCTGTTGTGTTCATAAATGCTGCCGCTGCAAAAGCATACGAGCCCACCCCTCTGAAAATACGAATGTCACAAGACGCGCAGAGAAGCACTGTGGTGCTCAGTATGGGCTGATGGAAACCAGGGACTGCCCCAGCTGATGTCTTGTAATATCAAAGCAAACAACTGAAGGAGGTTTGTGTACAAGCGGATGTATAAAAAAGGCAACTTGGGAGACAGAGAGTAGGAAATTCAATTTGATTGTAATCTGATGTACACATTCGACTGTTTGTGAGTTAAATTAGATTTTAGATTTGTTTTCTCTGTCCCCCCCATCTACCCTTACAGTATTAGAGAGGGGGATTTATCTGGAAAGATCTATGGTTGTGTCTGATTGAAGAATCATGCTGTGGGAATAGTGGGCAGATGGTAATCTATCAAACAGACAACAAAATGTTTTATTTCTTGTTCTGTTGCCAAGGCGCTGAAGAACAAACAGCATTTTACCCTCAATTGTAAAACCTTTGGTTCATGGACAGACTTTTCTCCGTGTGATTCACTGACTTGAGACGCCAACTGTTACTTACAAGTTTTCAGTGTGGAGAATAGAAGATAGTTCGATATGTTCTCTTCAGCGCTGTTTCTCATTGCTGGGTTCAATGCTTCTGCCTGTCCAACTATTCCTTTATTCTATTCTTCTCTCTTATGTCATCCGCCAACATTTCCCCAGTGACAGTTACTTGTACAATATACAGTATGTCCTCCAAACTTATTCAATATGTTCCAATTACCTACAATCATGTCCACCTCAGGCTGCGACCCACCAGGTGTGTGTGTGTGGAGGTGGGCAAGTAAGTAGGGTTTGAATTTCTCTCTCAAGCTCTCTTTTTTTATTCTTCTCACAGTAAACTAAATGGGCAGGCTGAGTTGTGTTCCAGTGGCGACATGGCCACTGGAGCTAATTGCAGCCATTCCAGAGAATGCTTTGATTCCACCTGAAGTGTCGCAGCACATTTCAGGAACATCCCAGAAGCGACTCTGTGCTCTGCTCCACAGAGAATACACGCCCAGTCTGTTTTTGACAGGAGCCGGAACACAGGAACAGCATAGAGAATCCTGGCATTTTTCAAAATAAAACACCCACTGCAGAGTTCTGGTTGTATATATACAATACACACAATTAAAACAGACAGAAGAGAAACCATTAACTGCGTAGCCTGCTTACCCATGGCATTAAAACTGAATCTTGGCACTGCATGTAAATCGTGCTTTGCACATCTGTGCAAAAATAACAAGAATTTTAGGGAAACTTGGCTGCACACACATCTTCTTTTTGGCTTTTAGTAGATAGGAGATGGTAGAGAGCTGGCAGGAAATAAGGGGAGAGACGGGGGATAACATGTCAACAGGGTCCCCAGCTGGACTTGAACTGGTCTTGAACATGTCTGAAACCTCTACCCATTGGACACAAAATTATATAACCTCTAAAATGACTTTCTGTTTTTGGTGTGCCTGCTGCACAGCGTGGCTGGAAAGAACTGAATTCTGTCCCTCAGACTCCAAGGGTAGAGAGGACAAATCACCCGCTGTAAACCTCAGCCGTGCACTCTGCTCACTGTTCCCTGTCTAAATTCAAATCAAGAGTCAAAAGCCAGGGAAAATGTGATGGGGCGGAGTGTAGGTGGAGTCGTGTGGGGGGTGGGGGGGGCAGTCAGAGTTGGGGCGAGAGGAATTTTATGTGGAAAAATGAAAATTACCTGTTTCATCTTTTCACCCACTGACTTTCTGCTCCTCCCTATATCTTATGACCTGTTTCTAGTTGTGTGTCTGCCTCTCCCTCTTTCACACACACACACACACACACACACACACACACACACACATTTTCCCATCTAAATGGTTGGTCTATTAAGCAATTTCCTCTTGTTCCCCCTTGCCTCTCTACCTCCTGTTTTCTCTGCCCCTTTTCACATGTGTCAGATGGTTTCGTCACACTGTTTGATGCGTCTCCGTCCACCATGGTCGACAGCTTCATTCCAGAGGAATTTCTTGTGTGTTATTTTCCCTGGACTCACAGTGCCACACGTTCAGCTTTCATGGCATAGCAGTCATTTTTTTTTATCACTGGAACAGCTTTTTTTTTTCTTTTTTTAACCTAAAGGGACAAAGGTAGACTCGGAGTGATGCAATCTAACGCAGTAGTGTGAGTAGTGTTACCAGGGCTGGCTCCTGAATCTCTCCTCTTTCCTTGAAATTCTCTTCCAAAGGGAAGTCAAACATAAATACAGATTGTCTTATCTGCCTTTAGCCCTTACACAGCATCTCAGTTAGCATAAACTGAAGCCAGCCAGAGATGGATTTAAAGACCTCTGTGCTGTGAGACTATAACAAACACAGATGTCAGACTTCAAAGCTTGGTGCACAGGCACAGTATTGGAATAAGTGAGGGGGCTTTGAATGACTACACTTCTGCACTTGTTTGAGATGCAGTTCCCCAATGAGCGAATCATCTTATTTAAAAGACCTGAATTGACCTCATATCTAGGCAGCGCACATCATTCACATAGTCCTGCTCTGCAACTTTGAAACCATAGTTGTGGCTATAAAAGAGGCTGGCTTCCCCTCATTAGGCTTTGTGAGTCATCTGCTCAGTTCTTCAGCTTCGATGAACTACGGGTACATACAGAATTCGTGTCCACAGCACCACAGAAGATTTGGTTCAAGAAAACGGCGGCCCTGTGTGTAGCTGTTTTGCATTCTGGCCCCGATGCCTTTATCAAGTGGCCATGAAGCAGTTGCCATGCAGTGATGCGGTGTAGACTTGAGCAGCACAAAGGCCTAATGATTACCGCACTACCACTGTTCGGAGCGCAGCGTGAAGCAGCAGGCCGAGCATAAGACTGAAATGTTTCAAAGGTAGCAGCAGCATGAATACCAGTTAAATAACTTTGTTTTGAGTCACGTTACTGTTCCTTGCAATTCTCCTGCAGTCGTAGCCAATTACAGTGCCGAGAATGTTTCGTGCGGAGATACAGCACTCTGGATCAATTATGGCTTTTTTCTTTCCTGCTCTGTGTCATTTTGTGCAGATATTTCTACCTTGGCTCACTGCATGTTTAATTGGCTGCAGATATCAATCTGGAAAGTGGCATGACACATTGTGTGTATTATGATGTGTATTGTGTCCTTGCTAGTTTTAGTGACCACAGCAAATGCTTTTCGGAGTTTTTCAAACAGTATTTTTTTTGACAGTTTGTAAGAGAATTGATTTTTCAATTCTTTTGAGTAATTATTATCAGCTGCTTTTTATATCACATTTTAGCTTTAAATGATTCGAATAGAATCACATAAAATACTACAATTGTTGTCGTTCCAGGGTTCTTTTTAAAAAACAAAACAAAACAAAACAAAGAAAACATTTAATTTGTTTAGCAAGTAAATTTGTCTAGTTTTTTTTTTTTAAATTCAAATGTTAAGCCCACATTTATTAAGTTATTACATTACTGAATTAAACAATATTTTGAGAATATCTAGCTTCCAAATCATGACGCACTTCCAAGTGAAACAGGCGGGACATAACATTGGGAGGAATTTGATTTGATTGTTGAAAACTTCTCCTTCAACACCTTCAACACCCCGCTAACAGAACAGCAGACGTAAGCGTTTTTTTTTTAATAATTGTCATCTACCATGTTACTGACATTAGGCCGACATCCAGAATGTTTATATTTAGAAAGACTGACCATTAGATCGAGCTGACTTCTTAGATCGGTGTGACTTCTTCAACAAAACCAGCTATAGCCAAGCGGAAATGTATAGATAATAGCATGGAGAGAGCACATAACAGCCAAAATGTACGCCATTTTGCCTCCTACAAAACACTAATTATCTGCAGCACAATAGTAGTAACAGTTGTTATTATACATGGTGAAATCCACAGTTGCTGCCTTCAACTTTGACTGGCTACTGCATGTTAAGGCATTTTGATTTATGAGCTGTAACTAACATCGCAATTTGCAATCTTTCAAATTGTGGTTTTGATGTAAACCTAAGTTGGTTTTACCGTCCCGAGACACCTGACACATATTCATGTGTTCGAAGACTCTAGAAAGTACGTTTCAGTGATATGACTGAAAATTTCTATCACTGTATTTTTTCGTTATGGTGGTGGCATTATATCACAGTATCACAAAAATAAAAGAATACTACCTACTTTCACTCCATCAAAAAATGTAAGGCAACACATCTTTGGAAAGAAAACAGGATTTAAAAAAGGATGTGTTTATTGGCTCCACGTAGGAATGTAAATGAGAAATAGGCCCACAGATTAATTATTTAATGTAATGTGATTTTTTTCTCAGACTTAGACAAATGGTTCGATTAAGCATCCCAACAGCATTTATTTGGCAGAAAACCCACAGTATATTATATAAGTACAACAGTCAATCAAGTATATTTACATACAGCAGCAACAGACACCAGCGTTGGGCAAGCTACTTGGAAAGTTTCGAAAGTGAAGCTCTCAATGAAGCTTCACCACAGCAGACAGGAAAGCAACATAGAAATGGCAAAACTTGCAGGTTCCAAGTTCGAAGTTAGCCTGAGGATTTCTCAGTTGTTGTTGTGGGGACATTTCCATCAAGTTAATCCACTGGGCCTTCACTCCCTTGACTGGTGGGAGTAAATGAAGACTTTTGTGTTGGCTCTTGCAGCCAACAGCTTAAAACTCAGTGAACATTGCTCATGATGTTACCTTCGTATCTCCATGTTATCAGGGTCAGAGTTATAGTGAGGGAAAATAGTAGTCACAGTAGAATGCATTATTTTTAAGATGCTAAAACTTTCAAAATCAATGTTGTGGCATGTCACACTGGTGACGGTGACTAACGGTGGACTGCCCAACCCTAGTCGACAGCTTGAAGATGTGAATTGAATATTGAATATTTGGCTCTAAATGTGACCCAAACTAGACCCAGCCTTAATGCCAGTCTTCTGAGTCATTTGTGAGAGTGGTGAAAGGCGGATCTAGGTTCAATGAATCTATACTCTAAGCCTGAAGGGAAGTGAATAGAATTTGATAGGAAAGATCGGAGAGAGAGTCACTGACTTGCAGCTGCAAACTGGCTGATGCCACAGTGTGAGAAAAGGGTCAGCTGTGCCAAAGAGAAAAACAATGATTTCAAAACACTTCTGTTCCCCTCAGTGCTGCAGCGCCTCTGGACAAAGCACTCTCTGGTGATGAGCATCGCCTCTGAGTGACCAGCTCACTCGTCACTGACTTTGTCTCGTCTGCCCTTCTGCTTATCGGATTATTGACTGGTCTTCACACTGTGCTGTGGCCCTTTTTGCTGTCGTATATTGTATCAAGGCTGAAACTACCAATGAGGACATCAAGGTCATGTCCATGGATTTTTATTGCATGTCCATGTCCATTTGTTCCATCAATAATGAAATTCTTTTTGAAGCTACATTTAAGTCTTATTTGAAAAATGACATTTTACCAGCTTAGTCCTTCTGTATTTTTAATGTCTTGGTTGCACCCCTGTACCAGGTAACTGCCACCTCATCCCTGCAGGCCAACTCATTTTTTAAAGTCAAAGCCTATTATGCACTTTTTGCCAGAGGACACATAGCCAGACGGAAACTTTGAAAGTTTTTGTTTCTTTAATGAGACAGAAAGAAAAGCGAAAAAGCAGAGGGGAGACATGTGAGAGGAGGTTGTTGGCCAAAGTTGCAACTGCACCATTCTCAGAATAGAAACTCAACTATCATCAAGAACAGCAAATTACCTCACAATTCTGGGTCCATTTTGTTGTCTGGTGGTCATTTTTGTCTTGTTTATTCTACTTAATTTACATTTCCAACAAGTTTTAAATCAGACATCAACAGAAATATGTATTTGGAATCAGTCTTTTATACCAAATGTACACATCATTGAATGATAAGTGAGTTTCATGGTAGCTTCAGTCGACCAGAACAGAACACAGCATATGTTTTTGATAAAAAAGGAAATAGCTACTCTAACCAGCTCTCTTGCTCTTTCCCAGCCGTCCTAATCTGAATTCAGAAAGTTCAGGCATGTCTCTGAGGGTTTCTGAAAGTTTGTAGAAAAGGCAAGTTAGCCTACACCCAACAATTATCTTCCAATACTACACTCACAAAAAACCTTATTGAAAAATTCCATAACATCAATCACTGCAGATTTATAACGGTGTACTGTCACTGTATCCAGATGGATTACTCCTTTAAACGTGACACTCCAGGCGAACGTTGTGCTCAGAGGGTTTGTGCAGAGAGAGTGAAAATGGCGGAAGTCTGATGGAAGAGTGTGGGATTGTTAGACGAGTAAGTGGGCGAAGAAGGTGAATTTACAGCTTATGAAGAAATGAGCATGTAAAGAGCTTGAAGTGGTAATCATGAAGATTTTGCTGATGTCTACAGTGTGAAGCATTTTTTGCTGTGCTGTTTTGCCCTGTGCTGTTTGTGCACCGTGATCTATTGGCTTATTGGCTATTATTGGCTCGCTTGTACTGGGTTATATATTTTTTTTATTCCTGTTTATGACGTTTGAATAATAAGTTAAAAATAAACAATGCTGCCCAGTTCATTTTGTATCTACTTGCTTTTTTCTGCTGCAAGAAATACATATTAGAAAGATTATTGCTCAGACCTGACACTGGAAACTTTCGTCATTACAGCAACATTCAACGTGACTTGAACCAAGGTCATAGCAGACTCAGATCAATGAAGTCAGATATGTAGTTTAACCTTTAAGTGACTGTCTCTTATCACGGGAAACAACTTTGGAGCTCCCTTTGTGGTAAATATCAAGGTCTTCTTATGCTTCGTGTACTGCTGACAAATCAACATATCTGGCTGTAATGCCATTGGCTGGCTGGAACGCAGCCGCAGGTGCATCCAGGTCAGTCTACTTTGTGTCGGGCCATTTTTTTTTTCTTCCAGGAAGAGTGTCACGTCCTGACCTCTGAGAACACACAGCGAGACTGGTTCTGCCTGAGTGGTGGTGTTTGAAAACACTTCCCTTCCCAAAATCTTTACGGTTGGGTTGATGTGTGTACTTGTGTGTGTGTTGGCATGAGAACGAGAGAGAGGCGTGTTTTACAAACCCACATTGTAAAATATGGGTTTGTAAAAGATGCAGTAGTAGCTCCACAGTGTGTATTTGTGTGCTGCGTTATCATCTTGTAAATATCCCACTGTTTCTCACATGGAGTGAATGCTGCTGCACTTGTCATTTGTAGTAACTCATTTAATTGTCAGGCTTGTGTATCTGCTTGACGCAGTGTTGCCAAGACTGGGAAACAATGAAAAAATCTGTGTGCCAGGAAACTAGATAAGACATTTAATTTAATAGTATTCATCACTATCATATCTTTTTGTCACAGTTATCCCCATCACAAGGCTGTAGCTTTTTGCTGCCTTTTGTCTGGGTTATTTGGACTGATGTCTTTCCGCTCTCAGCTTTAAAGGAAAAATATTCGTCATAGAGTCATGTAGAGTCGTGCCTGCAGTATCACTGTTTTGACAGGAAATAGATATTTTGACTGTAATAAAGTGTTTTCCATTGTTTCCAATTAGCCTGCGTTTGGTGTGACATATTGACAAGAAACATCAAAAGACAGATTTGTCTTCAGCCTAAATAATATTTTATGTTGTAATGAGTGGGCTTCTCTCACAAAGTACCTTGCAGTTATTTTTAGACCTGTTCCCTTGCTAGCACATAACCATTTTTAAGCCTACCTTAAGCAGTGGCTGTGAAGAGCAAAGCCAGTAAAGCATTTTTATACAATATGACAAATTTCATGTCGAAAAAATATTACTTTGAAACCATCAAAATAATTTCACGGTCAGAGTTTAATTTGCAACCCTGACCCAGGCGTTGCTGTGGCATGATGGGAACGTCTGTGTTCGAGCCCAGAGGGAAACATGATGTAACGTTGCATAAGTGTTTCTCACTGTTACTGCAGGTTGTTTTCAGTATATGACATTAGTTCTAGAGAGTGTTTTTCAGCCTCTCAATACTTAGTATGTGAACCTCTTGGTTCCTCCAAGTAGAGGCTCCCTAATTAACTCTCCCCCTATTTCTCTCCATTTCTGTTCCCCCCCTCTCTGACTTTTTCACCTTGCTCTCTTTCTTTTGTTTCGCAAAGTTTTGTGCAGTTGGCAATTGTTACCTCTCTCCCCAGCTCCCACGGCTTTCTGAGGAGCTAAACAACTTCTGAAAAATGACAGGAGAGTAAAATCACTCCAGGAGGTGGATGCTCGTGTCAAGAGGAACTGCTGTTTATAACCAGTGTTGTACAAGCCATGACAAATAATTTACGTCAGTCAAGGCTCTTGGCACAGTTTGCTCATGAGAGTTAATGCCTCTGAAAAATGTGTTTTTATTTGCGTGTGTTTTTATTTCACTGTATTTACTCAAATCACTGCAGCTGCAGAAAATGAGTGTGCTAAACAGACCTGTGAGGTTCTACAAGTCAGGGCAAAGGTAGCAAAGACTGGAGAAGGTGTGTGGCATGCGACGGTGGACAGTTTGTCTGTACAACTTTAGAGAGCCGTGAAAAAAGTCATAATGTGACTTTTTGCAACCAACCAAGGGCAGATAAAGAAAAGGGACAGAAAAGGACAAAATGGCACAGCGTCTGATGGAGAAAGTGAAGACAAGAAGGACGAAGGAAAATGGCATTCCAGTGTGAACAGAAATCAACAGGTGGGTCACGTGACATGGAAGCTATTGAAAAAAAATACTTAATTTTGATCAAAAGTAATAGTAATAGTAATACAATGTGGTGATTTGGAGTTATTGACACATGACTGGGAAGCTATTGAAATATTTAGTCTGACAGTTAGCCTTTGTTCATAATCCTGCAGTTTGTAACTTTTCCTGTGGAGGAGGAGCTTTGAGGCAGTGGACTGTATTGTCGTTCCCCCCTCCTCTCCGTCAGTTGGTCAGCTTCCCCAGCGCACGTCTCCATCTTGATGTGCTGTCTTGCCTTAGACACTGTAGCATGTTGCCCGAGGCAGAGATAACTGGCACCTATAAAGCCACCACAGTTGCTGAAGACGGAGGTAGCGTCTCGCCTGCTGTTGTTCAGCTTCAGTTTTTGTTTTGTGTGTTACAGAGAAGAGTTTTGTTCTCTTTCTCTGGCTTTGTTTTGCTAGCCTCATCTTGACAGCCACAACCCTGTGAACACCTACAACAAATGGCACAGGCTCAAAACATCCGTAATCTCACGGTGTGAGGCAAATGTTGGGATGTAAACATGTTCACAACAGAGTCACAGTTTGTGTATGTGACCTTGGTTTATAAAGCCATAAGCTACTGTTGTTGTCTTGCAGTCCTTTTATTTCACACAGCTTTTAGGACATGTATTTTCAAATGAGCTTCCAATGTGTGACAATTACATGAAACAATGGAGAGATGGTAAGCAAGGGGAAGGTTTTTCTCTTCCTTTCCGCCTAACTGGATCCAGTATTAGAGGGCTGCCATTGGATTGCAGTCATTTATCTTTCCTATGTGTATATGGCATTATGAGTAATGGTACTTTCACGCTTTTCAGCTCCCTTGATTACTTTGGCCCCCACTCCTCCTCCCACTTGCCTTTTTATTCCAATGACATATTCTTTCAAATGTAATGCGGACAACTTTGACAAAGTCAGATGCGATCTGCAGAGGGTTGAAAGTGAACATAAAGCTGGTCGGGCGAGGCAGCGGTTTTGGAAATGGCACAGCAGTAGAGTAACAAGAATGAAAAGGGCTCAGATGCTATTAGCTTGGCTGAAGGACTGTTGACTGCATTTTCTTTGGTTTTTCCCTTGAAGTCAGTCAGTGCACTCATTTTTCATAGCCTGAATGGTGTTTCGTCACATTCTCACACTCACACGTCTCATTCTGCATTCAACATGTTGTTGAAAATATATGATACATGCTCGCACAATCTTAGTTTTCCCTGTCTGCTCTTATTTCTTTTTACTCTTGTCAACAATTATATCGCAAGGCAGCTTGTTGACAAGTAAGTCAGGAAGTCACAACACCACAGGGACCATCACAGAAGGCAAAAAGCTTCCTCAAATAGACAGTTTTCAAAATGAGGAAATCATAGCTAAGATACCAAAAGATCCAAAAAAGCAGTTGCTACTCAATACGACAAGTCATTTATTTGAAAGAATCTGCCCTCCCCATCGTTATCACTGGGCAGTTGCTGTAGCCATGGCAGCCTGTGGTTAGTTGGCTGGCCGGCTGCTGGTCAGCGCCCAGTTTGTGGTGCTGCTCCAGAGATGAATGCTGCTGGGGAAAGCCTGATTAGTGTTACTGACAGCCCATAGATCTTAGCTGGCTCATCCCCTGCCCAGCCTCCCTGCCTCTCCTTTGTCTCTCTTACTATCTCTCCCTCACACTCATGCACACGCAGGAGCAGAGTATCTGCAGGGTCTTAAACAATTTTGATTCAAATTGACAAATATTAGGTATTAAAAGCTATTCAGTTGTACTATATTAAAATCCATGAGGTGTTTTTCTGGAGGTTTTCACCACACATCATGGTCTCCCTCAGCAGATGGAGTTTGATGAAGAGGAAGACTGTGAGATACAATTAAGAGCTATAAAAAAACAAACCTGTAAGTGGACCCTAAGTTTGATTCCTTTTTTTTTTTTTTTTTTTTAACAAATTTTATTAATTTTCAACATGTGCATATAACATAAAATACAATCTGCCATCATCTGAGGTACAGAAAGTGATCAAAGACAGACAGAAATAAACATGATAAAACAGGATATTGCCATCCATTTGACCCTAAGAGGTGAGTCTTCAAGCCATCAGTCCCACATACATCCCCCACATCGTACACAGGGCCCCCACCGTATACACCGCTCCACGTACAGTATGCACATAACACTCATCAGTTCAATCACAGTCACACTAAGTTTGATTTCTATTGTTTCCCAGGTCAGAATGAACTTTCATGCTCCATGAGGTAGTGTTTCACTCATAATCTGTTGGGTGAGGGTCACTGGAGTTCTGGTGGGTTCGAGGAAGTTCTCAATCTGATTCCTTGTTCTGATCCTTTCTGTGTGGAGTTATGTCCTACTTTATTTTCTTATATGAGCTAATTCTTTTTTGTAATGGAGAAGTTTTGCCTGTTACTTGAATGGAATAACAACTCTATCAGCCTACACTTGTACGCTCTGTGTGTGAGAGATGAGACACTGGCTTGATGTCCTGGAGTATAACTGCTGAGCTGTGCTGGATCCTGCTCACCGGGCATC
The DNA here is from genome assembly GCF_051107435.1 of Chaetodon auriga. Lineage (NCBI taxonomy): Eukaryota > Metazoa > Chordata > Actinopteri > Chaetodontiformes > Chaetodontidae > Chaetodon > Chaetodon auriga. Next base: position 11,190,167 of record NC_135085.1, on the reverse strand, counting down.
GCTCTACAAAAGAACCTTATAAGATGAAGCACAGACACAGAAACAAGACGTTTAGGATCTGTGAAAGCTCCTCCTTTGGCTCATGGTGGTTTGTGGGATCCAACAGAGGGTTCTGCACCAGTGAGGCTATAAATAACTTGGCTAACTTGAACTAATAATAGGTATATTACAACTGCAGTTGTTACAATGTGTCTATGTGCAGAACATGACGTTCTCAGTTAATAATACAGCCAATATGAAGCAGTATGAAGTATTAAATTTGCAAATAGATTCCTTTGGTCACCTCAGGGACTAATGGAGCCTTCAGTTCACAAGATTATCCAAACATCAAGAGCCAAACCTGCTGAGAGGGGGAATGAAAAATGACACATGCAGGCCTCACACAAACACACACTCCACACACACACTGCGCCTTTTTACCACTGACATAGCTGGATGCATTCATCAGTCTATCAGGATTCTCATCTGTTTTCTGTTTGTTTGTGTGTGTGTGTGTGTGTGTGCGTGCGTGCGTCGACCTCTGTTGCAGGCCCTAATGGTGTCTGCTCTTATCTGTGTAGGTACTTAAGGGTAAAGGCAGAAGTGGCAGAGGAGCGGCATGTGGTGGTATGGATTAAATGTATCAGTGTGTCTACTTAAGATAGTGTAAAAGATGAAAGTCTCTTACCACCATGCCACTTCACACACATCTTAAAGCTAGGTTGCCTACCCTTTCCCCTTCTTCCATGCAGCCTTTGGATGATAACCGGTTCAGTTGCAGTTTGAGGTTGTGATGGCAGCGGTGTTGGTGTTACGTACGTGTCTGTTGTTATGTCAGATGACTCCATTTCAAACCATTTCTTCTGGATGAAATCTAAAAACACGAGGAGTACTTTGAGCACTCCTCCTCTCCTGCTGCCCTGAGGTGGTGGTGATTTATCTACTGCTCTACCTCTTGGTCCATAACTAATCCCTGATATATTCCCCCCATCTTTCTCTCTCCTTGCAGTTACATTCACTTTCATTTTTGCTCCCTCTTTCTTTCTTTGTTTCCTTTGCACTTACTCCCTCAGCTCCCTTTACAGTGAACCACACACATGCACACATGCTTCTATAACCTTTACGCACCTCTACAGCCCCTATGCAGTGGCAACTCCACCACATGCTTGAATGCAGCGCCATATCCCGCTAAATCCCAGACAACTTTTATGCAGAGCAGACAATGTGTTCTGCTGGCCATGTTGTTCTTATGAAGCCCACTGCCTCCATGCTATTGGCAGTTGGTCCAGTTTATCTTGACCTGTCAGACATCCTCCCAGTCACTCTCACAGGCTTCTGGGAATTCCATCAGTCCACAGCAAAAAACACAAACACACAAATCCTGATGCAAGAACACACAGACACAAACACACACACACACACACACTGTGAATAGTACCAGGTTGCCCAAGGCTGTTGCTGAAATGACTGACTAACCACCAAGAGTTACATGGACTGCTTGAGCTCTATCAGTCAATAGTCTATCACCCCTGGTCCTCTCTACCATGGTGGTTTGGATATAGCCTCAAGCAGTGTGTGTGAATGCATGTATGTGTGTGTTTGTGATTCTGGAGGCATAAAATGAACAGGTATAAATAGAGAGAGAGGGTGAGAGAGAGAGAGAGAGAGAGAGAGAGGGAGGGGCAGAGAGTGATGGAAACCCTGAAATATTTATTAACAGATTAAGAAAATAGTTTTCCAATAGTAAGAGCCTCATTCCAGTCTTAATGGCTCCACACAGGCCTAGTATCAACAGTGTTTATCTTCAGACCATAATGAAATGGGCCATTTGAAAAACAAGTGGAATTGGAGTGAAGATGAAACATTTACACTGTTGACCCATAACAAGCTCGCTCCTGGTTACTGATTATTGGAGTTAAAATAACATCATTGAATATGATTAATGTCCTTAAACTCTACAGAGACCTTTGCTAACAACATACACATCCACGCCAGCGCAAAGGCGTGGTCCACCATCTGTATGGAAATACATACACCAAACTCAGGTTCTTTATTTTCAGGTGCAGACTGTTCGGTGATGTGCTGTCCATGTATTCCAAATAGACAACACTGAGCGCTAATATCAGTGGTATTCGATACTGTACTGCAAGGAAAACATTTTGAAAACATGCCAGGATTTCTGTTCTCTTGAGCCTGAACAACAGAAGCGAATGTTCTGTTTTAGCCCTTCACACATTGTTTTAAGTTGTGTGCTGTGTTTATTCATCATGCTCATTATGCGGAAAAAATGGAAACACAACTTTGCAATCAATTAGTCAGGCTAGTTTGACGGGGTAATTATGGACATGGATTACAGACATACAGATTACTGTAAGACATACTGACCTTCCACACTGCTCTGATCACGGTGATGGAAGAGGTGTGGTTCGTTCACTCGTTTGTTTGTTCATGTGTGCACAGATATGGGGAAATGCAATAAGTATTGTTAATTTTAAGTGTGAGCCACAGTCTGATTTTGTTGTTATGGCGGGTTTCATTTTGTAGGCTAATTAAGACTCAAATTTCTTTATGCACGCTCATGAAAAAGGTTTCTGAAGTGATTTACACATTATACTGTTGGAACACACACACACACATACACACAAACCTCCCTGACTTCAGCTCAGTTCAAATCACTGTCCAGTTTCTTTTGACTTTCTGACTTCATCACTCAGGAATCAGTCGGTGTGATTTGACACCTTTAAACTTTTTTTTTTTTTACTTTCTTTTATCTTTTTGAGTCCTGGAGCTCAAATACGACACCCACTCCTGTGCATGCTGCTGTGACCGGAGGACTGTTGTGAGAGTAATAAAACAGTGCTTAAAAACTCTAAAGCCTCATTCCCAGTGGAGCAGTACTTACTAATTCTGTCAGTGTTGTTGGGTTACTGTGTGCTGGTGTGTTTGCATACACATTTGTGTGTAGTAAATGAATCTGCTGTGCAAAGTAACTGTGTTTCATGCTTATACTTGTCTAGAAGGGCTTATAGGCCCCTTCAGCCGTGACTAAAGCTTTTCTCCTGCATTGAAAATGCCTCTGCCAGCAACTTTAACCTCCCTGGAGTGATTTCTCACTCTTTATCCATGGTACCATACGTGGATTTGCAACTATTTTCCAGCCATATGGCATGCCTTTATATTTCAAGTTCTTTAAGACTGGATTCGCCATCCGAATTAATTCCATGGCACATTTTTACACATCAAATGAATCTGGATAAATACTTCTTAGGACAGATAAACAGTGTCACACAATGGCTGATAACTCGTACTGTGAAAACGGCAGTTTCTAAGCGAGTTCAGCGGAAGAACATGTTAACCATGAAAAGAACGAGGTTTATGTTTAAGAGCACTTTGTGGACACAAGTAATTCTAATATAGCAATAACAGCACCCACATGACCTGTGACAGCATGTTTAGTTGTGATTACGATGGCGAGTTTGTTGGAGGCATCGCTGAGTACCGTCAGCAGCTCTAAAGGAATATTTGTATGTACACAGGAGGTTCAGCGCATCATGAGGACAGCAGTTTGTCTTTTAAATGAACTGAGAGTCTCTTTCAGTCCATGTTGCATATCCTAAAAATGATATCTGTGTGAGGGAAAGTGGCAGCTTCAGGGTGTATTTTTGTGACATCTTCATCACAAAGGGAGCGGACTAGCCATTTTTGGAAGTGGAAGTAATTTCCTGCTCCCTTCTTGTTAGAGAGCTGTTGGAACAGATTCTGGGCTGTAATTGAATCAGACATCCTACAGTTTGCTGAGATATAACAGATCTCATGCTCTTTTCAGTTCATTATGCCACTGGTGGAGTTGTAGATGTTGGAAACCGAGGTAGGATATAGTATTTTACTGATCGAGTAGAAGTTTATCAGAGGATGACAGCCTTCTTCTGTTTTGCAGTGCTGGAAAAGTCAACAGCAAGCCACATTTCGAAATCTGTGTTAAATATTCCCTCCTCTTTTTGACTGTGCTGCCCTCCCTGACAGGTCAGTGTCAGTGAACGGGAGGTCTTTCTAGCTTGCTCAGTCAAGGGACATTTAATATAAGCCTTCACCAGGAACCCAGGAAAAAGTCCCAACAAATTATCAGACTGACAGCTAACACCTGTTACCTGATACCACTGACAGGTAGAGAGAGAGCGAGAGAGTGAGTAAGAGAAAGACACGGTTAAGTGGGTTTAGATGGCAGACTTACGGCGGCAGACAGTGACAGACAAAAGATCTGAGACAGATGGTAAGAAAAGTAAGGGATAGTCAGACTCACAGCTGATACAGCTAAGACGTGAGTCAGCAACAAAAAGGATAAGAAGCGCCGCAACCAAGCAGATGTCTGCCACAGTACAACTTTCACGACTGGAGTGGATCAAGTGATGTGTCTCTTACCCAGCATGGTGTGTTGAATGCCAAACCTGGTAGAGCAGGGAGCTAATGTGACAAAGTAGAAACTGGGAGGGTAAATGTTGAGTAACCCAGTTAGTTAGTCAGCAAATTAGCTGGGAGAAGAACTGGGGTTTGATAGCATTTTATCAAATGTAGATCCTTTCAGACTGTTAAATGAATCTGAAAGGGTTTAGCTTTAAACATTTGCAAGGCACTAAACTCACAAGAAGCTAAAACTCAAAGATCTTTTATCACCTTTTGTTGAGCAGCTTTTAGTGAAAGCGACACAAAATTAACTACAACCTGAAAAGGAGATAGGAATATGAGAATACATGAAATATTCATGATCTGAAACACTGAAATAGCAGTTGTTGCCTGTTTACATTCATACTTTATATTTTCACAATCTGTATATCCTGTAAGTCCCAACGCAAAACTATTCAGCCTCAAATATTGGTATGATTCTCCCGAAATTGATGTGACGTGATCAGATAGATGATTTTCCCATTGAATATTCACCAGTCTGTTGGTTGTTAAGTGAGGCTCCAGAGTGATGTTACTGCTCCCTCACCATCGATCTCTGGCTGAGCAGAGACACAGGCTTTCAGACAGCACATTAGCCAGACTCCAGCCAAAAGTTTCACTTGAGCTGTGATGGAATTAGCATTATGTAGCTGATATTATCTGCTGCCAGTGATATTTATCATTCTAACAAAAGTCAATGGTCAGCAGTGACTACAGTGAGCTAACATTAAACTTATGTTCATTGCTCTTTGCTAATAATAAAGAGCAAATAGTCATAAAAGCTTCAGGAAGAGATTCAAAATCGAACTCATCTCTAGCCAGAAAGAGGCTTGTAGCTGAGAATTAACTGATGAAAGTGAGTGTACACAAGTTAAAGCACTGTAAAACATTGAATTATGAGTAAAACTAAGCAAAAATGTGTCTTCCTGATGTTCAGTTAGTTCTGTAATCTTGTCACAGTCACATACGCTATTTGCATAACAGCAGTTTCTGTAGTTTCAACAGCAAACACGCTTTGATTTGCATTTTACTCTCTCAACTCTTTAGATATTCATCTTTTAACATCACAGCATTTGGATGAAACCATAATTACTGACAGTTAGAAAATGGAGAGGACAGGCCAGATTGCTCCCTGCTGGTGTCCACGCACATTCAGTGTAGCTGGAGATACGAGGGGCTTCGTTTGAACCCCTCAGAGGAAACAATCTGCTGCCTGTCATTTTTCTTCATAAAACAACTTCACTACTTCGTAGAATTTCCCCTCAAATCTAAAACTGCTTGATTGAATCCGCTAGAAAACAAATGATATCAAAAGATGCAGAAGTGCGTGCATACATTATGAAATTGTTTTGGTGATGCTGACAAGATGTAGATAGGAGGAAGCATATTTTAAAGATGTTGGCATTTTCCTTAATCTGTTCATTTACAATACCATGTGATGAACTGGCATGTTTGATTTGTACCATTGTCACGTACGTCTTCCTTGTTGGGGAATGCAACTTGTGCACACCATATAAATCCGTCCAAACCTGTTCTCAGCTACCACACTCTTTAAAGTCTGCTTTGCATCAAACATGTAAAAAAAAAAAGTATCACTGAATACGTGATCCAAAAGAAGACACAAACAGATGGAGGAAGCGCTCTCTCTAGCCAGTCAGGGTGTGGAATTTGCACTGAAAGTTTTTCAACACGTAGCAGATTGTTGTATTTGAAGTGAGTTGAAGTAAGTGCAAATGGTGACTGTTTACGCTGCTTGATCATCACATGAGGCCCGGGTCTGCAGAGTGGAACTGTTTCTTATTCAATCCAGTCAGTCACACAGCCATCCATTTCTCCCCACCGTGGCTCCTCTCGCCGCCTGCTGCTTTCTGTTAAAGGAGATATCACCTCCTCCCTCCTTCTCTGTTCTCTCTTTGTTGTCCTTTTCCCTCCACTCCTCTTTTACTTCGCTCCTTTCAAATCTTTGTCGTGCCTCTTCATTGGCCCACTCAGTGAAACTAATCGACGGTAAGCCATCACCCGGTGCACTCAGCATCTCTTCTTCTGCAGAAACTAATCAGAGCCATTGTTAGTTATCCAAGACACGCTCCGTCCCTCTCTCATTGTACTGTAAATCAACAAATGATTCATAACAAGAAGAAGAGACAGACAAAGAAGGAAAAACAAATATGGTTTATTATTGAGTACCACTCTGTGAGGCAGGCAGACTGAGTTCCTTCTCAATACGTCCTTATAGTGAATGCCAAGCACTCTAATGGCAAACAATTGACATTTTGAGACTCCCCGGGTATCGCTTTAGCTCTGGCGTCCGGAAATGCCACAGCTGAGAAAAAATAAATAAAAAACGTAATCAGGGAGTTAAACAAATTGGAATGTTTGCTTAAAACTGTAATGACTCCCATTATTGTTGTTGAGAATTGGTGCTAATGCAAATAGTGTGTCTGTTAAATGAAATGAAGGAGCTGACTGCTGACTCATCTGACTAAAATGCTATCAAAGCTCCTGGAACTCTGTCAGATGCCATGCTTTCATAAGCTGGAGGTGAGCCACTCTGATGTTTGAGTGATGGTAATATTTAGTCTGTCATGCCTTTTACACTTACTTTATGCCTTGTTAGTAATTTTGTCTCAGGCCCTCAATCTGTGATGTACTGTTTCTTGATAGGCTGGTAAATCACATCTATCGTATATTAACAGACATCAGATTTCTTTCATTTAATAAGTGTCATTTTCTCTAACAATCTCACCCACTCACCCTCCATAGTCTCCATAGGATTCTGCTGACTCATCAGATCCACCAGAATTAGAAACCTGCTGAGTTTCATCTAATGCTCACAAGGAGATACAATACAACCACAGACCATTAACTTTCTACCCTGCATCCTCTCTTTCTTCTCTCCTCTCGCTGCGATTACATTTCTCTTCTCTTCTCTTCTCTTCTCTTCTCTTCTCTTCTCTTCTCTTCTCTTCTCTAGGTTTTGTCCATGGCCATCTATTCTGCAAACACATTCACGCCCTTGCACACTCTGTCGTCAGACATGCTGAAATAACTGCAGTTGTTTTTCTTGCGTGCTCATAGACAATGCGCTGGTACGTGCAAAATATTCAATGCCAATTAAACATGGTGGCTTTGTTTCCCTCCTCAGTTTGTTTAGATGCTTTCAGCACCGGGCTGGGGAAGGGAAAGGGGAGTTGCATGACGCAGAGCAATTATGGCACATCTGTATCTCACGTGTTATTGTTCAGATAGGAAGGCAACCGCCAGATTGTCTTGATGGGATTGTGGACAAAACCAAATTAAATCAAAATGTTCCGTAAAGTAATTGTCTTCACAACTGGGGGGGGGGGGTGGGGGGTTATAGCTTGTGGTTGGTGGAGATCAGAGTTTATGGCCCCTTTAATGAGTTGTTAAGAAAGAAAAAAACAAGACTAAAAAACAACAGCACTGCCTGCAAATCTAACTGTACGAGGAGGAAGGGTCCTGGGAGAGAGTGAGTGGGAAGAACTAATGTTCTGAAAATGACCCACTGGTCAGCTCCAACCTAGATCTGCTTAAAGTGCAGGAATTATATGCAGCAGTCAATATGCCTAATTACTCTGATCTTGCTAACTGCATCTTCCACTTCAGCAGAGGGACTGTAAAAGTCAGAGTGGATGCAAATAGTACTTATGGACATAATATAATGATTTTGTCCCCTCCTCTCTTGGGTGTGGGAGTTTCTAATGCCTAATCTACTGCTGTTGTAGTTAGTTCCCTTATTGGCCATTGCTCTGAGTTTCATGGTAATGTACAGTACGTATCGTCCCTCCAGGTAGAAAAGCTTTCTTGGTCCCTGAATCAAGTGATAAATCAATGGCGGCGTCCTGAGAAAGAAAGCAGGAAAATGCAGTTAAAGAAAGAACCTTACAAAGTTGTTACGTCTCACCACTTGATAAACTTAAGAAAAATCAAAGCTGCTAAATGGTCCACTGTGTTCACTATAGATGCTAACTGTGTCTGAGTGCCTCATGGTACTAGACAGGTAGCATGCATACATACAGTACAATGCGGTTAGAGTGAATCAAGTCGGGGGCCGTAAGACCATAACAGTGATCTTAATAATGCAAAAACACTCCTTAGGGGTGAGGCAAACTGCACATGTGGCAGATTTGGGTGATAATTTTATGTGAGCCCTTTCACATTACATGTAAGCTATGTTTCCATCCAAAGATATTGCAAATTTTTAACAGAATTTCTAGAAAATTAGCAACTACTGGTGCGATTATTAAGAGTTGGTTCATCGAGATGAGCTGTAGGTGGTGCCAGTTCTCCAGTTGGGAAACCATTATACCAGTGCAGAAGAAGACAACGCAACAAGATGACGCAATTAAAAGAATGGCAGTCGATCCTCAAATGGTGAAAAAATGTAGAAAACACGATGGAAATATGACATTTCTGTCTGTTTGTATGACGTGTTAATATGAGGAAGGCTACTTCAGATCTGTGGGAACAGATTCCTCTTCTTCTTCTTCCTCTTCAGAAACAGCTGATTGGTCATGTGAGTTAAATGTTTGCTGTATCAAAAAAGGTGTTTCCATCTCCCATTAAGCGCAGCAGCTCTTAAGGGAATGTAAAAGCTTTTTGGTGGAATTAAGGGATTATTTTCAAACTTTTTTGTTTCAATCAACCTGCTTTAGTGCGATGCTTCAAAATGTGCATGAAAACATATTTATGGAAACGCTGCAATGGTCATTTGATTCATTGCTATTATTATAAAATATTGATTAATGCACTCCCCTCAAGAAATCCTTGATTGGCCACAACCAAAGCTATAAAGTTATTCCACTGCTCTTTTCATAAATAAGGTCAAATCAGAAACATTGGCATTATTGCAAATTGTGTTCTATATGAGTAAGAAGGTACAATAGATTGATAATTAGCATCACTGACATCTGAGTTTGCTTGAATTATTTTCTATACACATAATGATCTGTGGCCCCATGCTGTAAATTTATTGGATGGAAGTTCTATTGGATTGAACTTGTCCATCATGTCCGCTCATGTGCGTCTCTAACTGTTATACTGCCCATGATTAATGCCTTCATAGCTTAGATGTTATGTTGCCATCAATTAATGGTGGAATTGTGCTGAGATTCACTGTTGACCACTGAAGCAATTATCACCTGCTAACTGAGCTGAATGCCTCTGAATCTGCAGTTTTAATTCTCTGACCGCGTTTACTATTAAACTAACAGCATCATAAACACTTTCCCACATGGACACATCACTATAAGAGACAGGTGCAGAATGGGGTGATTTGTTTTGAGTGCCTCATTAGAGAATAAAAGATATCGTTTAATATTGTGATGTCGGTCATGCTGTTTTCTCAAATGTAGAAGATGAATGTGTATTGTATTTGTGAGATAATTAAAGATGTTTTATTGTCTTTCATGCTCTGAATTTCTGTTAAATTTACATGCAGTCAGTTAACAATAATTGTAAGTCAGTTGTGTTTTATTCATGTTCTGCTACTGAAGCTAGAAACGAAGAGAAAGAAGGGAAGGGCATCATTTTGTGGCTGCATGTTCCGACACCAGTCCTCTCTGGTTTAAAATGAGATGTGTGAAAGCAACACCAAAAGTGATTAACGTGGAGCTGAAATAGCATTTTGCAATTAAAAGCAGAAATGGTGTTTTTTAGATATTTAATTGGAAAAAAAACTTAACTTTTTAGTATTTCTCCAGGCATTGATTCATCTCTGTTAATCACAATTAGGTATTTTGAAGTATTTCCCATGGGCTATAAAACCCTCTGCTTGTTTTCTGTTTTTCAGCTTCTGTACACACCCGCAAGTGGTAGTTTCAGAGTAACTCAGGCATACATGTTGGAACTGGATTCTGAAGAACAGCCACAAAGTTGTGAAGTTTTCTGTCAGAATTACAGAAATCAATATAGTGATCTGGAAGCTAATGGGATTGGTTCATCAGTTTAAGTATGAAACCCTGGCTGTCTGAATCCGTGTTTGTGAGACTGTCATTGGCCCACGGCAGAAATGCTCAGCCATGGCGCTGACTGCTTATTTCACTCATGATATGTCTCGTAGCATATCAAAAAAAACACCATATGGACGTGCTAACAAGGTTAGAAACTTCATCTTCTTTCGACTGGGTTTTTAAAATCCCTCTCTGGATGATCTCAGATGTCACACAGATCCATTGGGACCTGTTGTAATGTTTATGTCTTTAAGTGATTTATTGCTTTTTTCCTCTAATTTGATTGTTGACAGCAAAGAGAGAAAAAAAGGGAAGAGAAAGGCTGATGACATGTGACAAATGGGCTGCTACAGTAGCTTGTACCTCGCCATTTGTCTTGATTTTTTCAATATGACCTTTTGGACATATTGGATGCTTTTGACTGAAGAGAGAGAGACAGCAAGCACACAGTGAATGTGGAAAATCACACATGATAAACATTGCCTGCCAGACTCCAATCAGGGAAATTTACATGGTACACATGGGTTGCATACCCAAGTTCTTACCCAAAGCTTGGACTGGAAAGCTGCAGTGATTACAGTGTCACAAACTGGCTCAGGCTGAGAATGTGACAAGTAAGGAGGCCATGCAAGAGATTTGACATAAAACAAGAAGAATTTATTAAACTAAAGTTAAACACAAATCACACGACAACTCAAAAATCAGCCCTGTCCCAAATCACCATATTTCCGGCCTCTGCGAGATCTCTCTGTACATGAGTGAGATGGATCCCCCTCAAATCAGTGCTATTATTTGATGACGGATGGTGTCAGGCATGTAATGTATCCAAAAGGAATAAAATGTAATATTTTGATTGGAAAATAGATTGAAGAATTTGTGAGATGCTATAGGCGGCAGTCTGTTTTTCATACAGGACGTGCTAGCTACGCTTGTTGTCTTGTCTACCCCAGTTGCCCCATTCTCTCGCTGGCACCCCTCTCCTTTAATATCTCTCCCTCCTCAACCCACCCATGCAACTCATCCCACCGCCTCCGGTTTTCATCTTCCCTTCCTCCCTGTTCCACTCTTCTCCTGTTTATCCCTTTCCTCCCTCCTTTAATTCACTTCATGTTCTCTCACATTTGCATCATGTTGTGCATTTCCACATTCTGCTAATGCAGTATGTCCATCTATATGATCTACTTCTGGTCTTGAATAATGGCGGCTTGCATGTCCATAGAGAATATTATCTCACTTTCCCCTCCTGGTGCTCAGTGGTACTGTATTTCTGCTGAGGGATATTTGTGATTTCCACTGCATTAAAGAAAATCTAAATTCTGTATAGATTGTCAAGTACCTCATGGCCATTGTAGTGGTTTGTCTGTGCAGCCTGGTTTGTAGATGAGCCAGTTTGCTACAGGAGGCCCCTCAGCTCTGACTTACCATGCCTAAGGAAATGGGACTTTCAGAATCAGAAACATATTTTAAATGTCTTCTCAGCACTTTTAGAACAAGGGTTTTTTTGTGCTGCTGGTATTTTGCCTTACCGTAGTCTATGGTGGCATAACTCTATTCCATTATAATGGATTTGACATGACTTCGGTTGGTCAATACATAACACGATAATGCGGGGTCCCTTAGAATATGAGCTGGAACTCAAATTAAATATAGACTATGAACCGGCTGTGTCCCTATAGTAATATGTTTTCATGAGCCTCAGTCCCAAGGGAAGACACTAACAGATATTTTTATTCCAGTATCAGGATGGGCAAGTTGACAATCCCCTGCAGTAATGTTGTTAACAGGACAGCACTATCTTGTTTGTGGATTTCTGCCTTCACATTACTGTCATATCAGATTTTATCCAGTGCTGTACTAGATCCACTTTTAGACTTTAGTTTCTTCGACTAAGTGAATTAGCCCTCCATAATCTGCAATCTGATGCTTGTAATGGCTGCAGATGTTCCTTAGGAAAAGGCCAAAGACACTTGTAACCTCATTAAAGGAGGAACCACATGCAACAAAAGTGGTTTTTATTAGCTATGCTACTGGCATGGATCTGTAGATAGCAACGTCTGTCTACTCAGGTCGCTCAGTCCGCCACTCTGGTCCAGAGTAAAAAACTACCACTTGGATCGCTGTGATATTTTGCACGGACATTCATGGCTCACAGACATTGTAACCACATAACTTTGGTGATCCCCTGACTGTGAGGTTCAAATTTGTGGTTTTCAGTGAAGTGTCTCAACGACTACTTCATGGATTGTCATGAAATTTTGTATAGACGTTCATGTCCCTCTTGGGATGAATTGTGAGAATTTTCATGATCCCCTGACTTTTCCTCTTGTGCCATCATCAGGATGAGCATGATCATGCCCAAGAGGCGCAGAAGCACACTCCACCAATGACTGCACTTTTGCTATTTGTCCAATCCATTTTCGTAATCACCCTCTCCGACCAGTTGTCTCTCTTGCAGTAGCTTCTCTTAAAATCACAAGTGAAGCATAATGTGTAAGTGCATTGTACATATCCCTAAACTTATACATATTTAAAGTAGGTACTGAATTTTTATGTCTTCTATATGTTTGTGTTTCTATTTATATAATACAGGGATGTTCACAACATTTCACTCCTCAACCAGGTATCTGGTTCTGACCACCTAATCCTCGTCCCTTACTTAATTTAGTAACTAGTTAACCCAACCCTTGTTGCTCTGATATTTTAAAGCAAGTGTTTGCCCAGTGGCGTTTTTAGGATTCACTGTATGTTCTCTCGTCTACATATGGGGGGCCCCACAGAGCTGCTAACATGGCTGTAGAGTCTTGTTTCAGTTTCAGAGATGATCTTTTAGAAAACTGCTGAACGGTATATTAGAGCAGGGCTGACTTTGTCTTGGCAGCTGCTCCTGGCAGAGTTTTTTCTCTTCGATTGCAAGCTTGCCTCAATTTTTGTTTCATTGCTGCAGCTTCAGTACAAGGGTGTCATGGATGAATACCTTAAATGCATCACTAATGGCTTTACAGTACTACATGTCATGAAAGCCATTTTGGAAATAGCCCATTTCCTTGGTCTGATGTGTGCTCTTTCTACAAAACACCTCTTATATTAGACTCCCTTTAAAGAGTCACAGCTCCGCTGCCTCAACCACCACCCAATTTGTTTGGGATAAATGTAAGACCTTGAGCTAGAAATTGAACCTGCCATCCATGAGTAAACTGCGCAAGCTGTGGGCTACTATTAGACTTAGTGAAGACATCTTCAAATGTAAATCAAATGCTATGCGAGCACGATGGATTAATATGTATTTCCACTGCCAAGTGCGAGCACATAGAAATGAAGCCTCGCTTGAATGATGCCCGTTTTTAAAGTCTGTTTAATAGTCACCTCAGCGCCTCAGTCTAATGTGGTCTTAGTTTTGAAGACTCTCTTTGTAAGATTGTTTCAATTCATTCCACATCTGCCTTTTGGGTGGAAATTTTTCTAACACAGAGGAGTAAATCCAAAGAAAGCTGTAAATATTGTATAAGGGTGGAGCTGTATCTAAAAGACACCATAGAAGTGTGTTTGCTTGGGTGCTTTAATCCACTGATTTTCCACCATTACAAGTAAAATACTCCAGGTGTAAAGATGCCGAAACACCGCTTGGAAGACGGGCCTTCACTCTCTTCTCTCCACTTTCCAGCAGAGCAGAGTCATGCTGTTCGCTGCAGTACTTTCTATCTCCTGCATGAGCATGAGATGAGACTCCTAGTATGAATAATGTCTTCCCTTGTGGTTCTCTTTCACTCCATATAATCCACTCCCTACTCTGGTCTCAGCAGGGCGAGAGTCTGGAATGATCAGCAGTCATCAGTCTCTGTCAGTGAATTGAAGGAGTAGAAGGCGAGTGTGAATTAGAAGTAACACACTGGTGCAGTAATTGCATTTTGTTAATGATATTTCTTCTCATCAGTATATTGTTTTCATGTCATTAAAGCCAATAATACAAACCACTGAAAATTAGCGTCAAACTTGTTAGAAGTTAAGATCATTTAAGTAACCAGTTTTTGCCTGTTAATAAGAAGCTGCCAAGTTTAATTTCTGCTTTCATTCACAACATTTTCAATGTGAATGAACATGCACATGATGCCGTTGCACCAACCTAACAAGTGTTTCCTGTTTTTTTACTTTGCTCCTGTTCTCTCAACCTGACAAGTGAGGGAGAAAATGGAGTAGTGGGACAAAACTACTGAAATGATCCAAACGGATGATAAGCTGTGAGAATGTTTTAGGAACAGTTTGATGCATTTTAAATCACTGCCAGCTGGACATGTCATCTGCTCATTGGCATGAGACAAAGCGTTTCTCTTCAGTGGATTGAAAGGTCAAGTTGACATCCCAGCTCCCTGCAAAGAGTGACACTTGTGCACCACAGATATTTGCATATACGTGTGTGTGTGTGTGTGTGTGTGTGTGTGTGTGTGTGTGTGTGTATGTGTGTGCGTGCGTGCATGTGTGCATGTGTGCAAGTACACTAAAGCGTACATGCACATATGGTTGTTCTTGTGCCCTGCACACCGGTCTCTATCGACTTGTGAGATCCTGCTGTGACAAAGTGGGAGGACGTTTAATTTACAGTGTCAATAACAACGTGTGATGGTGATCTGCGTTAATCTCCAGCTCATCCTCCTGACCTTTCAATCACATTTGTGGCCTGGTGGTTGAGTTCTCCATTTTGTAGAACACTAGCAGAGATGTCCCAGATAAGTCTGGGTTGAGATTACAGCTCTGAACTCACTAAAAACAAGCTATTATGCAACCCCAATACCCAAAAAGGTGGACGCTGTGTGAAACATGAATAAAAACACAATGCAGTCATTTGCAAACAAGCAGTTTTACAAAGTGTTCCTGAGCCCATATATTAATCTCCTTTATACAATCACGTGTTCACAAAGTGGTGAACCTCGCTCCATCCTCGCTTGTGGATGACTGAGTCTTTTCAGGCTGCCCCTTTCATAACCAATCATGATACTCTCACCTGTTACCAATGAGCCTGTTTACCTGTGGAATGTTCCAAACAGGTGTTTTTGGAGCATTCCACAACTTCCACAACTTGAAAAAGGATTAGCAAATTATCACATTGTTTTGTTTATGGTTTACAAAGCGTCCCAACTTTTTTGGAATCAGAGATGCAGGTTTAACAAGGTTTTAAAAGATTTTCTAGGCTGCTGAGATCCTGTTGTTTTGCCCATTTAAGTCAAGATATTAGAAGTTAAAAGCTTTGCTACAGTGTCCCAGCGAGCACATCTGGCAGTGCAGCCATTGGTGAGGAGACACATGGCTGTCTGCAACCTCCCCAGGCCAGCAGAGAGTTATTACAGAGAAGGCGTGTATACAGTGTAGACAAACTGGGAGGAAAAGGGGAAAAAGCAGGTTGGAGTAGTAATGTTAACGGTTTCACTGTTTTTCTTCCCCCGTAAAAGTGAAGAATTGTGTTGTTTGTGGCTCTCGGCAGTGCTTCGTTAGAGAACACAGAGCCCTTTTCAAAGCAAGACGTTCACAGATGTAAAGCTATACAACAAACATTAATAATATTTTTCACAACGTTCAGTGTCCCACTTCCATTAGTCCTCCTGTCATCTGTAAAAACCTCAGAGATCAATCACAAACCACGGGCATGATCACAACTTAGAGTTTTAAAACAGAGGAGAAGTGACTCAGTGTGTTCAGACACAACAGGAAACAACAAAGCATGGAAATTACAGCCACAACCCTTTCAGTAATGTTATGAACTGAAATGTGCATTGCGGAAAAAGTACAGCAGCAAAATTACAAAGGAAGACAGTAACATTGATGCTATGCCTCCTCTTTTTCCTTTTCTTCCACAGTGAACAAGCACAAGCCGTGGATAGAGACATCTTACCATGGTGTGATCACAGAGAACATGGACACAGTGCTGCTGGACCCTCCGCTGGTGGCTCTAGACAAGGACGCTCCAGTCCCCTACGCTGGTAGGAACAACAAACACACACACAGGAAAAAAATCTGCTGCATAGTATGTGCATAACACACATATAGAATATAGATCCTCCCACACACACATTGCATCTCTCTCACACACACACTTGAGGACTTACCCTAACCACAATGATAATCAGTACTTTAGCTTAAAATTTAATGGGGACTTGCATTTGGTCCCCATAAGGAAGAGGAGTTACCTCAGTGTGACTGTGAAAACAGATTTATGTCCCCACAGTGCGAGTAGTATACACTCACACACACACACTCGCACACACGGTGGCTGAGATGCTTCTGTATTGTGTCCAGGCAACTGTGGCAACTTCACACCACAAGACAGAAACAGATGATCCGACAGTTCTCTGTACTCACTGTTTGTTATGGAGACTGAATTCCATTTATCACCCACAGAAGTGTTAAACAAATGGTTTTCTTTTTTTTTTTTTAAAGAGCACTTTCTTCTCATTATTGTATTTAATTGTTCAAGAATTAACAGGACAGAGGGCTGACGAATACCGAAATGTTTGTTGTTTGAAGCTACCAGCAGCGTATGGTCACATTTAAACCTTCTTCTGTTTGTTTGTTGGATTTGAGGAGATTTGAAATCACTGATTCTCACTTAAGAGGTTTATGGAAATGCATTTATTTTCATAATATTGTCAGATGTCCAGTCTGGAGTTCAGAGAGATCTTCCTCACTTGCGTCTGACAGGGATCTATTCGTGAAATTGAGGCCATGAGTCACCATTTTTCTTGCTGCTGAATTGCTGCATTTAACCTGGCCAAAAGACTGTCCTCAAAAGTGGAACAATATAATATCGTTCCTGAGCAATGTCTGCTGTTCATGATGACAGTGTTCATTTTGTAGCCTAAATCTTAACGTGATTGTGGAGCTGGTTTCCAAGCTATGATATCAAACAGAAAGCACATTTTTATTTTCTAACATTTGACACCTCAAAAGGAGCAAGACAGCGTTTTGTCTTGCTTACATTGTTACCAGAACACTCATTACTCATACATTTCTATGAAGTAGCACTTGGTTTTGTTTTTGGTCCTAGATCCAGTGGCATTCATTTATTAATGTTGTGAGTTCATTAATTAATCGCTAAGTCTTTATTACTCTTAGAAAATGTATTAACAGGGGACCTTGACCAGGGGATGTCCCCTTTAGCGGTATTTAGTGGCAGCGTTAGATTTAGTGATGCTCTGCATTTCAAAATTTGGTTACTGAGAGCTCACTATAGTTGTCAGAGAAAAGGTTTCCACAGCCTTGTAGGGCCATAAAAGTTCCTTGAAGTGTCGTGAAGAACGACTTCGGGGCTACACTTGTGCTTTTTAACCTTTTATTCCTTTGAAAGTTTGAGGCAGATATACCACAGAGCCCATTAATGGTTTCCATTAAACCGGCTGCTGCGAGCGTACATGTGTGATATTGACAGTAACATCATTATAGACCTCATCTCCAGATGACTGTTTCAGTTGCTGATTGTGTTGTCTAACAAGAGCTGAAATCAGACAGCTGTCATGCAGGTGCAGCAGTGCTGACAGTGACAGGAAGGAGAGAGACAGAGAGAGCTCTTGTAAGTGGACAAAGTATTCTAACACTTAACAGCTCATTATGACAAAATGGCTCCCATTAATCCCAGTGCTGACAGCCATGGAAAAGTGATAATTGGCTATTTTTCTCCCTGACTTTTCCCTTTTCTGTGTGTGTGTGTTTTTGTTTTGTTTTTTTGTTCGTATGGTTTAGCCATGATTTTATGTTTTTCAATGTTTTGTGTGAGCTGCTCTGTGAATAAATAGCTGACCTTGGGGAGTATGAAACAACCCGGATCCATGTTAAAGGCTCTTTGGTTCTGCTTCTCCTGACAGGGCTTTTAACAGGCCTTTTAACAGGCCTGTTCTTACATATACTGCACACTGTAATCCAAAACTGTACTGTATATGAGGATTAAATGATCCTTTGGTGGGGTTTAGGTTTTATCCAAAGCATTAAAAACGGTACAGAATATATTATGCAAGAAGTTTATTCATCTTTTATTCATAGCACTCAAGTGGAGCTGCTGAAGGTATTCTTCACAGATATTGTTCCTCTCCAATCAAGCGGGACCGACTTACTGTAAATTACAGTACATAGTTTTCCCAAGTAACCGAATCCATGACGCAGTGAAGGTTTAATGACGCCGCAACGAGCAGCCAAACAAAAGAGGAAATGAGTTTTGATTGCTTTTCTCCATGATTAACACTTTGGTTTGTTGACTTGAGAAGGTCAAGCTGGGTGAAATATCGCCCGGGAGGAAAAAGCAGAGCTGTGCACTGGCTGCTGACTGGTGATATTTCTCCCCTTGTTTTTCATTACATGCAGCCTAATGAATGAAACCCATACAATCGCTACCAAGGAGACTCTGAAAAAAGAAAAAAAAAAACGGCCATCAAAAGAGCAGCTCTGTCGCAATTTATCTTCCCTTGCAATTGTCTACAGCTCTGCCTTGTTTTGCACAAACTCACACAGCTCCCTCCTCAAATCTTTATCTCAGTCTCTCCCTCCATTTGTGTCTTTTTTTCCACGCAGTGCCACATTCCCTCTTTCTCACTCCGACTGCCCTTTCTCCTCTCCTCAATCTCGACACTTTGCTCCTAGCGAGCCCGGATACACTCAGTCACTTATGCGCTACAGACACTCTCATCAATCCCGGTTTTGTTTTACTGCAGAATGGAGTAGGCTGTCCTTCTGGCTCCACATTAATTGCGATGTGGGAACACAGTCCAGGATTGTTAAGTACTTGCCTATTTTCTCCTCTTTTGTACTTTTCTCTTGTCATCCTTTATTCCCTCTCCCGTCCACTGGCCTTCCATCACTCGTGCCACTCCTCTCCTGCCTCACACCCCCCCTCATTTTCACTTCTCACCTTTCTATCTGAATATTCTTTTCCTTCCTGTCTCTCTTTCTGTCCTTTCCTCTCCTGCTGTTCCATATTTCTCTTTGATGCAAACTACCCACAGTGGGCCTAACTTGAACATTATATGCTGAGACAGGCATCCTGGAGATAAATTGTTATTACTGCTTGCCATGATGGCATCCTCTATCCTGTGCACCCCCCCTGCCCCCAAACACCTCCCATGGAGCAAAGGTGTGTGGGTTGAGGATTATGTGCTGATCGAGCGTTCTCAATCAAATTAGCATGAGGAGTGGTGGCAGCGGACTCGAGGGTGCAGAAAGGCAGGCAGACAGTTTCATTTGCTTATTCTTTATCTCAAGGCCACAGTCAACAGGCACGGATTCTCCCCATTCATCATGGTACCAGAATAATGTGCTGTGGTACATTGTTTCCTCTGCCGAACTCGCGCAGGGTGAAGGAACAAAAGTAGTTGGAGAATTGGAGAGAAAGGGAGAATAGATAGCTGAGAGAAAAAAAGATGGAGGAGACAGATGGACAAAGAAATTGAGAGAGGTTCATCACCAGCAGCTGCCGCAAAAAACATGTTTGATTATTCCCATTGGTTGGTTTAGTGTGTGTGTGTGGGTGTGTGTGTGTGTGTGTGTGGGTGTGTGTGTGTGTGTGTGTGTGTGCGCGCGCGCACACGGGTGGGCATGTGAATGTGTTTGTATAAACTTCATTCCTCATCATTCTCCTTATGTTTTACAGTAAGTCCAGAGGTACAGTATCTGTAATCTTCTTGCTCTTTTTTTTTGAGTTTGAGCTTGAATGTTTTGTCGATGTGTACCTTTCTACTTTATCTCCTCATAATTAATCAATTCTCCATCTACAGTCGCTGTTTTGCGTCGAACGTCCACCATCAGTCTGTTGTTTGCAAAGGCTGCAAAGCTTAAGCGGCGCTTCGATCCTCATGTCTCGTGTGTGCTGTGGGCTCTCAGCCCTGCTTCGAAAGCTCTCACAGCCCAACACACAATCGCTGCAGTTATACACTAAAGACACAATAAAATAGATTTGTGTAGATTTTTGTGGCCAGTGTAGACAGCTGTATTGATTACAGTTTAAGTGCATCTGTTCTGTCAGACACTTGTGAGATGGCTGAAATGCCAATGCTGAGACGGCCTTACTTTGGGCTGTAACTCTTCAGCTTCTTTTTTTACTGTCTGTCAATCAATACTGGTAAATGTCCCATAAAGGAAAGAAGGCATGTTTGGCATTTATTATGTACTTAATCTTGTTCAGACCAACTTTACCCTGTGTGAAAATGCAGCATCCAGCAAGGAACTGTGTTGCATAATCAAATACATGCAAATCGTGCATTCTTGGTGGATTGCTTTGTGAGGTGAAAGGTGTATTTCTACTGTTTAACTCACGATTGTCACAACAAATGATAAAGCGATTGCTGCCATGGTAACGTTTCAGATTTGTGAAATGATGTCTCTGAGTTTTATGAACTGCTGATAAATAATTACTTAAGGTACCTGTGTCAAAATTCACTGCATTAGTCCATCTAATGTCAGCATGATGCCAAAACTAAGATTTTGGTTTTGAAGACGCTAACAGGAGTCTTAACAATTTTAATCTGGTCAAATGAAATCAAGCACAAATTTTAATTAGTCAAGAACACTTTTTTGATCTTCACTTGGTCTGCAAGGAGTCATGCTTTAGATGCTCTTGCTGTGCTCAAATATCTTAGTCGTGTTTGGAATGAGCCTGGCTTCAATTAGATAATATCAACATTAGATAATATTGTTTCAGTCAGACTTTGCCTGCTGTGTCAGGAATGCTGGCATATAGTCCAAATTTCATAATTTTTGAGTTATTTACCCTTGAGAAAAACAGGGAAAACAGAAATAATTTCCATTTTTTGTCTATGCCAGTCATCCTACCTTTGCTAAGCACATAGTCAAAATTGATTTCTTGCTTGTTTTCCGATAAGGAAAATGTATTTGCTTATTATCTTATAAGTTGAAAATCAGCCGTAAGAAGGATTTTTGTAATGAGAAACGTGCTGTTTGAAAGATGTGGGCATGCATTATTTACAATACCTGACTTGTTGATGAGGCACAGTGATGGATGCTTGAATAACTGTTGAAAATTTTAAATATTCCTTGATTTCTGTCACGAACAATCACATGATCTTTTTTTTTGTCACTTGCTGCAGTGAAGACACAAACAGGAAGTGGTCCATAGCTCCCCTGCAATCATGATTTAAACAACTAAATGGATCGACACGTTCTCACTGCTGCCTAATGCTCTTTTGCGTACAGCTGTATTGTGTTTTTCCTTTGTACAGAAACAACCATGGCGATGTGTATCGCCCAAAATATTTTCCATCTGCTGAGGAACAGCAGGGTGGCAAGCCAAAAAGAGAGACAGGACTTTAAGAGGAGAATAGAAAATAAGAGTAAACAAATGAGGGAAACTAACTGTGTGATTGCATCAACGTGCAATTTTACAACAGATCATGGCTCTGGGTTTTTGGTTGTGTTGCTGGAAAACATCTTCACATAATAACAATTGTCACTTTCACTTTGCTAAATCCCAATCTACCTACAGTGACTACCTGGAAGTGAAACTGCACCAAGGTGACAAAAACAGAGGTGCTAATTAAACTGTAGGGCCCAACAAAGCAGGAGCCATGACACACTTCAAAGGTGGTGAGGCAAAAGACGAAGCGGAACAAGGTGGGAGAGAGCCAAAAAAAAAAAAAATGTTCGAAAAACGGAGCTTGGGAGATGAAAGAGAAAAACAAAGGTAGACCCAGGAAATAGTGTGTGTGTGTGTGTGAGAGAGAGAGAGAGACAAAGAGGGGGAATAGTCAGAGATGATGTGATTGATCATCAAAGGACAAGTGAGAGTATTGAAGGGACAGTCTGATCAAACCACGCAGGTGTCGGTCTGTCCGCCCCGAGGAGAGGAACATATCACTTTGCCCACCTCTGTCTCTCCTTCTTTGTCTCCCTCGCTCTGTCCTCGTTGCCTTTGTGTAGCTGTTAAATTTCTGCAGCGGGTGCTCAGTCATGAGATAACAGTGAGGCAGGTCTGCAACATGAAACAGACGCAGAACATCAAAGATTCCGTATGGTCTTTAGAGGGCCAACACCCATCTGCAAGCAGGATTTCTCTCTGCTGCAGCTAGCATTAGCAGACCTGCACAGACATCTTATTTCATTAGTCAGTATCATATCTGTGATCATGAATCCCTGGATGAAGTCTTAGCATCACGTCAATAAGTTAAAGCACTAATTGATATTTTCATGTTAACAGGCTGAAATCCCTGCGTGTAAAGGAATGTACAAGGAATTACCTCTTGGCTCTGCAGCTCCCTTCAGCTCGGCAGAGCTTTTTCGCATCTTTCAGCTCCTTGTTTCGGTTTTCTGGCCCCCAGGTTTACTGTTTTAGTACAGTCTCCTGGCTCACATCAACCATATTTCCATCTGGAGCTGGGGTCTGTTTTCAGTGGAAAACTGCCCTGCACCAGATGGCATACAGACAAAATTAGTGACTAGCTCGTCAACACAGTGGCACATTTAGCAGCTCCAGAGCCAGAAAGTCCCCTCAGAAACTGATGGAGACCGAAAAAGAGCTAAAAACTGAGCTATAAACATGACTCAGAATGAAAGCTTATGCTGCTCCTGTCTGCTGGATGTGTAAATAGACAAGTATGCCAACATGTTTGCTGCAACAACTTTAAAAATGCTTTTCTATCAATGTTATGTTGAAAGTTCCTTCTGCTGTCTCCAAGTGGTAAAAAAGCAGTGATTATCACGTTGTTGTGAGTGCAAGTTTTTTTTTTTTTTTTTCAATTAAAATATCCCAATTATACAAAGATGATAAAATGTGGCTCTGGACTATTACATAAATCCAGCGTTACTATTACATCATCAGTTAAGTCAAGCTTTGCCATTTATAAAGTCGTGCCAGTTTTGATTGGAGTAATACTACTGTAATATGCTTCATCATACTACATGCTTTCGCTGTGTGCGTGTGTGTTTGTGTGTGTATAAAACCTCCTACTATGCCACGGATACAGAAAGTGGAGATGTTCAGGAAAAGGGATACAACACTTTTGAAAGTTCTGCTAGGCTCAGAATACAAGTCCTCTGTGGTTTAGGAGTTGTAGTACAGTTTTGTCTGTGCAAGCTTTTCTCCTCTTACTGTACCTCCCTTCCTTTTTTCTGTTCAGAGCAGGCAACTGGCTCTCGGTGAGCTGTCAGATTGGGTGTGTATTGATACCTCCTCCTTGCCTTAGGACATGAGATTCAGTGCTACGCCTCCACACCCATCTCTTTGTGTTTGCTCCCAGCAGGACAGGTACATTCCCCTTTTTTCTCCCTCTCAGTCCTCTCAATCCTTTTTCTGGTTTCCCCCTTGCCCTCGCTCACTCTCTCTCTCTCCTGCTCTTTTTCTCATTCCTCCACCATCACAGTAGATCTTCATTTGAACTTCTCCGAACTCACCCGCAGTCATATTTTTCCTGCCTGAGACAATGACTTTCTCATATTACAAAGCAGAGAGACATCGTGTTTGTCACATTTATTGATTCTGCTCTCACTTATTTCTGACCTGCACGCTTGACCCAATGAGGGTTTGCTTGCCACTGGCTTTTCCCAGAGGGCCTGTTGTTTATACACGAGGAGCTTGAAAGACTTTCACATTTTTACCTTGTTCCAATCATTGTAGAAAGGAGGACGCAGTAACATTTTACTATCAAAATGTTAATTCTATTAAATTATTAAGCTTCCTAAAATTAAATGTCAAAGTACAGCAGATTTACCTCAGAACTGAATACAATCATAGGAGGAAGCTGTTTTCCATCAGTGATTTTTGCTCCATTAGTTTGTGTCCTGTGGATTAGCATCTAGGCCTGATATTCATTTAGCGTTTTGAGGTTGATGTTGACAAAATGAGTCACTTACAAGAGAGAAATTTGAGGGTTTAAGTATTCTGGGACAGTGCAGCAAAAATGAAGAGGCGCTGGGGGTTCATATGATGAATAATACCTACATAATGATTGTCTTTGATTTTAGTGCTGTGGTTGTTAATGAATTTAATGGAATTCTCTCAAGTCGTATTAGGATGCGCTTGACAATATTTGATTGTAGCCGAGGCCGTAGACAATGTGTAAGCGAGGAGAGCCATGATTCTGTTCTACACCTACGCTTCCACGTTCCTCTTGCAGGCAATTGAAATAATTACTGAATCTAAGGTAAATTGGTTAACAGTTAATTAAGACTTTATGATTTTCACTGACACTGAAGCAAACCATATTGTAACTGTAACTAAAAGCAGAAGGGGTTTAAAGCTTATACATCTTGGAAAATAAGATACAGAAATCTGTCCATCCCGTCTTTTGATTCAAGTAAAAATGTTAAATCCCATTAAGTTTGAGCTGATATAACATAAAATCACATCTGAACTAAATTGTATTGGCCCAGCTTTGAATCACAGTGTATCTTATCTTCATCCTAGATCATGTTTGTATTGGATTGTGAACAATTGCACTGTATCTAGATATGTCTGTAATTATCTGAGAGGGAGGGAGCGCACCTCTAAAATAAAACATGCAGAGACCAAGTTCATTAAATGTGTTGTTCAATGTGTTTTCACTCATTATTATAGAGGTTGCATCATGTAATGAAGAGCCCTAATTAAAAAGCCAATTCAGCAAAAGACAAAAGAACACATTTGCCACTTGGTCTGTAGATGATGTGTGTTTGTTTGTCTCAGGGTTTGTGTTAATGTTTGTAGCCTTCTGCTGTCAACAAGATATCATGGATTATGCATACTCCGTTTCCTTAACAACCCACCTGTGTTTTGACTGGCCCCTGCTGCTAGATAATGTTAGACAACGTTAGCTTGCCGAGTCGCATGATGATTCATGTCAGTTGCTGACAGGACATTTTATATTGCATGAGGGTGTTGACGAAGAAAGTGATGGCAAATGTTACTTAAAACAGTGTGTCCGGTAGCTAAGATGCTGGATTAGATGGTGAGAAAACATGACGTAGGAAGGAAGCATAATAAACGTCATAAGCTGCTCGTGCAGTGTTAGGATGATGAGGTGACATAATTCGATTCCATATGGCACGTGGGAAGAGTTTTCCATCAGGTCTTTGTGCCAGAAAGGGCTGTTTGTGTGTTTGATGAGCAAAGGTGAGCAGGTATGCTGGAGCTGCAGGCGAGCCGTGGAGGGGTGGGTGGAGATAGAAGTGAGGGGCTGTTTGCATATTCATAGTTCTGTGCATACTAATTGAAGGTGAAGTGTGGAGTTACATCTTTGCTATTTTAAGGTATGAAGGGATTTTCTTCATTGGAAAAACTCTTAAATATGTAATTTGGATGGGTTTTTAAGGGTTTAATCAGTGTCAGGAGACCGTTTTGAACATTATTATAGCAGCGAGCAACTTTTGCTATTTACTGCTGTTTGCAAGTCACACTCCCTCTGTGTGTGTTTTGGTAGCCAGTCTGGCTGCACATACATGTTAGTGTCCCCATGTTTGTGAAGACACGAAGAGAGTGACCTCCCACACAGCACTATAAAAGATGGCAGAGAGCAGTTTGATGCATGCAGCTGAAGGGATTTACCTTCAGTTGAAGCAAGCTAATAATTGCATTACATGCATTTAGGTCACTCAGCAGATGGAAGAAATAGCACCAAGCTGAATACTGACTTCTAAATCCAGAGTATTAAAATTAAAGGTAAAAATGACCGTTTTTGTCAATGGAGATTGGTGGTTTTGAGGAGAGTGATATAACTGCTGTTTGTTGTTAGGGGAGAGGAGTGGCCGAGCAGTGACTGTTCCACACAGAACCTTTAAGTTTTTATCCTTTCTATTTATTTTACTTCTTAAACTGAGTGTGCAGCCTTAATTGAATATTGTGGCTATGCCATCCTCAATTCTATATTATTGAGGCTGTTTGCATTCATGTCTTGTTTCGGTGAAACAACAGTTTAGGTAACAAGAGAATTTAAAGACAGAGGAATGTTTTTTTCTGTAATAGATACCTATTATCATCCAGCAGATTGTTTCAGGGTCTGAGGACTATCCAAAGTAAGCTGCATCTAATCAAAAATGTTAAGTTCCAGTTGCTGAAAAGATATACTAACATTCTGGTGCGGCATGTTTTCTGGGACACACTGAAAATGGGGAAGCCCGTTCATGTGATTGGAATCACCATGCCTCCTCACTGCTGAAGCAAGCTAATTGGATCCATATAAGATGTTCAGAGTAATTACACGTCCAGTTATGCTCCACTGGAGCTCTGTCATCAATGCAAGTTGCTCACAACGTCAAACAACCTCTTAGCCTCTGATTGATTTTGTGCAGGACCCAGTCTCTTCCCTTATTACCCTGTTACTCCATTGTTCTATTCGGAACTGGATCCTTCTCTAATGTTTTGACACGATGTGATGACTTTCAATTTCTTGAATGCTCTCTATTCCATTTTTGTGTGTGTCCACTCATAATGAGCTTTAGCTGTGTGTGTGTGTGTGTGTGTGTGTGTGTGTGTGTGTGTGTGTGTGTGTGTGTGTGTGCGCGCGCGTGCGCTTATGTCACCATCAAATTACTTCCAAAATACTGCAGTAAAAGCAATTATCAGCATGTAAAGAGTTGCTCTAGTGTAAGCTCCAATCATTAGCATGTCCAGCTAACTAGCATGATACATATTGTTGTTATGTCCATGACCAAATGACACAGTATTAACTGACAAGTATATCCCATGTAGTATTTCCCCAGTGTGTGGGAGCTGGTCTTAGAGGCTGACAGAGTTCAGGGTAATGTTCTGTGCTCCTCTTCAGATTTGGGAAACATTTCAACAACTTAGAGTAAGTGGGTAAAATCAGCAGTTGATGGGTAGAAATAAGTAGCTGCTTTTGTCTGCTTCTGTCTTATATAAAGGACCAGTTGTTGTTTAAGTTTATAGGTGCTGTGTAAAAACAGAAAGGCATAGAAATTAATAACTAAGGGGAGCAGAGCTTTGTGATCTGTCAATTGTGAACACGCAGCAAAATAGTATATCTAGCAGTGTTAATACAAGTATTGATGAAATAATCTTTGAATTTCATTTATTAACACTGGTTTAAATGGTAAGAGAAGATGATGGAGAGTGCTGTTTGACTGACATCTGTAAACAGATTTATTCCAGTTTCAATATTTTGTTTCATAGTATAGTCTCTTGTAACCTTCTCTGCATTCAAATGTGTCTTCCTTGTGCCATCTGCAGAGGAGGGGAGCCAGTGAAGACTTGTTTACTGGCAGTGTCTGTGTTTTGGTTGTGGGAGACAGACAGGAGGAGGTGGTACGTCGAGCAGTGAGGAGAAGTGCTGCCTCTCTTTTCTCGAAATGCCGGCTGAAAGAACCTGCTCTTCAAGGATAGAGCACTGACCCATGTTCGTGATGTGAGCTGAAATTACTTAATGAAATGTGCAGTGAATGGCAGCTGAAACTAATCCAGTAATTCTCTATGTTCTCTCGCTCTTGCTCTCTCCCTCTCTGACAGTGGTTTGACAGGGCTTCAGTATCCTGACAGGCCAATTAGACAGCAATTTGCATATCTTCCTCGCTCCATTTGCCTTGTTCATGTGAGCATAAAATAGGATAATCTGGCTTTTGGACCTGTGTACGACATCAGAGTCACACAGACTAACTTTATCCTCCGTCATCCATGACCCTTCCAGCCTCCCATTCCTATTTATCTTTGCCTCTACTCTACTACTCTCTAGAAAACTCATTTATTCAGTATGATTACAAAAAGATAAAAGGTAGAAGAAGAAAAAAGAAAGAAAACACAGAAAATATTATACTCTCCCCTTTCAACTCCCTCTCCTCTCTCATCATTGTCATCATCCTAATTTCACAACGGCACTCCCTGATTGACATTAATTGAAGATGTTGATGGCTTTTTTTTTTCTTTCAAGAAACCCAATTAATATTTTATGCCTGCTGTATGATAAATGGTGAAGTACCTACAACCATGTATGTAAACACCCTCTGAGAATGAATGGGCCATGGCTGTGGTTTGAGAACAGCCTTCCTTTAATGAACAATTTTCTGAAAAATTGCTGTACACTTGAGAAATATGAAATGAAGGTAATGAAACTCAGTCTAACTGTATCTCGCTCACTTATTTAACGAGTCTCAGTCTTAATTCAGCTCCACAATTAATTCTGTTATTAGCTTTCAGCATAGAATCCACATATTGTGTCCCTTTTGGCTGATGCTAGCTGGCACAGTAATGTCATTGAAAGTCCACACAGTAAGCTAATTAGAGTATTTTTTGGCAACACACAAACACAGATTGCTTTTCTGTCTTTGCATCTTGCTAAAATGACTCCTTAATTATGTACTATATCATATTGGTATCAAGCTATAATATTGAATATGCTTAGAGAAGTGCACAACATTTACAAGCGAGAAATTAGCATAACCCCGTGATACAGTCACCCTGCAATTTAAAAATCCACAGAGGATCTGTGGCTGTAAGAGAGCAGTACTACAGGTGTGTCATGTATCATGTCCATGTCGATTATAAATTGTCTGTACAGCACAGAACTGTGCAGAATGTTGATTAGAGCTGTGGCCTAATTTGGTAAGTTAAACATAAACACTTGAACCTCAGTGTGGAGCTCAAAGATCGCAGTGGATCAAGAAGCTCAGCAGCATGCAGTAGATCTGTACACAGAATCATTTACAGTCGCAGTGTAAGTTAAGACAAATCTTTGCTTCTGTTTTAAGAGTGTACAAACTCTTTACTGTCCAAGTACAATGTGAATGAAACAAATGCAAACGGACTCTTTTAAGATGTCACTTCTGTCGTCGTCGTTTGTCTCCTGGCATGAAACAAGCGTTTTGTATACCTTTTCAAACACCGAACTGTGGTTTTTACACTGGGTTACAGAGCACCTTTGAAAAACGTGGTCTAAATCTGATGGATGTCTTGCTGTTTTCTGTCAAGGTGAAAGAGACAAACAGCCTTTTTATTCAATGATGCCTCAGTCTGCGAGACCTTGAGATTACATCTGTGTGGAAGAGAGAGAGAGAGAGAGAGAGAGAGAGAGAGAGAGAGAGAGTAAATAAAGAGTGCGAGTACAAAAGGACAAAGTTATTTCGTCAGTGTCATTAAATTCTCGCTCAGTATTCATGCTGTCATAAAAGAAAAATGTTTTAGAAGCAACATCCTCTTGTTTCTAGGAATGCCACTACCAGGTTTAACCCAGACGTACTCATCACAGCCACATGTTAATTTGAATTTTATTTCATTAATTGATTATTACCCCAAATACCTGAACGGACGATCCTGAGGGAGTTATTAGTGGGCAAAGTTTTAATTGATCTGTGATTTTTTCAAAGTGCATCTCACTGTTTTCAATGCATCCGTCTCTGACAGCGTTAATTTAAACTGCAGGAGAATAATTAATTTTAATGAGACTGTTGATGTAAAGCACAAGAGTTTCTGGTGTTATTAACGTTTCTGGTGTTGGCTTCACAAAAATCATCACTCCAATTAGAGAGTGCAGATGAAACAGGTAGGTGCTGCCTTCAGGTGGCAAAAGGAGTCAGCAGAGTGACGAAAAGGCCGTCAGTATAGGCAACTAACTGGTGGATTACAGAGCTGGGAAGACTCCCCCATTAGTCTTTATTCTGATGTGCTCGCATTGATGCCATAATCGAAACACAGCTTGATTTTTTTCTCTGCGTGATCTCATATCAGCTGGTTGGAAAACGTAAGGTGGAAAATGAGCAGAACAGAACTAAAAATGTGTGTGTGATTTCAAAGAGGTTTACATTAAGCCCTCAGCAAAGAAAGCGACCAAAACAAGAACAAAAAGAGCCCCACATCATATCTTTATGATGTCTATCTATTTGTTAAATATGGAAAAGATGTGAAGTGTAATTTTATTATTTTTTATTATTAATTTTATAATTTTATTATTTATTAGATTATTTTAATTTTTAACTACTCTAACAATTATTCACTTAATATTTCATGAGATAATATTTGGGTGCTGACATCTATTGGCTATACTCTTCCTTGAGAAATAATGGCCCATTTTTCTGTTTTGCTTGTTTTTTATTTATATTCCTTTCCCTTTTCGTCTTTCATTTTTCCCTTGTGGATAAAATACATACCTCGCCTCCCACACATCTTTCCCCCTGCTATTCATTTTTTGTTCCTTTTTTTTTTGCCATTCTTTCAATTTTTTTTTCTCCTACTCTTTGCTATAAGCATCTCAGCTTCTCACTCTTAAAATGCTCCCTGTTTACTGCCAGTCAGCTGTTAGATTGCTGCTGTTCAATAAATTAGATTTCATCCTCATGGTCCAATCTACTCCTAATTAAGTGCCTCACACACACAAACACACAGATAACCTTAAGGCAGAGTGTGTACTGCTGGACATGGGTCTCCAGGGTCAATTATGGCAGTGTAATGATTGTAATTGGCTAATTTTCAGCCCATTACCCTATTTTATATCTCATGCAGTGGGTTGTAATTTAGTGAAGGAGTGATGGCCGGTCTGGCTCGGGGTGATAGATGATAGTGAGAGAAAAGGGGAGCTCTGTCATTAATAGTGTCTAGGAATGAGCTGTCATGTCCCCAGGCCCACTCACAGGGACAGAATGGAGACGTGACGAGAGTCAGGAGAGAAGGCTGTGAGGTCAAGACTACAGTTTACATGTATGCTGAGAAACATATTTACATATAGATGTGCTGCATCTAGAAGCTTAATTCCTACATTGATGAAATCAGTAGTCGACACAAAGTCCAGAATTTCATAACTACAGTTGTCAAGTTCCATGCATTTCTCAGTGCCTACTCACACATGTCAGTATCACTTCTGACATCCAGTCAAGTAGCAAGTGTCGTCTCCAGTTATATTCTTTTCGCAGCATGTGTGTGCATTGATTCTTTCCACTGTCCTTCCTAATTCCTTTGCTCAGTGTATTTTGCTCATTTTGGCATATCGATCACAGCGCAGAGGCAGATCGCCTCCGAAATGGTCCCACGGGATGCGATGGCTGTGCAAGTACAATGAAGATTTTTGCGTCTTCATTGAGCTATCCAGACAAAAAAGAGGAGTGCTCACTATTCCAGAAGTGCCAGAATGTGTGAAAGGCAATTCCAAACGAGTGACAGAGTAATGGATGAGGGCAGCGAGGGCCATCAGTCAAGTGCCGAACAGAACTAAGTCAGAGCTGTAGCTAACATATACTTAGAACCACTCTCATGTGTCTGCACTAGCTTCAGATGACTCCGTTTCCCTCCCAGGCAGAACACTGTAACAGGAAATTGCTTTGAAAAGTTCACAATACAGATATATTGTATGAAGAATATGTCTGTCAAGTATTTTGAAAATGGTGTTACAGTGTCCTCGAGACGCTGTTTGAGTTTCTGACGGCTGACTGTGTCACCGGTCATTTCAAGAGACACGGCAGAATGAAGAGAAAACCCTGATGTATGTCTCCAGAGGATAGCGATGCTAATCTCCCATGATGGGCATCTAAAGAGTCAAATAAGTTTAAATCCTTAAGAGACGTTTTTTCTCTGTTCACATCCTGAGTGGATGCTGGAAACAATAGTAAAGATATCAGCTCAGAGTAAATATAGATCAAATGCCCGCTGAGTGCTTCACTGCCAGTAAATAAACAGGCCAACAGGTATTAAAAGATAAACTAATGCTTTAAGCAGAGAGGTTTAAGATAATTTCATTTAATAATTAGAGAGAATGGTTCAATGTGGCCCTCTAAATGTTCATAAATAGTTAAAAGCAAACGTGCTTATGAGCGCAAGTACTGTAAAGACGTGGTATACCAAGCATGACCTCCAGCACTCCACAGCACTGCAGCTGCTGAACTAATTTATGATTTCTTGTAGTGTTATCAGTATTCTGTCACAGGTTTTTATCTAGTGCCACTCCGTTGAGGATATCTTTGTCTCTGCTAATTGTGAGAGAGAGAAAGTGAGAATAAAGGCAAAATGAAAAAAGAGGGAGAATGGGGGGTGACTCCCTAATCTATGTTCCTCTACCTCCCATGGGACAAACAGATGAAGACAGTCTAATACCACCCCCTTCCTGCCCTTCTAAGACCTTTTGCTGACCTTTTTGTGTCATTTAACTCTATCACAAGCGGGGCTGTCACTGTGAGGTGAGGATTTTGTCAGCTCGCAGTCTGTATGGGTGGGCTGTTATGTGCTGACAGATCTGGTGCAGTGGAGAACAGACACTTCTAAGAAATCATCAGTCTTGGACAATTCTTTGATGGCTGAAATGCCCTCTGACCTTTTCACTGTTTCCGTGATTCTCTTTATCCTCATTTTAATTGGATAGCAAATCACCGATGCTCAGTTTCTGCTCTTGTCTTCGATGATTCTTCTTCCAACATCTTCCAACATCATGATTTGATTTTGTGTCTACAGTGTGTTTTCTTCCACATGTGTGTTAAATCTGTCTTAGTGTTGCTACCCTACCCAGTAAATGTTGTTACAGTGTGCTGAGACCGAAAGCAGATTTAAGAGCTTAAGGTGTGAGCCGCTCTCACTGGAAAACAAAAAGACACCTTCACTTTTACCTCAACTGACAAATGATCAAACATGACAGGGGCGCACTCATGAGCTATTGCCTGTCGTATATTATGACAAACATAACTAGCATGCAGTGATCAATGAAAGATGACAGATTAGGTTATCTTAACCTCCACAGCATATCAAAACTACACTGCTCATTACCTCCTCTCAAGATGTTTTCTCTGAATTTACCTTCCTGATGAATGCTGCGTGCGGTCTCTTAGCCCACACCCCTGCTGGCCTGCCTGACTGACGGTTTACTTGTGTCATTTTAATAAGCGTGCATTAGCAGGCAAAAGGTCTCCTGGGGTTCTCAAATGCCAGCTGCCAGATTTCATTGATGTTGTGTTTGCTTTAACTAATGCTTTAGTTTAACATATAGGAGAGATGATGTGGAAATTATTTTGTGCCCAAGTGTTCAGAGCAAGTGGAGGGAAAAACAGAGGAGCGACAGAGAGAGATACAAAAGAGCCGGATAAATGTATTTATGCCGAGTTTCACTTGGTGCTGTCTGTTGCGCTGATTTCAAAAGGAGATATGCCTCTTTCTGTTTGGATAAATCTGCATAGTGACGCAGCAGCTCTGCTGACACCTTAAGTAAAGCTCCATTAAACAATATTTTTTCAACAACAACAGCATGACTCCCTGCAAAGTGAAGTGATGCAAGGAGTGTGAGCCCAGTGAGAGCTGACAGGTCAGCCTGCAACTCAGACGAAGCATATAAAGTTGCTGTCACACATGTCTAATGCAAAACGACGGTGTAACTTAGTGGCAACTATCTATCAAGCTAAACAGCTGGAGAGAAAAAGGACTTTGATGGAATACTCATGCTGAACTTGTAAATAGGCCATTGTTTGCTAATGTGTTAGCCGTGACAACCTGATAAGATGATGGAGTATTTACATGAAGTCTTCTTGCTGAATGTTTGTGCTGGAGTCTAATGCAAATGGAAAATGCTGTGTCACATATGGGACTTCATGTTGTGGTATAACGGTCTCTTAGTTGTCTGATCAGATAGTTAGAATTAATGATTTGATGATAACTTTCCAACAGAGCAAGAGTTGTAGTCTGGCATCTGCTATTCAATTTATACTCAGTTACCAGTTTATCAGCTAAGCCTACCTAAAACTAATGCAGTCTAATACAACAGTCCTGCAATAAATCTGCAAGGTGCAAACTTTTATAGCGGTATTGGTTGAACTGTGTTGGCATGAGTGTAATTAGCAGAGTAAACAGTGATAGTGCCAGGTCATAATGTCTGCAGTCCGCACCAGACTCCTGCATGATTATGATTGGACATTACCAGCCACAAAGCTGTGACTGAGCCAGTCATAAAAAGCAGAATGCGTTAGAGTTCGTATAGTTTTTAGGACCCAAGATACCAAGCTCAGAGAGACGAGACAGGAGTCAAAGATTAACAGTCAAACAATGTGTAACAGGTGAATCCAGATGAGCTGAGAAATCCTGAGTACTGAGTCCAGGAAGTGACAAGTCCAGTTTCTTCAGTGAGAGCAGACTGACAGGGGACAGATGAAGACAGCTGTGGGACTGGTACCTGAGCACAGACAGACAAAAAGGAGGTGAGGAAGGCAGGTAGCAGACAAGGCAAAAAGTCAGAAGGTATTGAGCGATATCTTGGTCTTGGTTGTTACCACGCAGATAGAATGATGATTCGACGAATAGCTAGAACCCGGATGCTTATATACTGAGTAGTGGATGGGTTTGATTGCTCAATTGAGTGCAGCTGCACTCAGGAGGAGAAAGATGGGCCCAACCTGTCGATCACAACCAGCATTGTCACAGCCGACAAGACAGACACTGGGAGAGAAATGTCTTTTCATTTTGAATGCTTTGCATAGCACATAAAATGCACATATATAGTATGCTTAAAGCCAGATTTTTTTTACCAATACTTATAAATCCTTACTCTTACACCATCACTGCATTGTCTCGTTCATGTACAAATGTTTGTGCTAGTGAGTGTGCATGCGTGTATGTCTGCAGTGAGCATGTGCACGAACGTATGTGTGCATGTGAGTCTGTGTCTTCTATAAACCGGCTGGCCATGTCCTTCTCTTCCCGGTGAGCTGCTGAGCTGACAGAGGTTGTAGTCGGAGACATTGTGACATTTACAGCTCAGAGGCTTATGGAGACTCCCTGCCGCACCTGGCAGTCTGTGATTATCTCAGAACCATGCCGCAGAAAAGAAAAGAAACACAAAGATATGAATGTCACTTTGGAGAGGTGTGATTCGGTTGAAAAGATAATGGACAGGTGAGGGTATGGAAAGGTTTGCGAGGGCAGCAGATTGACTTCAGAGAACGGTCAGTGTGAGGTTATGTTAATTTTGTCTCATGGGGATTCAAACGTTATCATTCAGAATCACAAACGTTGCCTCAAACAGAGAAATTGTTGTTAATATTGTCCAAACGTTCCTTCAGCTCCGCTACAGGCAGGAAGAAAGGCTCAGTCAGTCAGCACATACTTCGGTCAAGACTGAAATGTCATTGCAACTATTGGATGAATTAAGATGACATGTTATAGACTTTGATGGTCCCGAGATGATAGGAGATAATTAGGAAAAATAAATAAACAAATACAGTGCATGAAGGTTTTCATTGACTGATGATATATTATTGCATTTTCCAGTAGTGGGGACTGATTTTTCTGTAGTGTGGGATGAGATGTCCTTTGAAAATATGTCTTATATCCTCATCATGTATCACACTGTTATTATACTTTCCTCCTCAGATGCATGACTACAAATCTTAGTCTGCGTTTGGCTCCTTTACACCTCAGTTCAGAGCGTGTGACACTGGCCAGCATCTCTCAACATGTTGCCCTTTCTCCTTTGTGTGTCTATTTATATATATATGCATGTGTGTGTTTGCGAGAGAGCACCTGCACACACATGCATCCCCAAATCGTAAAATTCCTCCCGCTCAAGAAGCCATTTAACTGTCAACCGGTGACCCTTGGAGAGCAGTGAACTGTCAGTTGCGGCGAACAGCAGGTGACTGAGGAACAGAGGAGGAGGGGAGGAAGGTGAGAAAGAGGGCAGAGACAAGCGTGGGTGAGGCGTGTCGGGGTGGAGGAGGGCAAGGTTGAGCGGTGCATCTGAGTGCTGATGTTAAGAGTTGAATAATTGCTTACCGCTGTGAAATCTGCCGCAGAGGAAGGGAGAAGGGACATGGGGAGGAGAAGGTGAGGAGGAGGAGGAGGAGGAGGGGAAGCACACTGAGACACTCAAGAGGTTGATAGTGCTGTTTATACTTGCATTAGTTATCTCACACACTGTGCTATCGTTGTGTATCCTTCCTTATTTTCCTCCTCCTCCTTTCTGTCTTCCCTGCAGCTTCTCCTCTCCTCTCAATCACTTTTTAATCCACTCTTTGTATCTCTTTCACCTCCTTTGTACTGCATGTCGCTGGTATCCTCCTCATGTGTCCGGTGTTCTTCATCCATTTTTGGGGTTGTTTGCTCTCCCTATCATCATACTCATGACCTGGTTCTGAATTTTCTTTACACTGTGACACATAAAAGTGGGAAAAAAAGGGTTGCTGGGTGGTCCAACTTTTGATACACCCCACCAGACCCACACATGCAGTTTTCACAATTTCATGCTTCACGTGATAAACAACCTCCTGCCTATTTACTTTTTCCTGTTTACATATTTTTAATTGAAATTAAATTCAAGCACCTAGCTAGTTAAGCGCCTAGCTGAAGGCAAGTTATTTCCCTGCCTGTCGTGGCTCTCAAACCCATCCTTAAGTCACAAGTAGCTTCTGTAAAAGTGGCAGCTTAAACCACTCATAATTGTGCCTTACTTTAGTGGTTAACACTCCACTTTGTATCGGCTTTAAGCACCTTGGTCGGAATTTTTCAGAGCTCTCCTCTTCAGCATTTAAGTCACACAACTGCATCTTCACACAGTTCAATTAACAGGCAACACTGACAGTCACAGTTCATCTGATGAATTCTAATCCCATAACTTCAGAGGCTGCAATTAACACTAATTGCATTGCAGACCACCAAAGCCCCCAGCAGAATGAATGTGGATTGTCTGCGATATTGAATAGTCCCATCCCTATATTGTGTTGTCCAAAGCATCAGCGGTCCTGGGTGAATAGATAACCTGAGAGTGTGTGTGTGTGTGTATGTGTGTGTGCTGGCTTCCCGTCTAAGGGAGTTGTTGATTTGTCACCCTGAGGTCAAGTGGATGGTGTGACAATCTCCCAGATGCAATTAGGAAGTGGCTGGCTATCTGAAGGAGCCCAGCGAGACTCTGATGAATTGCTCCTGCATGTTTCTCTTTAACTGACTGGGAGCCCACTGTGCCTGCACCGGTTAACAAATGCATGCACTCATGCACACTGACACACACTGCACTGTGTGAATACTAGCCTGTTAGCCTACGAGTCATGTGCGGAACACACTCTGCAGGAATTCATGGAGATTATTGTTTCTTTACAGCAAGGCTTTTCATGGCAGAATTTTCTGGATGGGTTTGAGAAGGGGAAGGAAAGGCGGAGGAGACGTTTCAGGAGGAGTTAAGGAACTCTTTGAAAGCTGCTTATAGGTCGTTCTTGGTGTATTTTTGTGTGTGTGCGTGGGTGTCTCCATGTAAAGAGGAGCTTTTAATCAATACTCTATGTGTTTGTTAGTATTCAAAGAGTGGGTGACGATGAAGATGCACATGCACAACTTTAAACAGATCATGCTATGCAGTGATGGAGCGAATGGATCCTTTTGACTGTAACTCAATATTGACCTCTAATTCTAATGTCATGACTTTTAAAGCAATGAACTGTGCTTTCTGCAATGTGCCTCCCTATTCTTAAGTTTGTTTGATGTGAAGTAGTAGAGACATGCTTTGAGTGTAGATTTACAAAGCCATATGTCAGGCAGTGACAAATCTACGCAGCCACCACTGACATTTGACAACTTATCCTCCAGTTAACTGCCTGCTGTTCAGTGTCCTCATCATGTCCTCACCAAAAACCTTGAGACAGTACAGAGAAAATCCCATTAAAGCCAATACGATAAAGGCTTAGTGGAAGGCTGTGACCCGTCATTTGTTTTCATCCTGATCCTCCTCTTCCATCCTCCCTCAACCTACAAAGCAGAGAGAGAGTTCCAGTGTTCAACCAGTGTAATTAATTCTAATGTTTTGAATAAGAGGAAAATGCACCATGAAGTAGATGTGCTGTCCATTATATCCACTTCTTCAAAACAATTTAGACACATTGAATAAAACTTATAATTGAAATGTCCAGCCTTGATACAGAAAAGGAACTGTGTGCGACTCATACATACGTAATATTAGGGTTTTCGTGTTTTCTATGAAGGCTGAGATGTACAACTGGGATTCAAAAGAAACTGCTTCTGCAACTTAAGACACTTATGTGTTTTTAGATTTTGAAAGAATTATTACTATTGAAAAAGCAAAATCACATTTATCAGAGCACACCTTCATTCAATCTGACAAACAATGCAAACGAAGCACAACCTATTGCAACCTATTTCTTTTTTGCATAATACAATTAGAGACATTTTTTCTCTAATGTACCCGCATTACAATTTACTAAGCATATCCATTTCTGATATTTCACCAAAAGACCTTTTTTTGTTCCCTTTAATAATGAAAAGCAATAAACAATGCATTTAAAAAGCACATTGACATTATAAATGTGATTTCAGTTAGACTTTTACAAGCTTGACCTGCACAGTCTGTCGCCCTGTAGTAAATCCTACCTTTGTGAAGCTTAAACAGTTCACTTTGAACCTGTGTTAGAGAAGAGTTGGCTCGATTCCACGGTAGTTTGAGACTTGAGTTGCGATATGGCACCACTTTATGCATTGAGGTGTTTTTAATATTCGATGTATGGATGAATTGCATTGCGGTGTCCATAAGCACAGGCTGAGGCTGCCTAGAGAGGCAGAACGAGACCTGAAGTATCTGGTTCTCCAGTTCTTCCTGCTCAGAAGTTGGGACAGCTGGAGTGATTGAAGCTCCAGAGCAGGAGAAGACTTAGAACACGTTCCCGTATTTGTTCAGTCACACGCCGCCGTGTGCTCCATATGCCATGAGGTTATTTAGAGCAAGATGCCTCTTCATGGTGCAGATCTCTTATGTCTGCAGTGAAATTCACCAAAGATTAAACCTGAAAAATGCGAACCTCTCCGAGGATCTGGTGACATTTCAGACAATACTTTGAAAAAAATGAAGACTCATTTCATATAATTATAATATCGTCAGTGTGCTGCTGGCTTCCTGAAATCTTGAGAGATCTGAGATCTTGTATTAATAGAGCTGTAGCCTTTGTGTTTTAATTTGAGTATGAAAAAACAGCAAATCTGAGTCAATAAAGTGTTATTAAAATCTGAGACCCTTTAATGAAGCATGCTTTACATTTTTATCCATGGTGTGTGTTTTTGGAGCTCACTGCGCATCATGTACGTATGTGTTTGAAATTCATGTGTGTACACATGCTGTATATTGTGTGTGTGAGTGTCTGTGTGTGTCTGAGTGAGTGGAGTTAGGGTGTTTCTGTGGGTCAGCAGTGAGATGAAGTGTTATCCAGTCACTAATTAAACGACAAGAACGGGGGTGACTGTGAGCTCAGTACTGACGGCAGCAGAGTGAAGGAATCCGGGCTTAAAGTACACTGTCTGCCTAGAAACTCACTTTAATCAAAGTCTTACAACGCCCCCCCCCCCCCCCCCCCCCCCACCATCCCCACCCCACCCCACACACACGCAGAGTCAGATACTGAAGCTTTTATGTCTAAAGCTCTACGCAGAGACAGACAAACAGGCACAGACACACCAGATGGAGTCACAACAGTATTTGATTAAGAATAGGAATTAACATGATTGAATTTTCTGTTTCTCTGTTGAGGCTTGACTAAGAAAGAGGGTTCACGTCAGGCTTTCAGTGCCCAACAAAACACACTTTGTTTTTGCTCCTGTTCTTCATGGGTTTTCATAGATCTGACACTTTTCTGTGCACACGAAAGGCTTATTTCTCTCAAATTTTAGGCAGAAATATATTTAAATGCGTGTCACCCCCTTTACATCTCGAATAAAATGTGTCTCATATCCAGGTATGATTTAACTTGATTACATTTACACCTGGTATTAATAATGCATCCCTAATGCAAATGCTCACTTTTGATGGTGTCTGGCACTTTGGAGAGGTGTCGTCTTCAGGGATGATACCCACATTTCACTGTACCAGACAGAGTATATGGCATTGCGTGTGCGAGTGGTTTTCTAATATGAGTATTGTGAACATGGTGGGGTAATGGTGCAGGCGGACATAAGGTACGGACGATACACTGGTGCATTTTTGTTGTGTGTTTGTTCTTGTAATTTTTGCGGTAGCAACAGCTGGAGAGAGACAGGAAGGGCAGGGGAGGACATGCAACAAAGGGCCCCAGGCTGGAGTTGAACCCCGGCCGCTTCAGTAGGGACTTGGCCTTGATACATGCTACGTGCTCTACCAGATGAGCTACTGAGGCACCATTTATTGATGGCAATTTGAATGCACAGAGATACAGTGACAAGATCCTAAGGACCATTGTGGTGACATTCATCCACCATCACCTCATGTTGCAGCAAGATAATGTACGACCCCATGTTGCAAGGACCTGTACACAGTTGCTGGAAGCTGAAAACTATATTCCAGTTCTTGCCTGGCCTGCATACTCAGGTACAGGTATGACAGCATGGTTGAATTACGGCCGATGTCTATCAACTTAGAGCTTTTACTTCAGCTGATGAAAAATGAGAGCAAAACAAAACAAAACAAAAACAAAAACAAGTGTTTCATTTATAGGCTTGAAGTCACTCTTCAGGTTTCACTGTTACAGCACGATGCAGGTCACACAATCACAATCACGATTCAGGGTGACACATCATGTTGTTATCTGCTGAAATCTAAAGAAGAAGGATGTTTCCTTTTGTAAGGCACTAATTGGTGAAGTGTTCGCCTGTCATCCCAGACAGAAATTCAAGCCTTCATTCCGCGTCCTAATTTGCTTCCACTGATGTCACCCGGGGGTCACATTATTGGACAGCATGACATTTTCTTTCATTTTCATGCTGATGATACACAATTGTACCTCTCCTTTAACCCAAAGGACTGAAGCAGCCAGTCTATTTTACATAATTGTCTTCTTGTCATCAGGGGATGAATTACCCAAAACCTCCAATTGAAGACAGAAATTTGAATCGCAGGTTCTGACCGCAGTTTGTACTAAACACTGATCCTTGCTTCCATTTCAGAGAGCGTGTTGGTGTAGTTTAAGTGTGTGCAGTTTTTTTCATCGTGTTGCTCAGGTCAGCCCTGTAATTTTAACACTGCCTTTTATGCCTGTGTCACACCCGCACATCAAAAGCATAACCTTTAACTAAGTATTGGCTTGTGCATGCTGGTGCCCGAGGTTCTTAAGTGGAGCAGAGCCACAAACAAAGACAAAAATGAGATGAGCTCACTAATAAGACGGCTGATTTGATCATTTAATCTAATTTTGTACATTGTACAAACAGTGTATACCTACTCAGCTTGTTTTAATGTGATTAAATGCTACTCAATTTAGTATACAACAGACAATATATGAGCCACAATAAGTAATTTAAGAAAAAAGTCCTGATCTATGAAGAGAAAATACAAGAAAATTTAATCATTTTAGAAGTCCTCTTACTACTGACTGCTGACGTAGCTGACTGTTATGTAATAAATTCATATTTCATGACGGGGTTTCTTTTGATGGAAAGCTTCTATGGACGGCAAGTCTGCTTTGATTTCCCACAGTGCCTTGCTCTGAAGTTTACAAACTTATGTATTAATGAGTATTATTGTTATAAACCAGTTTGGTCTCACAATCAGTCAGTTTAGTTTCATTTTGCACGCTTTGGAAGTATTCATTTTTAATGACATGAAAATGAATTCATTTGTACCTAATTGTGAGCAAAATGCAAAGGTTTTATGAAGCATGGATTGCTCACTGAAAAGGTCCCCAGGAAGTGGAGAGATTAGTCACAACAAGCCAGTAATGCAAATTGAAATGTACCGATAGCCAGCCAGACCTGGTTTTGCGATTAAAAACAGTGTATTTGACATGTGAGGTTTTTTCTACTCTTTCTAAAACAGCCGTGGACAATAAAAATGAAGTTTAAGCAATTGTTAAATCCAACAAACAGAAAAAAAACTTTGCTCTCTCCAGTACTGTTACTTATGTTAGGACTTACAGATCACTTACAAATTGATTTGGCTCCTTGTGACGTTTCTGGAGAGCCATTTTCTCATTAATTGTAGCCATCTTACCCATTTCCATCATACTGACAATTTAACATCCCGTGAAATACATGTTCCCTCACAGCTTGATATTTTCCGTCAATGCGGTTTATGCCGCTCAAGCTTTCTGTGGAGTGCCGTCTATTTTAGATGAATGTTATAATCGAACCATTTTTTGCTGACTCCTCCATTTTACTCTCAATCTGCCATGGCAACAGGCCAGCTCCCTGAAGCCAAAATCCAAGATATTTACTTTGAAAGCGATGTCTTTCCCTCGTGACGTATAGGCCAAAAGATTAGACTTCATTTCATCCATACACCGCAGCGTGGTGAAAATTATAGCGTTCCCTCTGGTGGAGCTGAGAAAAGTGGCAGCAAAGAAAGTGTGAGTGCGTAAAGAACACATTTGCTGACACAGTAGGAATCTGTTAGAAATCTCTGTCATTACCATTTACATGAACATTGGCACATCACATCCCTCCTCATCCTCACCTCTCTCTCCATCCTCTTCTAGTTCTCTCTCTGTCGTTCCACCACTCCATGACGTTTTCCTGTAAAATATAATCCAGAAAAATGAATTTGCCACAACAGATGGAGCGGAAAATGGATTCGCATCCAACCCCAAACTGTTAAGTGGAAGTACATTTTCCTGCTCCCCACCACTAAGTCAAGGTTTATGCAGAAGGGCTGCAGCAGTGCATTATAATAATTGGTATTTTCAAACCAGATCCTTCCCTCTTTGGTCCCATCTAAGGCCTCATTGGCACAGTTTGTGTGTATGGATGTGTGCTTATGGCCCTTCTCCCATACCACCCCCCGTTAGTATTTTTCTATATGTACAAACCACATCCTGCTGCCATGCTGGGGACTTTTTCATTTCAGTGACTCCTCAAACGGGCAACTACGAGCACCAGGCATATGGAAAATTGGTTAGGGATCAAATTTTGAAGCCCACTGTGTTT
Organism: Chaetodon auriga; assembly: GCF_051107435.1. NCBI lineage: Eukaryota > Metazoa > Chordata > Actinopteri > Chaetodontiformes > Chaetodontidae > Chaetodon > Chaetodon auriga. The sequence continues at coordinate 11,147,030 of NC_135085.1, read as the reverse complement.
GGCAGCAGCATTATTTCACCAAGAAGGGGATTTGAAAAAGTTGAATCAGGTTAAAAGGAAATCAGAGAGAGAAATGAGTGGCTCTAAGACAGTGGGATATGAAGACTAGAGGAACTGAAGTGGAAAGAAGCCAGTGGCGAGAGGGAAAATTTGTCTTTGTGTTTGTCAGTGGGGTTTGAGCATGCAAGCAGAATTCCCATAGCTAGGTAGCTCTCTGCTGTGTCCCTCTGTGTTCTGAGAGCTATCAGCCAACACAGGGTCAGAGCTCTGCAGCATTTTGTGCCCTGCGCAAGGAGATTTCCCAAATCCCTGAAATGAACACTTGTGCAGGGGATGAACTCCACAGATGACTCAAGACTCACAACCAGATCTACACACAGAAACACACACACGTTTAGGCAAACACAGTGTGTACGGTAGAACGCTCGGTGAGCACAACAAATTTCGTCTTTTGTCGCGCTGGCAGAGTTTGACACATATCAGAAATTATGTTTCTCTTAACTGCGCTCCAGGAGCTGTATACTGTGTTTTTTTGCGAGCGGCTCATGCTGACAAAGATCGCTGTGTCCAGAAATGGGACTCAGACTGAAATTTGAAGTGATAGCCGTGCTGTAAAGAAAGTGTCACAGTGTGTATTGTTAGTTTTTACTTCATTACCCGCACTTTGATTCATCCTCAACCATCTGAGCCATTTGCTAGCTGCTGCTTGGTTTGAGAAAATGACAGGGGGGAAGAGGAAGAAACAAACAGGAAAATAATACTTTACCAGCAGTGTTGAGAAAGAAGAATGGCTGAATGAAAAAAGTCCAGCACTCGGAGATGTTTTCCCATCATTTGTTTGTTTCCACAGTGTTGGCCTGAAATTAAGTGCAGTATCAGACTTTGTCTTTCACTCGGAGTGTGATAGTTGTGTCGACTGTTTCCGTATTAAGCACCCAGAGTTCTTGGTGTTTGTCCATTCATTGATGAGCCACATGCTGAGCAACATTTTCACCCTCTGTTGGGGAACAGGCATGTTGAAGCCCATTATATCGCTGTGGATTCTCTATTTTTGGCTTTCTTCTTTAGAACTCCTGGGGTTTTGTCAAGATGTCTGACTGATACACAAACTACTGTCCTAAAGATTGTCCAAATAATGTTCAAAAGTCCTGCCTCTGCAAATTCTCACACTTTGTTTGTTCGCCTTTCTTAGTTTTGAGCTCCTGACTCACCAAATTACATTGGTGGGTCCAGTACAGATTGAAAGTGCTGCCTTCATTTTCTGCACAACAGCGGAATAAATGAGTTTTGATGAAATGGTAGCATGGTTCCCACTAAAGCTAGGAGATACTGTGGAGATGTCTCCGTGTTTACGTTGTCAGTGTAAATCATTTACACCTCTCCTTCCTTGTCCTTTTAGGGGAGATTTGTGCCTTTAAGATCTATGGTCAGGATGCTCCCTTTGAAGCAGTCGTGTTGAATCGCACATCAGGAGAAGGTGTTCTGAGGGCCAGTGGCCCCGTGGACTGTGAGGGCCAGAAAGAGTACACCTTCATAATCCAGGCCTACGACTGTGGGGCCGGACCCAGCGGGGCCGACTGGAAGAAATCCCACAAGTGAGTCAACCAGTGTCTGTCCATGTGTTGTGAGTGTGTTTAGCTCAGCTGTCAATAAGACAGATCTAGTTTAATTTAATCTAATTTAATTCTTCCTTTCTGAAGCTTGAAATGATCAATTTGCATTAAGACAATTTCCGAGAAGTGTTTTTGTGTGTGTTTCACGACATGTATTCTCTAAAGCTTTACGCATTTTGTGGCTTCACCAACACTTTACCCACTGACTAGCTTACATGTTTGTATCTCTGAAACTGTCTGTATGCTGCCTCAAAGCTCAAGAATGAAAATGGAGATTGCCAGACCCTGTATTAAAGCTGTCACATACTGCCAATTATTATTTATCTGAGAATGACTCACTTGTTTAGCTGTCAAAGTAATTCTGATTTTAAGTGGGCGGATGACATGACATAGAAACAAATATTAACATGAAAAGTACTTAAATCAAAGTTGCAAAGGCAGCCGCACAAAAGAGTCATATTAAGTTCTCAAAAAGTCTGAAAAATCCTGACAACGTGTTAAAAAACGGAGGAAAACTTTATCAGCAAAGTGGAGTCATGGTCACGAGTCACTGACACAAACAGAAAAACAGCAGGATAGTCGAATTAACACCTATGCGACAGTGTTAATTAAAACTTAACATTGTATTTATAGAACAGCACCCTGCTTTGCTAGACTGCATTTTGTTGATTTTCTTGGCCATGTTTTTGTGTAATTGCCAAGCACGACCTAAATGAAAGAGAGAAGAGGTCAAAAGTCATTTATCCACCTGTGGTTTCGAGTAACCTGTGAGATCGACGACTGGGATGGAGCGTGCACTGGAAACTGTTCTCTGAGTGCTTTTCTCTTTGTCTGTGATTTAGGATCTCCATTACTTAGTTCCACTGTAGCACTTAAACCACTTTTCCTGGTGTCTGTAGACAGAGAAAAACCCAATACATGACAGGGAGACATCCTCCAACTTGAAAATAAAGTTAGAACTGTATCTCTTATTATATGTACAATACAATGAGCCTTCCCTTTAGATTAGTTTATATGTAAAAATACCGACACACTAATGGGTTCTTAAGGCATTTACTACAAAAATACAAAACCTCATATTTTCCACTCACAGCCTAAAGAAAAATACATTGAAACCATAATTAGATCTCGCCTTCTCCGTTTCTGTCTTCTTTCTTTTTTTATTTTCTCTTATCCCCAAGATCTCTCAGCGCGGCAGCACTGACAGCTGAGACTTGCTGTTCCGATCTCAGGATATGTCCCCCTAATGGCCCATCAATATTATGCGTGTCCGCATGTGTGTGTGGCAGTGCTGTGTGAATGAGATTGACAGGCAGGCAGACTGGCATGGACAGCAGCAAATCAAACCCTCTGGTCCTTCAGTCGGAGACAAGGAGCTGCTAAAATAAGCTGCTGCAGGCTTGTTACTAAAGAGAAGAAGAGAGAGACATTTATCAGCTCAGGGATCTGTGATGAATTTCACCAGTGGATGATGAATGATGCACTTTGAGTGTGTGTGTGTGCGTGTGTGCGCGTGTGCATGCGTGTTTGTGTGTGTGTGACATTATCACTGCATGACATTCTAAATAGGCCTCATTAAGCTAATGTCATTAATTAGCCAGATGTGCTTCCTCAGATACACCGTGAGTTGTTGTCAGAGAAGGTCACCGGTGAATAAAACTTCATGATGCATCTGAATTACAGCTTCATTTATATACTTTAGTGCACAAATGTTATCAGAGTGCCTAGTTAATATCTTCAGCAGCCCATTCCAGCAGATGAGCTTGTGTGTTTATGTGTATCAGACTAAGAGGGAAGGATATTGAAAGAAAGCTACAGAGATAAGTTAGGACCTTGAAAAGCTCTAGCTGCAAAATCTGCTGTGGATGAGTCTATGTCAGTAGAAAAGCCTATTAAATAACTGCAGTGGGCAACAGGTCAACTCCCTGAAGCAAAACCTACCAATTACTGTCTAATTAGTAACTGGAAGCCTTTTCACAAAGCAATAAACAAAACCTTACCTGTATATGTGGTAACTTTTAATCAACTCTTCTCAATCTATGAATAAATTTGTAAGCAGAGGAACTTCTTCTCACTCTTCAACTATCCACTGGTTTTAAGATCAACAGTAAAACACTTTCGATCTTAATTAATTTCAATCATCACTAATGACTTCAAGAGATTTGTCCTTCCCTCCTCTCTCCTCTCCTCCATCCATCTCTTCTCTTCCTATGCCCTTTCTCCTCCCTTTCTCCATCAATCATTTCCACTCCACTTTCTTTGCATCCTTCTCTCCCTGCTTTTCCCGCTGCGTTCCATCCTTCCCTCCCTGCTCACTCATTCTTTCATTCCTTCCTCCATTCAGGGCGGTGGTTCACATCCAGGTGGATGACGTCAATGAGTTCTGCCCCGTGTTTCGGGAGTCACTGTACAAGGCAATGGTAACAGAAGGCAAGATCTATGACAGCATTTTACAGGTATTTTGATTATATTACAAAGCTTTGTTGGATTTTGTGCCATTGCAACCTGAAAGATGAGTATGCAAGTTATGATGTTTAACAACGACCCAAAAGTCATTCAGTTAAAATCTGAGATGTTGCAGTTGTCTACAGCAGGGCTTCTCAAAGTCTGGACCTCAGTCCGCATCTCAATCCAGACACAGCCCGTATCTCAGTGATCATCAACTGGCAGCCTGAGGGCCACGTCCATCCTGCAGAATATTAATGAATTCAGAAGATGCAGGAATCTAACATTCCTCAGTGGAAATCCTGTCCGTCCTGACAGTCATTGTCCATCAGCTCATCAGTTATGAAAACGTCCTTTGCCAGTCACATGCCTGTTTAAGTGATGAACTGCACTACTTATGCTTGTTTTTAGGGATGGTAACAGATGTTTTATACTCTCGTTACAATTTTGAGCCCTGTGCTACAAAATTTTGAGCCTCTGTATCACCACGGCTGTGTGCAAAAAAAAGTCCCCACACAGCTCTGTGTGGTCTGCCGTCTTTTTAGTGTTGTTGCTAAAGAACTGTGAGGAAACTGGCTGTTGTAATGTTGCAGGTGGAAGCTTGGGACCAGGACTGCTCACCACAGTATAGCCAGATCTGCAACTATGAAATTGTCACTGCAGGGACGCCGTTTGCCATAGACCGCAATGGTAAGTGTGTGTGCATTTATGTGTGTGTTAGACTCTGGCTCGGCTGAAAGGGAGACTGGACCGCAGCTATAATTGCTGATGTGATTGGGAGTGAAGTGTATGTCTGAGAGAGAATGAGAAAGTGGGATAGCACAGCCAGGGACAATTTGCATGCCTGGAGGCTCAATGAAATTAATTAAATTATTTATTATTAGCATGGCCAATTAGTGTGAAAATTGTACAGTAGGTCATGAGCCCTAAGCTAACATGTCATTTTCTTACATAGGCCACAACGCTAAAACCAATGACGACTGAAGTGAATAACATTGATCATGTTGCTAAAATACAAGGTGCTGCTGGGAAACCTTTAGTCCTGCTATTCATGTCGATGCCACCCTGACAGGCGACATCCACTCAAACATTGTTGCAGACCAAGCATACCCACCACCCCCCCTTTGGCGACGGCACGCCCTAATGGCAGCGGCCTCCCCAAGCTTATTCAGGAATGGACTTAAAGTTCTTTGTTTGTTCTGACAGCAACTAACCAATTTGTCAGAGAAGAGACTGCTCTCTCAACTGAAGCAAAATAGGGTGAATGCTGTTATTTGATTGATGGATTTGATCATTTACTTAAAGGCAGAATGACCCACTTGAAGTGTGTGGTGGTGTCTGCAGAGAACCTGCCCTCTGCCTGTTCTCCCGTTTTGCTTTGGTCAGGATGTTTCCGGGCGTCAACCTTTGGGCAGTGGGTGTGTCGCGCGCAGCCAATAACAGTGTGCAAGGACGGGACCATAGTGATCAGGTGCCAGATTGTAGTCCACGAGAAAGCTGTGAAAATTGAGGCGCCAGGGAGGAGGGGCCAACTGTGTTGTGTTTACAAACCGCAACCGACAAACAGACTCATTCTGCCTTTAATCATTTCACTTAAAACTCATTTGAACCTTGTTTGAGACTCGAATTTCGAATGCACAAATAGCAGCACTGTTCCTGCCTCACTCGAACACAAACAGCATGGTAAATGTCTTGATGAAAGCTAAATGCCATTCTTGGGCTACATTTGCATATGTTCTTTCTATGATCTCAAGCAGCTGAACCTCGTATGAACAGGAACAAGTCTCTACTAAAGATAGACATGAGAGAGCCAGCTCAGACCGACTGAACCCGGAGATGAATCGTGGCACAGACAGTGAACAGAAACCAGCGCTGTGTAAAATAATAATACGACAGTGATTTGAAGCTGTTAAGTCACATTCGCTTGCTCGTAAGTGGTAGAAGATTAAAGATTTTGTTAATCCACAAACTGCTTTGAAACTTTTTATCTGTATGTACAGCAGGCACGGCACCAGTCATCTTTTTATGGATGTTTACCAAACAGATTACCGTGAATACACTTATGGAAAATGAAAAGGCGACTTGATTCCTCTTTCTGTTGCAGTAATGTTGTGGTCTGTGAAGTAGCTCAAACGTTACTTGGTAAGGATCCACGTTACTCTGACAGCTTTTTTTTTGGTTTTTATTTTATTCTATTGTGGCTGCACACCAGTCTTAGTTCACAAGTGGAGAGTATTTTATTTCAAATTGAGAGCTATTCTGAGCATATCTGCCTATATAACATTTTCAGCTTTGGGATTTGTGCTGCCTTCTCCCTGAGCTTCCACATCCACACCGTCCTGATCTGAGTGCAGCGTAATTCAAAGTGAAGGGAGACTGCAGGGCTTTGTGTGTGTGTGTTTGTTGACTTCTGCCAATGAATCAGACGGAGCCACACACTGCTTTCTTTACTCAGTCTTTCTCTTTCTCAGGATCATATTTATTATTTTGTCTCATTGCTTTTTTAGTTTAACCTCTTGGTCTTTTACTTACTGGATTTTACAGTAGTCTGGCTTATTTGATTCGACCTCCTCCCAGGCGCAATAAGATTATTTGGGAGAAAGTCGAAGACAAAGCGCATTATTTAGACCTTTTTTATAGAACAAGGTAATTTTTTGCACTGAGGGAAGATAAAATATAGAAGTAAACGGGCTGTGCTGCAGTAATTGTCTCTCATTCCAGATATCAAGTAAACTGAGCATCTCAAAACTAATAGATAAATTCATAAACACGGCCTTTGTTTGCAGTGAGAGCTAAGATATATGGCACCTAATATTACCATTTAAAGGATCGGAGGGTGAGATTTAAGACAATCTATTGGTAGAAATGGAATATACATAATATTCAAAATTATGTTTTCATTAGTGTATAATTACCTGAAAATGAGAATTGTGTTTTCATTACCTTAGAATGAGCCCTTAATATCTACAGAGGGAGTTCGTTCCGTGAGCACCGAAGGTTCTCCGGCATGCTTGGAAAGGGAGGAGTGATGGGAGGGCTGTTCAAGTCAGCAACCTCACCGCTAGATACCACACACTGGACCTTTAAAACAACTCGTTTAACAGGGTTCAGATTTCAGACAGGGTTGCCAGGAATTGAAAGACCCACATCAATTTCAAAACAGCCACATACAAAATGTCTTGGGTTGGTCGTATAGGTAAAAATTAGATTGTTAATCTAATCTTTTCTCTTGGATTGCTGACATTGGTGTAAGTGCTGCAACGTTTTGCATCCTATGTACAGTCACCTGCGATTGAGGATGTCAGGTGGGAGATTCATTCTCACATATACTCTGAATATTTAGCACAGGGAGCAGCTCATATTTCTGGAACATCATTATTGAAGACAGTCAGATAGGAGGCGTGGTTTGGGGTTAGTGTCCTCAGTAACTAGCACAGAACTGACTGAACTGAACTGAGCTTTGTGAGTAAAATGCCTTGTTAAGTTGAATCATCACCGTCCCTGTTGATGAAAAAGTGGCAGATGGTTGATTTCCAGAACCTTAGCTGCTACTGTTCAAACCAGCTGCAGATCAAACAGTCACTGTAGGGGATTTCTGTTGGAACGGTCTGACTCTGGCCTCCTCACCTCTCTTCCTATGACATTTCAAGCTCAGCTCTTTTCTTCTCTGCACTGCTGTGCTCTGAACTGATTTCTCCGGCGCTCGCTGCACCTCCTCTCCTCTGGTCTCCCCTCTTTTCTTCTCCTCTGCTCTCCGACAGCAATCAGACTGACAGTCTTTCATACAGCCAAGCCTCCGGATGCAAACAACAAAAATAGCTTCAGTTGTCCTCATAGGTCTGGAGACAGACTGTGACAGCATTGACTGATGCAAAATGACAAAAGAAGAATGTGACATTTTTTTGTGGTTTATCTTGAGAAACATCTGTATTAAAGCCTGACATATAAATAACGTGTTTAATCATCAACTGGAAAAGATTTTAGTCCTATTTTCTTTCTGCTTTGTTGTTCTTCGAGATGTACAACAACCTCACTGTTGCATTGTTAAAGTTTAGCTCAGTCAGTTACGCATGCCGTTGAAATATACAATGAACAAGAAGATACTGATGAGAGAAACACAAAATATTTGCATTGCTACAAAAGCTGTTCATGAGTCAGTAGCTGCAGCTTTTGCCTTTAAAAATGTGAAAACTTTCAAAACAGTTAAAACTAAAATATGCTTGCATGAGGTTGTATCTAATGTATAAAATGTATGAAATGTCCGGTGGTCAATGAAATGGACTGCAGTCTGTCTTCATGTGTGTTTTTTGCCAAAAACCCAACCCTAAGCTTGTTTGATACAGCTGAGGTGACCTCCACCTCCACCTGGGTCTGCTCTCATGAAGCAAGATTAGTGGGTTCCAGTCTGTGTTTGTCTAACATTAAAGTAACACTTTACAGTAACATCTTACTTTTGGTGCTAACGATAACGTGTTACGAGGGTTCTGGTTGATGTTATTAACTTTACAATATCAAGTCACGTCTTACCACCTGTATGTTAGTGTTTGTCAACTTTCAGCAAAGTTCAGCCTGCAATCATTTTCAACACAGAACTCAGAAATACAAAATGGCAAATACAGCTGAGGTCGAGAAACATACCATTCACCTGGCTCGTGTGTGTGTGTGTGTGTGTGTGTGTGTGTGTGTGTGTGTGTGTGTGTGTGTGTCTGTCTGTCTGTCTGTGTCTGTGTCTGTGTCTGTGTGTGTGTGTGTGTGTGTGTGTGTGGCTGGCTCTGTGCAGAGGGCACCACACTCTGCTCCACCAAAGCTGCAAAATGTAGATAAATATATTGATTCAGTTTTGTTAGGCATTAACCTCTTGTTTACATGTACATTATCAAAAAAACAGACTGGCCCGTGAGACGCAGCTGAGGTGCGAGCCTGCACAGGGCCGGTGCAGCTGCATAGATTCAAATCAGAGTGTGTCTGTTGCATGAGACATGGGGATGGGAAAAACGCATCTGATGAAGCTTGTCAGCAAAATTCCTGTCAAAACCAATCATAAGCAAGTGCAGCACAACATTGCCACAGAGAAGTTATGCCAAGGCTATCTTAGCAATAGTGCAATTATTACAAACCATAATATGACCATAAGATATAGACAAATATGACACTGCCTTTACTTCTGTAGTTATTTTGGTGAAGGCAACACAAACGTTGCGTCATCAAGTGCATTAATGCTCACAGACAGTAACTTTTTACTTTCAAGTCAAAGTCTAGTCAGAGCTAAAATATACAACAAACGTAATTGTTGGACAACTAGTTCACGAACAGCAGCTCTCTGTTCGGTCGTGAATGAAGTTTTGAATGAAGAGTGTTAAAAATGTTTTGGTGAGACAAACAACCATCAGTCATTGTTTTCTTCATGTCTTTCTTCAAGTTTATTTATTAATTTATGATATTTTGTACTTTTTGGCTTCAGCACAGAAATAGAATGAACAGTTATAAAGCTTTATATTGATCATATTGACTCTATTCAATTGCCTTCACTTTTACTGTGTCACCGTGTGCTACTTCATATGCCAGAAAAGCATTTCAAAATAACTCAGCCCTCAGATGAAAAGACAGTCGTACAGGCAGTAGAAAGGACAGAAGCCATGACAGAACAGAGAGATTTTAATAAAATAAAGAATATGAAAATTCAATTCAACTTAAAACACTTCATTTGTCCTTTTAGAGGCAGATGTGATTATGATTATTATACTCATATACATTCACACAAATAAGAACAATCTAAAAGTTGTGGAAATACAAGGCTTAATGGAAGCAGCCAATCTGAAGCCGGCTAGCAATATTAACGCCATGAAGGCACATTATGTCAAGAAGGTACTTTACCGGTGTGAAAGGACAGTAGTAAACTCAGTATATAACCTCGTCGAGTGGCTGTACCTGAGCCAAGTTTCTGAAAATTCACATGCCTGTAGCATCTCTCTATCACGTTGTTCTTGCACTGTTACCCTGGTGACAGGTGAAGATAATCCATCATTGCAATTTTACATTGACTGTTTACAAAGAGGCTTAGATATTTAAATGCAATACAAGGTCATTGGACCTTGAGTTTTCAGTAAAAGGTTTCAATAAGCACAAAGAGTTCAAGGAGCCGTCTCTTAAATGCAAAGTCAGTTTCAATTATTGCTCAGCACAAAGTGTTTCTTGCTTTCTTATTGTCAGCTAAACATAACAGTCCATGTTTCTTTATCAGTGAATAATTTGAATTGTATTTCCTCTCTGTTTCCTTTAGGCAACATCAGAAACACAGAGCGGCTGAGCTATGACAAGCAGCAGAGCTACAAGATTATGGTGACGGCCTTTGACTGTGGTCAGAAGAGAGCAAAGGAGGATGTAGCCGTGCATATTGATGTCAAGCCTGTCTGCAAACCTGGATGGCAAGGTCAGAGAGAAGCAGCCACTGACATACATTCAAAGTGCCTTCACTTACCTTGCAGTAATTTACAGAAATAACTTATTGCTATGCCTGGTATAAAGTGCACTGACATATTGTTTAAATATAATTTGTTATAAAACAATACCATCCAAATTGGAGCGGGTGGTTCAGTGCAGTTTCTGAGCAGATCCTTCCCCTCGAGGGAATTCTATCTCATTTTAGAACGAACGTCTCTCGAGGAAATCAGAAGACCTGACAAAAACCTCCAGAGGGAAAGTTGACTGGAGTGTGTTCTTTTTTTTTTTCTCCTTTAACATGCTAGCAGCTTGGCATTTGAGCCAGCCTGTCTCCCCTGCTGCTTCACCTGTCAGCACTGACAGCATCTCAGGAGTCATGCTCACACAGGAATAAAGGAGGAAGACAGAGGAAAGATAAAAGGGGAGAGAGGAAAGGGAGGAAGAACGAGATAAAGAAAGAGACCGAATGAACAGGCAACTCAAGGGAGGAAAGGGAGAAACAAAGTTACAGGGAAGGAAAGAGGTGATCGTTATTCCTACAGTCTTAAAAAACCACAGATCTGGGTGGAGATAAATGACTTAACCAGGATACAGTCTATTGCTGTGTGCGGTGTAGTTAGTGAAACCCCAATCTACTGCAGAACTGTTGTTTCATTATCTGAAGACATGTTTCTTAAGCATAAAGTAATGCTGTTGTTGAATCTATGAGCAGATCCGCTGAACAGTTTCATTAATTCCCATATTCTTTAAATTCTTACCTGAGCCAAGGAAGATAAAAAAAACCTCTTGTTTATTCATTAAACAAATTGTTCTACGTACACTGTAAAACATGTGGACGGTATATGATTATATATATATGTGTGTATATATAATGCATGTCATCTTCAGCAATTTAGGGGGCCTTTATTACAGATGATGAGAGGAAAACAAAGGAGAGAGAGATCCTTTCTCTGCTGGAAATCAGAGATGTTGTGGTTTAACACTAAAGCTACAAGGGCTTCCTATGTGGAGGGTATATCAAGACATGTGCAGAGTGTATGTGATGAACTCTGTCCTGGGAATTACCACAGCCACAACAACTTAATTGAACAGCAATACTGGATACAGTTGTTTGTGATAATACATTAGATTAATACTGCTGTGCATTAAAAAGTGGGTATCTTTGGTTTAGAGTAGGTCAGGCTGTTGATTTCACCAACATCTAGTCCATGGCTACATGCTATAAATGTTCATAATGGTTTGATGGATGTTTTTCAGCTACCCGAAATATACTTGCGATTTCAGTGTTGGACATCTCGCTCTATGTCTAATGGCGTCACATCAGTTTGTGCTCAAAGATCATTTTAGTTAAAATCACAGCTGACCGAGCCTAATGTTTCAGACATTAGATTCACATCCATTAGTGCAAAGAGAGCACATACTGAAAATGACGTGAATGCCAGTTGTTTAGGATTTAGGGACACTCACTGAGAGAAATGTCAGTGCATATCGCAGAGGGGTGGAGGTGCAGAGAGAGAAAGAGTCTGTGCAGTGTTGAGAAAGTCTGAAATGACATTAAAACTTTATGTAAATGTCATCTTCATGTGCAGCAGAGCTCTGAGGGGCCATCGATTTTAACACAGTAGTCCTAACCAAAGAAATAATTGAAGAATAGAAGGTACAGGCTATTTTTAATCCAACATATTGTGATTAACAAATCATAAAATCAACAAAATGACAAGAAAAAAAATACCAGCTGGATCTTCCTTTTGCTAATAAGGGAAGAAATTTGAGAAAAAATGGGCACATGGTGTTACTGACACACTGCATATGAATCACAAAGAAACACTTGCTATCACACCCTGCTAACATCCTCATCAATATTGAATGATTCTTTGCAATTTGGCTCATAAAAAGAAGCCATACTGCATAATCCTGTTGTAAAGCCATTAGCCCATAGTAGCTTAAAGCCATGAATAATACATAAAGCAATGATGCATTCAAACTTGAAGCCATTTGTCCATGCAACCTTATTTATCATCTGCGTGTAAAGGTCAGCAGTGCTTCTGCAGCTGTTTTTTGAAGAATGCCCCTTGGCATAAATAGAGGCTAAATGCATCTGGCTCCACCTCACCTCTCACTCCTCCTCACTCCTACCTGGTCACAGCCCCTTTTCTTTCTTTGTGAACGTTTGTCTCAGGAGACTTGATATCATATTCTGTAGGCTTGGCAAGAGCACCCAGGTGTCCACCTACACAGACACACACACACACGCATACACACACAGACACATACACACACACACACACACACACACACACACACACACACACACACACACACACAGGCACATTCCTGTACACATCCCATTCACCACTGTGATTCAGGGCTTCTTGTACAATGAGGATAGTTCTAACACCTGTGTAATGAAAATATACCTTGAAACAGCACTAATAGAAGGTAAGCACTCCTTTCTATCAGGCCTGTCATGCGGGGCAGTATTTCACTGAGGAATTTCCAAGCTCCAAAGTTGCCGACCTGTCATTCTTTCAAGACCCACATGCTCATTAAGAAACCACCTACAGTAGAACATGAAATAAGATTTCCTGCATTTCTGTGGACTGCTTCAGTGATGCTTGAAATGTTGAAGGAAAGATTTGCAACAAGAGATATGTGGATCCTACATGGAACCAGGTTTAAAGAAAAAAATAGATATAATATCAATATATATATATAGTTACTATGCTTTACACACTACGATAAACGAATTGGATTTAATTGTATATTTCCACCAAATTGTAATTATGAAGACAATCTAGTGAAAGAGAAATGTAATTTTGACACAGGGTTGAAAAGCAATAGACATTCAAGAGACAAGTGAAATGGAACTATATAATGATAGGTGGAGATTGTCAGTTTTGTTGTCAGTGAAACCACATGGTACTGATGCTCAGCTCTCCCAGTGTGTGCATATGATCAAGAGTTAATGGGAGTACAACCCTGAGAGAAGGTCAATTTTAGTGAAATGTTCAAGAGGACCAACACCTATCTATGTAGTTACACATGTAGTGACAATGACATGATGTCTCATTTATTTCTCATGTGAATACAACTACTAAACAAAATTTGATCCTTAAAGGTTGGAACAAGCGGGTGGACTATGAGCCGGGGACTGGAAGCAGGCAGCTGTTTCCCAAGATGCACTTGGAAACATGTGGAGGTCCCCTGTCTGGCGTGAAGGCAATGGTAGAGCTGCAGACCAATCACATCGGGAAGGGCTGCGACCGGGAAACCTACTCTGAGAAGTCTTTACAAAAACTCTGTGGTAAGTAGAGAGAAAAGGAACAAGAGAAAAAAGGTAGTTTAAGTTGAAGCGAGAAGTGGAAGAAATGATGGATTGAAATGCCTTGTTGAAGTAGTGAGGTGCTATTAAAGAGTCGAGGACTATGAAAGAGCAAAGGGTAGGAATAATAATGAGAGACAAGGAAAAATTTAATTCAAAGAAGAAATTACCTCTTGACATCATGCCCTCTGCGGCCTATTAATATGCCAGTTTTCATGCCACTTTAATCCTGCAGACTATTTTGAAATAATGTTTATTTTAAATTAAATTTCCAGGTGCTATTCCAAACTGTGATGTGTTCATGGCTTTGCACTGTAATATACAGCACGTGTCAAAGAGACAAAGAGAATATTCCCGCTGAAAAATTAGGATTAATTCATTTTTAAGGGAAACTAAATGTCTAAAGAGATTTAATGTTGTGCACAATGATCATTTTCTACATTTTTTGCTTTCTTGTGTCTTTGAAACTTGTCTAAAAAGGACTGATGTCAAGTCAGTCTTACAATTAGGGGATTTCTGGATGCAAGTTGTCAGTTATATTGTGTCCTGTGAAAGAATAAATCTCAAAAGGTGGATTAAATAAGGCACTAATAACAAACTAGTCACCATTTCTAAGCATGCATTGATTTACCATCTACCTTTGAAATGATTTATATTTGTGAAATTCACAAACAACATTAGGTCACTGAACTGATGTCTGCAGATTTCTGCTATTCAAGAATCACATGGAAATTAAGATCGTTCTGGAGAAGCAGTTTCTCTCCAGGTTGATTGTGTGCAGCCGTCTTGACAGCGTCGTATCTTCTGATTGGCACATCCAGGTGCAGCATCAGGCAGCACTGACCTCCTTCCTGCCCCCAGCCCTTCCACAAACTGGACGGCGTCTCTCCTGACTGACAGCGGCCGAGACAGCGACCTCATTTACAGATTCGACGGGCGTCAAGCTGCTAATATTCCAGATCACGTGGTGCCCCAAAACCTGACAGATCAGTTCACTGTAGCAACGTGGATGAAACACGGGCCCAGTCCAGGACTCAGAGCTGAGAAGGAAACCTTACTGTGTAACTCTGACAAGACTGGTGAGGAAAACAATTCACCTGCTCACTGTTCAGAAGAAAATTTCCATCAAACATGTTGGGAGTGAAAATTTGTGCAAAACAAGTTTGAGCACTGAGCTTGTATTTGACCTTTAACTTCAGCCACATTTTTCTTATTTTGATTTAAAGGTGTCCTCAGTGATAGAACCATTCTATGAACATAACATGATCAAAAACATCATTTCAAAATAAGATAATTAAGCTAAGTCTGAAGCCCACAATGCCCTTTGAAATTTGCAACTTTTTCCCACTGCATGTCTGAACTAAGCTGCCTGAACTGTGTAATTAAGCAAGCCATCTGCACATTTCACGCTCTCACAATGGTCTCACAGATGGTGTATTAGCTTAGGAGATGTGTAGTCTGATCTTGTAATGCAAAACTGCAGAGTAGTTTGTGTTAGACCATCAAAATCTTCTCAACCCTTTTTTTCATTTGCAGCTTTTTGCTTAAGGATGTGAATGGTACCAGAAGGCTGAGTGTGAGGGCCAGATCAGCGTACAGTGTGGAGAAATGGCCGCGTATTATATCCCATTATTCCTCTGGCTCAGATACGGACAAAATAACCATCATGATAATTATCACAATATTATCTCAATAGCAGCATGTCAGTATAATTACCAAATTGTTCCTAATCCAGCGGTTCTCAAACTCGGGGGAGAGTCAGAGATCCACTGCAGGGGCTGGACAGAAGATAACCAGGAGAAAGACATGGAGTGAAACAAAGCTGAATGAATAGAATTTATGTTGGGAAAATAAACAAACACGGGTTCGCTGATGCTATCATGCTGACATTTATGTCCCTAAATCTCAACTCAGATTTTGGTCCATTTTAACATGTTATCATTCAGTTAGACATGAGAAAAGCGACATCTTGAAATGGGAATTTTGACAACAATCCAATGATATGGATGGACAGGAAATTCTAATATTGTTAGTAAAAGAGTAAAAATGAAATGGGAGTGCCTTTTTTCACATTTAGATCGCTTAGAAAGTGATAAATGCACTCTCTGAGACCCTTGTCATGATTAATCAAAGGATCAAATAATTTTCAAAATGTTGCTTTGTTATGTTTTGATTTGCACTTCTAGAAGTTTGGGATGACAAACATCTGTTCGCATTTCAGTCATTTTAACACCAAAAAATGCTCATACAAAACAAGACAAGCATTAGTTCGTCACTGAGGACTTGTGTGGTATTTAGAAGAGAATCTGATGCACATCCCACACCTCATCCCACCTCAAGCTTATTTAGTGTATTATGAAAGCAGAGCAAGTGGGACTTGCCTTTCATTGCCATCTCCTTCAGACACCACTCGATGAAAAAATACTGGCAGTGTGCTCACTGTGAGCACACTCACTAGACCCTTTCTGTCATGCTGATAGCTGTGTTTTGATGTGGAGAACCCATTTGCAGTAGCTGAAGAGTTTCTCCTAGCTGTACTGTACGGCATTTTCTGGATGATTCAAGAAAAACAAATCAAACTGCCTCCACAAGAGATCTTAAGGAGCAGGTGCATCAGTTACTGTCCTCGAAGTCAAGGGCGTAGGCTTGTTGACTGTCACATTGTCTAATGCTGGATTTTATGTAATTGCATGCACATGTTCGTGTCTTTGTGTGACCGTGTGTGCTTATGATCTTCCTTTTGCAGAAATGAACCGCCACCATTACTCTCTGTATGTTCACAACTGCCGCCTGGTGTTCTTGCTGAGAAGAGATTTCACTCAGGTCGACACTTTCAGACCCGCCGAGTTCCACTGGAAACTGGAGCAGGTGAGGAGTGTGTGTCTGTGTGTGTGTGTGTGTGTGTGCGTGTGTGTGTGTGTGTGTGTGTGTGTGTGTGTGTGTGTGTGTGTGTGTGTGTGTGTGTGTGTGTGTGTGAGCTCGTCTGTGTCCTATTTGAGTGCGAACATAGATTCAGGGTGATTTTCTACAGCAGGTGAAGGGCTATCATTATTTGTGTAGTGAAGGGAGAGGCTCTCCATTCTAATTACCTGAGGCCCTCCATCACTTTCTTCTGCTCGCTGCAGGAGATAAGAGGGTAGAAGACACTGTTATCCCCCCACACACACACACACAAACACAAACACACAAGCATAGACTCAAATTGGAAATTGTGTTTAGTTATGGATAATAGCTCACCTAGCAGCAGATCTCTATTATCTACCATGCTTGTGGAGTGTTGTTAAACCAATTTGCAGTGAAGCTCAGTGTTTCAGTCCTGTACAAAGCCTCTGAAAGGAAAACATTGCACCATATGAAGTTGCTTCAACTACAGAGATGTACATAATAAGTTGTTTTTTTTCTCTCTCATAATGTGTCACAGTGCTTTTCCGGCTGGAATTATGCTGCAGATGTACATAGCACAGTACAGCACATGAATGACACAATGCACAGCAGGCAGGTAGTTAATCTAAATATAAACATAGATATCTAAAGTTGTGGTCCACAAAGTGACACCTTATTTTTGTACCCCCCAAAAGACATTATGATATGAGACCAGTAACTGGAAGGATTAAAGGTCTTGCTCAAGGACACCTCAGTAAGGCAGATGCTTGAATGAGAATCACCCAGCTGAAGGGTGTCTGGTGACTCCAGCTCAGCAGGCAGTCACTGAGCAGAGAAAATCCGTCTGTAAAAAGAAAATAAACTCCCTGGAGTCAAAATGATTTTCATGATAAGCCAATGAACTCACAGAAATCCTTCCACTGTCTCCCCATCTCACTAATAATGGATGGTAGATGTAAATCTAATCTAATTGTTTACCCTTGGGATACAACATATATCCGTCTCATGCTGAAATTATTAGAAAATGCTTCATAATTACAGCAAGCTGTGAGGAGTTTTTGCTCACTAAGCAGATTATCAGATATTTGTATTTGGGTCTTTCCGTATGAGTGCGCTCATGGCTGTTTGACCATGCATCAACATGTGTGTCCGCTCTGATCACTGCTTTTATTTTAGAAATTGTTCCACATTTGCATGAAAAATAACATGCAAAGCTCATTCAGTTAGTCCTCGTGTGCATGCAATCATCCCTGTGTGTTTTCTTGGCACTGTCTCTGCCGGTGCTGGTGTGTACCTTCCAGCCAGGTGGTTGTTTGTTCTGGTTCAAAGATAGATTGAAAAGTTTTTCTCTGTCCAGTGTTCTTTTCTCCTGATGTAAAAAAAAAAAAAAAAAAAAAACCCAGAAAGATGTGACTAAGAGAAGCCCAGCAGCAGACTGCTGAGCTTTCTTAGCTAACAACCTCAACACTCAGTCCTATTTCAGTCTCGTTCATCTCATTCTCTTTCGCTCTCTTCTTATCTTTCCATTGCTCTCTCTCCCTCTGTCATTCTCTCCCACACACAAATACAGTACATCGATAGTGGGGATCCCATTTTCTCCTTTAGTTGGATCTTGAGAAGGAGCACAGAGGAAGCACGCAGCGCAGTCAAAGAGAATACGTGATGAGTTACTCACCAGTACAAATCACTTGTGCAGAGATTCTCATGAAATATAAATGAAAACTGGTCTGAAATACCAGAGATTAACCAGAGAAATGACATCATAGAAGCGTGAATGGACAAAGTGGAGGAAAAACCACTCATAATATTTTCAGAAACTGCCATTTCATTAAGCTTTGATGTACAGTACAGTTTGGAGCACTTGCATTGATTTATGTATCTGTGTACAGTATTTCTGCTCATGCTAGTGTTTTCCTGGATTTAATAATTCTTTGGCAAGCACTCGTCCACTGGTTCTACATGCAGGATCTCAGGCGTTGATTGTCGACTTTGGCCGCTGCCAAAGAAGAAACTGGTGTCTCTTTTTACATTTGATTTGGGTCTGTGTTATTGTTGAATCTAGCTGCAAAGTGGTGAGTGCAGAACATTGCTCTTTGAATCTGAAGAACTGACATCAAAACCTAATGCGTGCCTTGAAGCAGCGCACTGTATTTTAGGTCCAAGAGAAGTGAGCACAGTGTCCTTGAAAACAGCGGCAGTGTTCTGCAAATACAATTTGGATCTTTTTTGAAGATGCCAGAAGGTTTAGTGAACTGTATAACTTGAGTGAAATTGCAAGCACATGTATTTTCATCTTGCATCGATGACTGTCAATGAACCTACAGTATGGTTTGGGTTTTAATTCACAGGGTCCACTTTGAGCTTTTATCAACAAGGACAACATTACCATTGCCATGGTGAATTAAGTTTAACGGACCGAAATACTGATCAAATATTTGTCAGGAAATTGGCTTTTTCCCTGCAGACGTTTTGACATGTCATAGCAGGACTCTTATCAGGACTCCATTCCATTTGGATGACCTAGTTCCAGGTTGTGATATTGTGCGTGTCAGCTTACTGCAAAGGTACCAGATGATAAAACAGAGCCATTTTTACTGTGATTGGTTACACCTGTTTCCTGCTATCACAAGTAAAAGGCTGCCAAATAACTCCCTTGTTCACTCGTTCACTCCTCCCTACTGTATACGACAGATACTCAGAGGGTTACTCTAGAGTAAGCCATAATTTTATCATCTGTAAAGGCCATTGCATTGAGGTATTTGAAGTGCCATGGACTACTTTTTTGTTCCATTGTGTGAATGCTTGATGGCACTGTGTGGTGGGCACATTTCACAGTAAATATTCCAACTCCAGCGTACTGTACTGAAAAGTAGGCAGGAATAGATCTGTTAGGTTCTGATTACACATGTGCATCTTCTACTATACTAGCAGTACATACTGCTTTGGCCAAAATGTAGCATGTAGTATGCAGACAAAAGCAAAATTTTCTTTGTGCCAAAAATACCCGGTTGCTGTACTGATTCAGCAAAGATCTCCAGTATGTATCAGACCAGTCGACCTTGAGTACTGTGTCCCACAACGCAAAGTGCTGGACCGTCACAACAAGCAGATTATTACAATTTTCATGCTATATCATCAGTGAATTCACTTCCAACAATTTCTAAGGTAAGAAATCAACTGTGTAGATTTTGAATATTGGACTTTTAAATGTTCATCTTTCGGAAAATAGTGAAAATCCACATTTATAATTTCTCTTTTTTAGAGCATAAGGGATGCTGCACAGTTGTGGTTGCTTGGATTTAGCCGTGTTATTGTTCACTTCCGCTTTCCAAAATTGGAAACCAGCTAAGCCTGATCAATTTAACTGCTCCATACTGCATACTATGAAAAACATTGTGTAGTACATACTACATACTGTGTTCATCAGTAGTCTGGAGTGGGCAGCTCCAAATATAGCCTCAGCATCAGTTCCTAGTTCTCTCTTCTCTGTGGCACTCACTTGGTTTTTTGATTGACATTTGACTTGTGTGGCCTTTACTCTATGCACAGCAGCTGCTACAGTACCTTAAGGTGAATAATGAGGACAAGCTCAGATTTGTAGAATGTGTTGAAAACGGAGAGTCGTGGATTGAGGGAAGAAGGAGAAGAGGTCACCATGGGTTGTCACAGCTGCTTCTGTACTGTCCTTGTTCCTCCAGCACTTAGAAAGGACACTCAATGGCTTCTGCGGCAACTCCATTTAGCTCTATTGATTTTACAATTCTCGCCCCAAGAGAGGAGGGGGAGAGAGGGATGAAAGGAAGCTGGTGAAGAGAGAGAGAACGAGGCTTCCATTTTCCATGTCGATTGAACGTACTGAAGGAATGTCTCATCTGACAGAAACTTTTACACACACATCTACAGGAACTGACTTAATTGTGAGTGTATACCCTGAACACAACCACACACACACACGCGCACACACAGGATGCCTATTGTCTTTGCTCTTTTTCAGATGGTAATGGACTACAGGATGAATCACTCCTCTCTGTGGACATTATTCGCCGTCCCTGAGTCTAAAGAGCCTATCAGTTGAATCCAGATGTTCAAAAGTTGTTCACTCACAGTCAAATGGTCCTATACAAATGAAGATTCATGTCCTGTAAGCCGAAGAGGGTAGGAATGTGTCAGACATGCAAACAGAGCCACAGAAAGCAGAGGAGAGAGGGAAATAACTAAAGATCAGAACAAAAAAAGAAGTCATTTTTCTCTGTCTGGACCATTTTGTACTATACCTACAGATCAAGTTTGCCCAGCTTAGCAAGATAAAGAACAAGTGTGTGTTTGTGATGTGGCATTGATCTAAATCCTTACAAATGAGGTGTTATTTACTCACAACAGGGTTCTTAGAGTAGGAAAAAATCTATGTTAACAGAGAGGTGAGAGTTGAGACAAATAGTATTTTTCTCAGCAGAGGCCTGAGATTTAAAGGCGATAAGTCAAGGGCCAAAGATGTATTGGTGTTGGAAGTTGTTTCACATCAATCCAAGAGAAGTGTACAAGTCACATGTTGTGAATTACAGACAAACTTTCCAATTTCACCAATTGCACGGCTCGAAACAGCTGCAGACCGCCTGCTATTTATCATTTATGTCAGAGTTTGATTATAGGGACTGAATGCTGGAGTAGCACAAAATCACCCTCGCCGCTTGTCTATACAGCATCTGCAATTATGTGCCTTATCTGCCTGCTATTACTGTGCTCGTTGTGCCATGGCTTGTTCACTGTCCTGTGTTTATTAGAAGCCTCCCTTTGTTTCTGAGATTAATTGGATGATGGTGGTGGTGGTGGTGTTCATGAGAGTGTATTGCCTCTCTGCGTTTGGTTGTAGATACCAGGAGACATTCAAGTGCTTATTCAGAGAGTGATTTAGGTCCATCTCAGACACAAGAGCAGAGTGCCTCAGCTCAGTTGTGTGCATGCTTACAGTGATTAGAATGTTTAGAATGCTGTTATGGCAGCACAGCAGTGCAGTTTTTAGAGGTGGATGGCAGAATGAGTAGGATGTGTCAGTTGCAGTTTGCAAACACAACATTCAAAGTTGGCCCCTCCTCAACGGCACCAGAAGCACATGCCCCTTGACCCCCTGACCACGGCTGCCAGAACAGTGTGCCACCTTGACAGTGGGTGCAAACCAACCCCAGATTCACTTGTGTTTTTTTGTTTTTTTTTTAGGAAAATCCTACTCATTCTGCCTCTAAAGCAAAAGTGCCAGGAATGAGGGTGCAAGAGGGCTGTGTTTGTTTACCACACAGGTGAAAAGTGATCTTGCAACAGTCAAGAAAATCTCCTTGAAGTGAAAATGCTTGTTGTTGTGCATGAAATTCATTCTTTTATTCAGTCAGCCTCACGTGCTCTCTGGCCTTGCTGTGTTTATTCTGTAAATATTATTTCCTATGAATAAGTATGATTTCGCAAGTCAGCTATTACAAGGACTCAGTATGTAGCATACTTAAGTCGAAAAGAGCACATCGTGAAATACACATTTTTTGGTGTTCCGTAAGAGCAAAACAGAAAAAGACAGAGAGCAACAGAGAAGATATTGAACATTGCCTCTAGCGTATACATTTCCAGTGTGTGCGTTTATTTTATTTCTGGCTTCTGTTTCCCAAATGAAGTCATTTGAGAGCTCAGCTGTACTTTGTCTCCTTCAGGCACTTCCTGTGTTATTCCTACAGTATTTAGAGCTGCTGCATCTCACTTAATGTGTGGGTCTTTGCAGTGTGTGCGCGCTGAGACTGGAGTGTGACGGATAGCAAGAGTGACTGTGTGTGTTTGTTGGTGTAAAAGGTGGAGTGCTTATTTACTTCTCAGCAGCACTGCATAAGCATTCGGTCAGCACACTAATGTCTTGACAGCTTGTTTATTCCATGTCTTCATTTTCTGTTTTCTCTCACTCCGACTTGACCTCTCTACCCCTCTGTCCATTGCTTTTTTCCTCCTCCTTCTCTAATTCCTGCCTTACCTGAGGCAAAAAAAGGGGCTTTTCTGGCTGACCTTAAATGTACAATTTAAATAATTCACCAATATTATATTGCTGTATTAGCCAAGTAAGAGCTGCTGAGGCTACAGAAGAGACAGACAGAGACAAAGATATTTCAGAATTCCTGCAGCAAAATCTAATTTCAAAGTGGACCTTTGACTTAAAGTGGCAGCTGTGTTTTGCATTCTTATTTAATCTTGTGCCTCACATCTTTCTTTGTTTAGATTTCTCAGTTGTGTCACTGACATGAATCAGACGCTGCAGATAGATGCTTTAGTAAAACTCCTGAAAGCAGACCTTGATGCTGTCTTTGGGTCTGACCATTTTTCTTTTCAATTAGTACAAAACTTTTCATTAGGACGTTATTTCTCATGGTTATGAATGTTACATGGTCTGCATGTCAGTGTAAACATCTTACATCAGAAATAAGATGGTTTTGTATGAAAAGGTGTGTTTTATGGACACACTTATGAGCACATTAGGAAAGCACTTTTCCTTTCTGTCTTTTGCTGTTTTTTTCTTTGATTTTTCTCTTTTACGATCCTTGTCATGGCCTACCACCACACTGACACATAATAGGCTGGCATCAATAATGTAGTGCCACAACACTGGCAGAAGTGAGGGGAGCAGAGGAGAGGCAAGCAACGTGAATAGGCACAAAGGAGATGAAAAGAGAAAGAGAAGAGAGGTGCAGGTCAGGAAGGAGTGATGAGGTGGAGGTGGGGATAGCAGGAGAGGGAAAACAGAGCAAAGGGGTGTGGAACAGGACAGATGAGAGGAGGAGAGAAGGAGGAAAGGAGGGTAGTGATGCTTAAAAGCAGAGCTTCAGATTTCATGAAATTATCTTCTGAATGTTAAATTCACAGAAAGCAGGCGATCAATATGTTTGGAGAGGACAGCAGCAAAAGAGTATTGTCAACATACAAGAAAGAAAACATGCCCCAATTATTACCAATCATTATACCCTTCACATCATCAATAGTCTTCGCCGAGGATCTGTGCCAAAGCATCAGCATCATCAATATCAGTGGTCTAATGGGACATCCTTATCGGCCGCTGTTCATCACGTAAAACAGATATGAATACCATTATATATGGTTTGCATCCAAATAAAGATGTCTCATCCCATCCCAAGCCTCTCCAATGCATCAAAATAAACCTGACCCTATTAAAGGGCTTTTCAGCAGCCAGCGGAACGTCCTCATTATTCTGTTTATGTCAGCAGATAGAAAATGCCCTGTGAATAAGAGGTTATGTTTGGTTTTCTCCCTAGCAAGATGCACAATAAGCCACTCTGGTTTTATTGCTGGAATCCTATAACCTATGTATATTTGGCACAGAAAACGATCTGGGACTGTGCTCTCTGTGTGAGTAGCAGAACAGGCATCGTCTGCTTCTTCTACCAGATATCCTTTGGGTGACACCCTGACTTCATCCTCGAGACTGTATAGTATTTTCAAGGTCCAATTGGCTCTTAAGATCTTCCTTCTTCCGTGCCCATGTATAAGATATAATAGCCTCTCGTAAATACGCCGTGGCAGATTTCCACAAGATAGACGGTCTTATCTCTAGCGTTTCATTCTCAGCAATAAAACACTGCTATTGCATGGTAGTACACTCAGCAAAGGGAATCAGGCTCAGGAAGGTATCTGCAAGCTGAATCTCTATAAGGGCGAGAGATGGTTATAGTAATAGAGGAATGATCAGAAAGCGTCTGGAAACCAGTTGTACAGTTCTTGATCATGTCCAACACAGTTGTAAAACAAGAAAGTAATCTATTTTAGAGAATACCTGAAGGAGGAGAGTGTATATTCTTCTATTTGAGTGATCACTCCGATTCTATATAAATTGAAAAATGGAGATTTGAATGGAGCTGGGAGGTGAAATGTCGATATTACAGTAGGTTTAGAAACACAAAGTCATCTCACAGTGAGAAGACAGCAATATGGCAAAGGCTGGGAGGAAGTGTATGCTATATACCTGTTACAGGTGCAGTGTTAACACTTTGGAGATTAGCCTCTTACACATAAAGGAAATCAGCAGCCTCCATATCTGTTATTTTGTCCAAGATTAAAAGGGAAATTGTGTAAATAGTTTTTCTAATACTTTTGGAGTTATAGGATGAGTAAAAAACCTCTCCTGGCCATTTCCCCCCGCAGGACCCTGGAACCCTTAAATGGTGCAACAAAATTACAGTAATGCCAAGTTCAGTTTTTTTATGTCTGTTAAGATGGTTACTGTGTCAGATTAGGTGATTATAGACCTATTATTATAGACGGGAAGGAGGTGCTAGGGACTGATTTTTGTTTCATAGTTTCATGCCTCCAACGTCCTGTATGCAACATCGGTTGTCGTCCACTATGACACGCTACTCGGGATAAAACAATCCATTTTTGCCCCCCGACACCCACTTTTGTTCTTGATGTCCTACGTCTGTCGAGTCAGCTGGTATAATGTAGTCTGAAACCAGCATAAAAGCCCTCAGAAGAGGTCTAACCAGGTGAAATAATAGAAAGCACCATCCGGGATCGTGATATGGGTCTATTCTAAAGGGTCCCGTAGATGCTACACATAAAACAGTGTTCTGTGAACCCTTTCAATCCCAGAATAAACTTGCTTGGTCAGCCTTTTTTTTGGTCCGATTTCTTCTGTGTTTCCCAGCATCTGCTGCTGTCCTGAGCTTGTTCTACTGAAGTTTTTAATCTTTGTCCAAATTCAGTGATCCTGCCCCCGAGGTAGGCTGTGTATTCACCTGCTGAAAACAGTCATTCCATTGCAGTAATCCATTTGGCTGAAAAGCAACTATTCCGTCAGGAGCTGAATTTCTGCTCCAGCAGGCCTCAAATCTTCACCATGCTGTAGCATTCTGAGCGATAAAAGGAAGCAAAGATAAAAAGTTTTCATCGGAGGCAACGTTGCCATTTTTCACGCTTCTCGTCAAACAGGCCATGTTTACGGATCCATAGAAAGTTAAGGATTGCACAGCCTTTCCTCAGAGTTTCTCTTGAATTACTGTCTCCCTCAGTTATTCAACTAAAGCGGTTTATTATTGTCAAAAAAAGGTAGAAATGTCAACACTGGAAGTGAGAGAGAGCAAAAATGATAACTATCCTCTCACTGTGAGTGCATCAAGAAAGTCTTTTTCAAAATATTCTGTTTTTGGTGTGAAAAAGCAGCAATTTACTTTGAATAGAAGCCCAAAATGGATCACGAAATATATTTTATAATGCATCTACATTAACAGGGACATGGTCTTAGCAGAAGCATAGAGACACCTCTGCTGCTGCTGCTGCTTCCCCCTCTCTCTCTCTCTCTCTCTGTCTCTCTGTTGCGGGACTCCTCTGATGATTCTGTTCATTCTAAGCAGGCCTGCAACGTGCTTGGGGACCAGCTCATTACAGTGTTTCAGCATTCGTTGTGTTGTTACAGTGGTGCAGAGGAGAAATACTTTCAAGCTCCCACTGAATAATATGCCTTCAGACATGCATTGTGTATGCAAACATGCCTCTGCAGCAAAAGCAGTACATCTGATGGTGTCTACTAATGATGTGTGTGGGTGTGGGTGTGCGCGTGCATATGTGTGTGTGTGTGTGTGTGTGTGTGTGTGTGTGTGTGTGTGTGTGTGTGTGTGTGCGTGTGTGTGTGTGTGTGCCGCGGCATGTATGTGCATTTGTAAGTGCGGGTTATGAATCAATTTAAGTTAGTCAACAAGATAAACAAATTAAATGCTGGATTAGATTCATGGCTTTAACTTTTCTTAATTACCGTAGTCACATGCAGTGTGTGCACATACAGTAAATGACTGCACTAAAAGCCACTCAGTAAAGTCAATCTCTAACAAGATGACCTGTGTTCTTGTCAACAATGCTTTCTTATTACACACTATTGCACATTAAATAATAATATACACAGTATTTGTGTTCATTGTCTGACCCTCAGTGCCTGCCAGCTTCCATTTGTGCTGTAATATTCATGCAATAAAGTCTGATTAGGAGAGTACTGAAACCTCCTGGTGAGGACAGTCACCGTACATGCATTTCTAAGCAAGCATAGAGACATAGAGGTCATTATTTGTTCATGCCCTCTTTCTGCCATTCAGTCCAGCAGCAGTTATCAGTTATTACACTCAAAGACGGAGAGAAAGAATGAGGGAGCACAAGATAAGAGAGAAATAATGTAACTCCGTTATGTTTCCATACTGCCTGAACTCCATGAAATCGTTTCTAGTTTTTCTGGAGCTGGAGTGGAGCTTTACGGGCTTTCGTTTGTTGGGGTTGCCATGAAATTTGGTTCAGACATTCATGGTCCCCAGAGGATGAATCCTAATAACTTTGATGATCCTCTGATGGATAAATTGAAATGCCTTGACAGCAGTGGAGGTGGAGATGACTTGTAATAACTATGATAACTGATGATCCAATAACTTTTCATCTAGCACCATCATCAGGTCAAAATTTTAACCGGCTGTTTACCTGCCAAGCTAATGACATTCCCATTGGCCGCAGCTCTACCTTGTGTTTAGTATTAATTAGCAAATGTTAGCATGCTAACACACTAAGCTAAGCTGTTAAATATGTTAAGGATCATATCTGCTACACATCTGAATGTTTGCATTGTAAACTTGTCACAATTATATTCGCCCAAAACGATAGCAGCAAAAACATGACCAAGAGAGCTGCAGCTCCTGTCAACATCCAGCAAGTTCAAAAAGATCACATGCCTGTTGCAATTCTTCTTTTTCAGTGTCTGTCTTTTGCAGTGACCTCCACAGGCAGTCAGCCAGCCAGCGGCTAAATGAAAGTGGCAATCCATTCTGCCTGTGTACTCCAGTACACATACAGATCCTGAATGTGAGCTGATGAAACTAAAACACACTGTCACTGTCAATAACATGCTTGGAATCATGGGATATCTCAATCTGTGTACAGCACAGGAATCTGAAAACCAGAGCAGGAATCTGGAATCTGTGCCTTAAATCGTGAGCTTCAGATGTGGTTGTGGTCTTACGAGGAAGCGTAGTGGTTACCCCAGTATCTGCAGAGAGATGTGAGACGACACTGTGTGGGAGGGGGTTCTTGGATATCCTCCCTGTGGGAATTTCTGCCTCTTCACACGTGTGGAGGGTTAGACTCTACTTTCCAAATTGAACATCCCTGGAGATTCCTGATGGCTCCAACACAGGTCTCAATTTCGTTATCACATATCACAGCTTGAATAAACTACTTGTGTGTGTGTGTTTGTGTTTGTGTTTGTGTGTGTGTGTGTGTGTGTGTGTGTGTGTGTGTGTGTGTGTGTGTGTGTGTGTGTGTGTGTTTGGCCACTGAGCCTTGGACAGAAATAAAAATCTGTCTGAATGTTGTGTCCTTTCCTGCTGTTCTTCTCAGTGCATCTCAAATTAGCAGATATTCTCCTCTTCAGAACAAATAAATTGTTTGCTGTTAATTCAGCCGAATCCTTCGCACCGGACTGATTGCAGAAAAACAGATGCCGTAACCATAAGAGGAGGAACAATAACGTGAGGACTTGTAAACCCTTGGAGACTTCACCAAATTGCTTGAGACATTAAAACTGTAAATGTCACTTTAAAAGCAAGCACACTTGCAGTTTAAATGGCTTTAAATTGAGGGTATTTGCATGTCTCCCTGTGATTCAGATAACAGGCATCATGATGTGTTGTTGCTTTCCAGACCTCATGCTGGGTTGTATCTGTCATTCATCCTTTTCGGCCGGTGAAATAGGTGGAAACAGCACTTACTTCTATTTATCCATTTCACAGCATATAATAAGACGTAATATGACATGAATGTTCACGGTCTACCCTGGGTGCTTTGAGTGTGTGTGTGTGTGTGTGTGTGTGTGTGTGTGTGTGTGTGTGTGTGTGTGTGTGTGTGTGTGTGTGTGTGTTTCTATACCTGTTAATCCTGTTCAGGGTGTCAGTGAACTGGAGCCAAGTAAGGCAGATCATAGACAGGTCACCTGTCAATCACAGTGCAAATGCTGCGTTCATGTAATATCAAAGTTTCTGTAATATAATTTTGTTTAGCTGTTTACCGACTTGTAAACAGCATTCAGCATTACGTCTGAGATTTTTCTGACAGTGTTTGATATATTTTGACTCGGCACTATAATATTAATAATATGAATGTGCCTGAAAATCCAAACAGCTAAGCTCAGATGTGTGGACAAAGTGCTATATTTTCAATGCACAGTATTTTTCAGCTTTGCATAACCAACTGAGTTATCGACCATCTGGAGTTGTCCCATCACAAAATTGCTCTCCAGTCATAGACGTGGGAATTGTTTGCCTTTTTCCATCCCACGTGAAGTGAACAGAGGGTGACTCATATAGAATATGCAAAGTAAACCCCACACAGGATGGCCCCGGTCAGGTTCACTGTGAGCTGACAGTGCAAATCAGAGATGCACAGTTTCTATATTCTTGTTTTATTAACTGTCAGTTCTGGCTCCACTGTAATCAATGATTTGAGAGCAGAAGCCCTGTGGAGCTGAAACAATTAGTCAGTTAATCAATTAGTTAACGGAATGTTAATCTTAAAAACTATTTTGTCATTTTTCAATCAAAATTGCTTGCACACTGAATATCTTTGAGTTTTGGACAAAGCAAATAATGCAACATCTTGGGCTCTGACAAATCATAATGGGCATTTTTTCTGAAATTTTATAGATAAAACAATTAACTAATTAACTAATTAGTCAAGAAACAATCTGCAGGTTAATCGATGATGAAAGTAATCAGTAGTAGTGGCTCCATCTCCATGTATGCAAAATGGGAAAGGTGTTCACATATTGTTGTGGCCCAGGCAGGGGGGGGGTGGGGGGACTGTGGTTGTGTGTTTGCGATGTAGAGAGACAGGGAGAAAGAGAGCGAGCAGGCCGTGTCCTTACAAGTTCTCCAAATAATCAAAGAAAACCAGGTCTTCCACAGTCGTGTTTGTCACTCATCATGTGCCTTTAATGAACAGCTCATTAGACAGAAACCTCATTAGCTATCTGACGATAGGGAGCAAATGATCCAGAGATGAGGAGAGGAATTTGTTGCATCACTCTCATTGAAGGTAGAAAGGCGGGGAACGTTCAAGGATGTGCTTTCGGTCTCGGCTGCATGATTGGAGTAAACATCATCATCTTCGTAACGGCATCCCTTATAAACATAATCCTCCACGGAAAAATGCTCCTAACCTAAATAAGACCCCCCAGAAAAGAGATGTAGTTGCCAGAGTAATGTATTTTTAAAGCTGCTCCATTTTTGTGTGCGTATGTGCAAAGCAAGGATACTCTCTTATTTGAATGCATAATAAGTGGACACATAACACTGCAGCATAGCAACATGACAGCCTCTCTCCCTCTTTACAGATCTGTGACAAGGAGTGGCACTATTACGTGATCAATGTGGAGTTTCCTGCCGTGACACTATTTGTGGATGGTGTGACCTATGAACCCTACCTGGTGACTGATGACTGGCCCATCCACACCGCCAAGATTGATACGCAGCTAACTGTGGGCGCCTGCTGGCAAGGTCAGTGTGTGTGTATGTCTAAAAATGTACAGTAGTGTTAGTGTGGTGCAGAAATTTGTCCATGGCGTTAACAAAGCTGAAATCAGACAGGAATGGGACACAAATGCTATTGGTTTGTTGGGATTGTTTACAGCTATACTATAATCTGACAGTTGTTTTATATGCAGCAGGCTTTTCAGCTTGAGGTTATGGTTTTTATTTGCTCTGCATAAAATGAAGAAACTGAGTTATTTATAGGCCTATTTCTACAAAAAGGAGCCATATCTGCACAGGAGAAACATCATCTTCGCCACTTCATTTGAAAGCACTGCAGCTCCTTCTGTTATGTAATTGATTTATGGCTGCGTATTGATGGTTACAGCAGCTTTAGTATTGTAAATGCTTGTTGTTAAAACCAATAAAGGGGAAAAAAAAAGAAAAAAAAAAAAAAAGAAATTAAAAAACACCAAATGAGGGAGTACTTTTTGGAAGAATGTTCCAGGAGAGTCTGTGCCAAAGAGCGCTGGAGCTTACAAAGACACTTTGTGTTTTGTTTTTTTTTTTGTTTTTTTTTTATGGTCACCAATATATAGTGTGTATGTAGTGTGTATATGTACACAGCCAGATAATGAATCTACTTTTTTACAGAGGGCGTTTTCCTTACTCAGGAGCAGTTTTGATTAAATACAAAACAGTGCTTTTGTATTGAATAACACATAAATAGCCTAAATTTGTGCATTGTATTTAAACAGTATCAGTATTTTGATCAGAAACAGACCTAAGAACAAATCAGGCAATTAATTAATATTTCAATTAATCAAAATGTTGTGAAATATACAGTGATGTCATTTTTTCTAGATATACAAATGAGAAATACCTGGAAAAGGATGGCAACATATGCCAAACACAGAGGAACGGCATCAACAGCAGCAACCGAAAGATGTTGAAAATTACATTTGAAGCACAAACAGAGAGAGGGAGAAAGCAGGAGTGTTAATGTTAAGATAAATAAAGAGATTAAGATTCATGCCCCAGGGCTGCAAGCATTTCTTCTTTGAAATGGAGAGGCACTAGCCGTGTGGGTATCAAACAGGAAATTCTGCGTGTCAGTTCCAGCGGCAGGGAACGAGAGCGGGTAGTGATCACGTTGGAATGAATAAGAGCTACCCTGCTGCCATGTTTATGACTTGAATAATTATACAAAAAATGCTTTACAGGAGGGCAGAATGACACAGTAGTGATCCGTTCTGCAGCTTGCCTAAATCACGCTCACAGCCCTCGCCAGCATCATCTAAAGCTCCTATCCTGATGCCGTTTTGGTTGCCATTTAAATGTCTTTTCATCCTGTGTCTGATTGCAAATTTTCTTTTTGTCGTCATCATTTTCTTCCTTGCTTCGTACAGCCTGGTCTTTCTGCCTCTTTCCATGAATCTCTGATTGTGAGAGAAAGCCCTGAAGGAAGGATTAGCTAGAGTGAATGGAGGACAACTTTGCCAGCTATTACATCCCAATGAAGCCGCTTTAAGCTTCACTAAGCCGCAACTGATAACTTTGCAGGCCATTAGCAAGCAAGATTGCCTTTCAGCCTCTCATTTCTCCATCCCCTTTTCCCCACAATCAACAACATAATGATGAGACATGTGGAATGAAAGGCATTCCGACTGTATTCACTGCCCTGCAAGCAAAAAGGAAAACATGTGTTGCCACCATATAAGGTTAATAAGAGAATGGTTCGGGTGGGTATTGTTGGGGGGTTTTAAGCAGTTTTTGTCACTATAAGCTATTTTTGAGTTGGGATGGGAATGTGTGTTTGCCATCGCATTTCATGTGCCACAGGAAAGTGGGTGTGCAATTTCAAAGCAACCCTCACAGTACAGTACACAAATACTTACCAAAGAAGCACAGTGTAGGCATCAAGAGCCTTGGGTAATTTTATGTTGGTAATGAAAGGCACCAGTCGACATATACACGAGTAAGTTTAAAATGATTTGCAGTTTAAGTAGAAGCACGGTGTGCTTTGTGATCGTATTCTTTTAGCACACAGTGAAATGAGAAAAGAAGCCATATTAAATATCCCAGCGCACCAGTACAAGCATAAACAGTATTTGTTTTTGTTTTTTTTTTTCAAATCGAAAGTAATCCATTAGACCTTTCTCATTTTGGCTCGTCCAAGCAGAAGAAGCACAGGTGTAGCTAAAAATATTAATTATGGTTCTTTATGGCTCTGGTTTAAGCTAACACGTAAAGTGCCATGGATCCGGAATGACATGCAGCAGCAGTTATCAATGTTACTGGTTACACCAGTGTCTGACAAGCAATCCATTTTCTGAAAACAAAACAAGAACTCAGACCTTTACAACACTGACATACAGATTCACTGACTTAAAACACACGGATCAGGTAAATATATCTCTCTGGACGTCGCACTGTATCACACAAGTACGAGAATAGCACAGTGTAGCTCCGAGGCTCAATTGCCTGTGAATCAAAGGGAACCAAAAATCCAAATAATAATTACAAAAACGGCATGTTTCAATGAAATCAGCAGCTATTCAATGTAAATTAGCAGCGATTGCTTAGTTACAAAAGATCCCTGTTGTCAACGCTTCATCATGTTAATGTGTATGTAATAGCTGCCGTGCAACATGTGACATTTCCTCTTCCTCTATCCTTTCCCATCTCTATTCTGTGAAGCTGTAAAAACACATGCACGTCGAGACACAATCAGTTCACACTTAGTAATTGAATCACAAAGACGGTGCCTTGATGAAAAGCTTTCAAGCATGCATTTGTCAGAGAGATCGAGAAGGAGACTGCAGGACAGAATAATGAGGAATATTTCTACATTTGGAGAGAAAGGGAGGTGATGGACACTCATTAGGAAAATTCCTCGCTCACACCCACTGTCATCAAACAGTGTTTACACGTCTGTTCCTAATGCATGGGCAAGCATAAAGAATAAGAATAATAAAACCTATAATAAGGATGATATTTGTAGCTCTTGCAGTATCTGATGAACACTGAGTGACACATACAAGTCAAATTTTTATTTATTCTAAATAAAACCAAAGAGCTTTCTAATCACCTTTATTTATTTTATGTTTGGAAGCTTGACATGAAGCTTGAGTTATCAGGTGGGAAACACAAAAATGGCCTCAGCATTCCTACAACACTATCCTGTGTTTCATCAGGAAAAAGCACACTTCCTAGAGCATGGTCTTATGAAAAATGAAGGGACAGAGCAATGCACGAAAACGCAACCACAGCATTTCAGTGGTCCGCCCAAATCTCAGTGTGTGAGCGCGCTCTGGTTGTGACCTAGATGTGAAATATTGTTCATAATGTGGTGTAGCAAGAAAGCTTCAAGGTGTGACCTTTTAAACTCGCTGCAGAGAACAATCATGATTAGTGAAATGTGGGTGGCAAATGCCAGAATGACTTCGACACATTCTCATGAAAACACACTGAAGATGGCCTTGCATACATACTGCACACTGAACAAACACAGGCCAGTCAGTAAGTGTCTGGTTGGATGGCCACGCTGGGAACAGAGACAGGATGAGTTTAGAGACCTTCCTCAGACACTTGGATTGTTTGAACCAATCCTGCTGTTTTTCTGTTTGTCGTAGTGTTCTTTACATGGATATCGCAAATCATACACTGTTTTAATGGTTCTTGGAGAACATGGACCGTATCCTAAAATTGCACTATTGTTCAATAGTATCATCAGTATCCACCGTCTGCACCTCAGAGCTCCAGGAGATAAACATGTGACAGAGTGGACGAGTGCGCTGATAAAAAGGACAGAATACCAGTAATCTGTATCAAAACAATACTAAAGATACTTAATAATCAGCATGTTAATATCGTGGCCCCTGACGGCCTATGTAAAATGCAAGTCTCCTGTTGCCTAGCATGCTGAAGGCAGTTGTTTGCTGTCTCTGTGACAGGATCTCTCTCTCAGCTCTACATGTGTACGCTGCTGCGTGATTCACATTGACAGAGCTGAGAGAGTAGATGCCTCCAGCCCATGCTGGCTGGCTGGTAGCTGCTGTTCAGAATAATATCTGCTGTTACTGTCGACCATTCCCCTGAGCCTTGCTCCACAGAATAGTTCTGTACAAGGAAAACCTCCAGCTTGCATCGCGGTGAGTTGGGTCAGTAACCTCAAACAACAAAATTATTTATCCAGCGTTCAGACACTTTGAAGAGCATATATTCAGTCTGACAGCAGGGGTTTTAATTTTGCTGCAGCAGGTTGACTATTGTTAGTTCAGGAGTGTAAACAGTGATGCTGAGGAAATCTGTTGGACAAAGGACCTGGAATAAATGTGTAAACAAACAAACTGTGCCTGCTTATGGGTGATGAATGGGAAATATTACAAGTCAATCAAAGTGCAGTGTACGTTGTTTCCTCGCCGTACTTTTTAAACTGTGTGGGTTTTTGCTGTTGTTTACTATAGAACTTTATTTTCAACAGGAAACAAGAGAATTACCTCTTAGTTCTTGTTTGTTTTTAACAAACTAAATTATTTAAGTATCCTTAAAGTGCGTTAGCATTTTTGTAACTGTTCTGTGTTTGCATAAAGTAAATTGTTTTTTAATGTAAAAGCGAGATAATTGTCCGTTTTATTTCATGTTTTTGTTTGATTGTGTTATTATAAACCAATATCAACATTGTTACAGTTATGAGGTTCCTTTCAAATGTTTCAGTTAACAGAAAAGCACGGGACAGCACAGAGTATTATCTGATTTCAAAGTGCATCTTCCTAAACAAGATGTAAATATGCAATTTCAGGAACGAAGTTGCTTTCCAGCAGCTCATGTTACACCTTTGTGACATTTTTAGATTTTCATAGAGTATGAATATTGGCTTCATCAGAAGTGGTGGACTTGCACCACGGGGCAAAATCTTGTGTTACGGATGAAAAAACTTTTACTACATAAGATGCCAGGACATGACTGAATTTGTGATGGAGCTGACCCCCACAGACTGCAGTGCTGCGATACCTCACACCCACAGACTGTGCCAATGTGTTGGCTTGCACTAGAGGTTCCATTTATTTAGCATGAAAGGGTGTATTTCCCACTCTCTCCACTTTCTGTGGCAGTTGCAGAACATTTCAGGCCAAGCACGCATTACATGTGTCAAACTCATCCATCAAATTCAATGCATAAAGCTGACAGGAAGTGTCAAAATATCTGCAGTCGTACCAGGTGTTGCAAGTGTGTCATGTCATAGTTGTTTGAGTTTTGCAGGCTAACTTAATATGTTTGTGTCATAACACCTACTCTTAGGTAGCTTTTTGTCTTTATTCAACCATATGAGCAGCATATTTAATACAGAGATGTGATTATAAGCATTTCCTGCATGGTAACAGTTCCTTAAATTAGAAGTTACAGGTGGTTAGTTGTTCTTTATTATCAATTAAACAAATCCTTTGTCATCTATACTAAGCAGTTCAGCATTCCAGTCTTAAAATATGCTAATGAAAACTCCATCAGACTTTAGAAAACTGTGAAAACACAGTGTCCATGTCAATGTGATTCTGTTACATTTATTCCCTGTCTGAACAAGTGTCGGAGTCGCTTTGCATGCCTCTTTTCTTACCTCCATTGTGAACTTTGGGAAAAATAACCGCTAAATTCTTCATAGCTTGCTATCCACTGGGTCCTGTAAGCTTTTTCTGAAGCAGATTCACAGATGTTATTTTCAGCAAACTGCGTGTGCTTTTCCCTTGGAAAGATACATAATACATGTTGTTGTCTCTTTTACCCTGCAAAGGCTCAGTAAAAACAGGTTTGAACCCAAAAGCACATCTCTGAGACCAGGCCGGCAAAAGAAAAAGTTCAAGTTTACTTGAGGTCGAAAACAGGCAAAAGTCAAAATAAGGCTGGGCAGATGAGGCAAACATATAACAACAAGGAGCAGGCAAGAGAGCTTTATCAAAAGGCAGGCAGGGGGTCTTTACAGGCACAGAAAATGGATGGAGTGCGAAGGCAGATGCACAACAGACGATCTGGCGGGGAATGAATGGAAGTGGGCCAGTACATACAGTATGGTGCTTGGCTAATGAGGAAGTGCGGTGGGCAGGGGAGGTCAGGTGACGGGGAATGTTGGGAAGGCAGGGGTTACTGCAGGCCAGGTGTGAGTGGCAGTGTCTGAAACGACAGGAGAGTTGGTGCATGGCAGGTGAAAAACCCAGACAAGGAAAATGTGAGACTAGGAATTGGCTGACATTGTGACAAAAATTCTGTTTGACCCATTTGTCACTTCTCCTCTCGTCCTTTCCAATTCTGCCTTAACGCTCGTATCTTACTTTTCACTCCACTTTTCCTGCGTGTGTTTTCTTCTTTTCTCTCTTCTCCCATTAGGTGGTGAGGTCGCGACCCCAAGGTTCACCCAGTATTTCCATGGCAGCCTGTCAGGTCTGACAATCCGACCAGGCCGCATTGAAACCCAGAAGGTTATCTCCTGTTTGCAGGCCTGCAAAGAAGGCCTTGATATTAACTCCCTTGAAAGCCTCGCTAAGGACATCAAGGTGTGTGGAAATAGTGGAGGTGTTTCCAATATACAACACACACACATACACACACACACAGACTTCACATTTTTAGTTTTTAGTGTACCACTTTTGGGGTACTTTTTATAAACAGATGTCTGCATATGAACGCAGACATCTGTAGGCAAGAGATAAGATTTTATATCAGAAGTGTTTTGGTTTCAGTTTGTGGTCAGAGTAGTCTTGACCAATGACATTTGAGCAGCACCTGGTCGCGTGCAGGTAAAGAGTCCACGTGGAGGGCAAAAGAGTCGGAAAGGCCGAAATGTAATCTTGGAACCCATTGGCTATCGTCTGATGACGATTTAGCTTTTTATTAGCTTTTTATTTCAATTTCTCTGAATGTATATGCAGATATCTGTAATATAGATTAGCTGAAATGTCAAGTTGTTGTCCGGTTTTTAAATTAAGACTATAAACAATGACTGGTGCATGGAAGAGGACATCCATTATCCAGATATTCACCCGGAAACATGGGCTGTTGCCTCCAGAGGCTAAATCGTTGTCAGATGATAGTCAGTGGGTTCTTAGCGATAATATAGAAGTAAGACACTTTTCAGGCTGATGTTTTTTGTCAAAAGGAATCATTTGCTCAGATAGACAAATTGTTTGTGTGTCCAGTTCCACTTTAACCCTGCGCAGTCTGTGCTGGTGGTGGAAGGAGAGGACGTGGACAGCATCAACACGGCCATGACAAAGGTCTCCTACATTAACTCTCGCCAGTTCCCCACGCCAGGCCTCCGCCGGCTACACATCACCACCACAGTGCAGTAAGTGCACATACACTTGATGTATTTTCACTCATGGCTCGACTGTTTTAACATCCAGATTTACATTTATTTAGCAGGACATTTTGGCATTTACTGTAGGAGCTGCACAGTTCAGTCGCTGTCACTGAGCAGCTCTGCTGGATGAATTTATGGTCTTGCTCAAGAGCACATCTCAGACCTTTCCGTTTACCACCTCAGCTGAGGACACACACCTTGGTAGTGATCACTAAGGAGGCACATTTGGAGGGAGCTACTCAGCTGTTGAATAAAGTGTGGGGTAACTATTGGGAGAAAACTATTGTGAAATGATACATGCAAGAAGTTGGTCCACTGAATTCCCGTAGATGGTCACAAAAGGTACAAACAGCCAGAGGCGAGGTGGTTAAAGCATGAAAGGAAGGCTCTGTCAGATGTGTCATGTGTGTCTTTGTCTTTGAGCCACAGAAGTCCCCGTGCGATGGCAAAGGATGGATCATTAGTGTAAAAACTATTAAATTACCAAACAGACCAGCTGGCCATTAAGGACATTAAGCCTTCTGGTGACTGGAAAGACCATCTTGCTGGCGTCTGTTTTCCTTGCTTTTTGTGTTATTTCCTGTCTCATTCTTCCTGACTTTCATTTTCTGTCTGTTTTTCTGAGTGTCCTTCTGTGTATCTATCTCTGGATGTAATTTGATTTGAATTGACTTTACTTTGCCCAATAGCCGCAGATCCCAAGGACGGTGATGTCAGTCGGTCTATTTGTCCAAAATTTGTCCAAAGCAAAAATATCTTGACTGCCAACCACATTGCTCGGAAATCAGAAGACTTTGGTCCACAGCAGTGTATCTTGAAAATGACTGGATTTCCTTGATATCTGCTGTGAATATTCAGAGGACTAATCCTAATCTTTTCCATGATATCCCTGGCATTTTCAAACTCTCCAATTTTGCCTGTTCGGGAATCCATTATGTCAACGAGCATCCTCACAAGGGTAGAAGTACAAAGCGAGTTTGTGTGTGTGGAGTTGTAATGTGTCCCACAGCATATACTTTATACGTCTCCACACGCATTCGGCACCTGTTCATTTGTTGAGCAGCGAACGCAGGCAGGTCAAATCAGCTGAGACATGTGCTGGTTGATAAAGAGAAGGGAGCCTGAGGAGCAGCAGTGGAGGCCGTCTAATTCTGAACAACACTTCATGACTCCCTTCGAGATAAAGACAGATAGATCTGCCTCACCAGATATGTTGAATTTGCAGCGTGTGACTGAGGCAAAGACAATAAGATTTAGTTCCATTAGACGTCATTGATATTTTTTCAGTTCTTCTTCAGGTGTTGTGTTGTTTAAATGCTGCCTGTCTTGTCCCCGTGTCAAAAGTCCTGACTTGAACCTGGAGCACTTCACTGATAATTGCCACTTCAGTATTCACAGGGTCAATGAATTTAGAATTTCAAACACGACAGGGTTACGATAACGTCCTTCTTTATGTATTATGATTTATTGAAATTGATTATTTTTCCTTGTGGACATTTATTCCTCTATGGCAGAGAGCTGAGGTCAGGGCTAATTGCTGTCACTTCAAAGTTTTATGTTAGGCTTCACTTTATCTATCCCATAGTAGAGATACTTCAATTTAAATTGTACTTTTATGACTCGTATATGGTGATTATGAAAAAAGGTTGAAGTGCAGAAAAGATGGGTATTTTATTACACTTAGACACAATTTTGAGCAGAGAATATTGAAACAGCTCATAACAAATAAAACTGAATGCCAGGACATGAGGAAAAACTATGAACCATTGCTTTTTACCTAATTTACACCTCAGAATAAGTGGAGATCCCAAAGTGAATGCTAGATAACTTCAGGGTCCATGGAGTTGCACTCTCATCATCAAATACATTTTCTGTCCATAATTGAAAACAAACATCACTTTGGGCACAATTTTGAAAATGATCAAGTCGAATTAGAGGATGATTTTCTCGTGGTTGGGGCAGTATTTCTCATTTGCAACTGATTTTCTGATCACAACATGGAGCGTAAAAGAGGAGCATTAGGGAATGTTTCATTCTTTCCAATTTAAATGTTTATTACCTTCTTGTTCTGGCATTCAGTTACCCTTAAAAGTAGTAATCTGCCATCATCCATTAATAAAAAGGAAAATTGAAACAATGTCATGCACCTGACCTCATGAAGCCTGAAGGCTCTGAAAAAGTACAGGTATTTTCTCTGTCAGGTTCTGACTGAGAGTGATCGGGTCTGACAGGAACATTTTCTACCAGTTAAAAATTAAAATGTAATGGCAGTGATGTTGCCAGGCCACTGTCAATCAAATCTTATCGAACTACACCTACACAGTCCTGATGGAGCAGTTTAGTTTGTAGTCTTAAACAAATGGTAACATTGTTACTTATTTGATCATGAATATTTAATCTTATAGAGAAATCCTTCAAATTTGTATGTGTGTGTCAACACATTTTCACAGTATGACACAATATTTTTGCGTTTCATCATCATTATTTGTGACAAGTACATAGAAAAGCAACACTAATACACTTAAATCAAGCCAAATCAGCAGTGAAGCAGTAACACCGGCACTGACGCTCCCCGTAACCTCTCCCTCCTCTTGTCTTCGTCTGTGTGTGTGTGTGTGTGTCGGTCAGGTGTTTCGGGGAGGACACGTGTCTCTCCATCCCAGACATCAAGGCAGTAGTGATGGTCCTGCCACCCAGCGAACCGAGAATCACCATTACAGGATCTAATCGACTCGTCAGGCCTGCCGGTGACCTGCGGGGCCCACTGGGTGTGGCACCCTTCAAAGAGCTTCACATCACGAGCACAGTAATGAAGGGAGACAGCTTCGGTGGATGTGAGTGGAGAGGCTGCCTGTGTTGTTCTCACGTCATGCCAGCCTTGTAGTAATGTTTCAGTTAATGTGACAGAAACTGTGGTTTTAGAGTCCTGTTGAGGTGCTGTTGAGGCACACATCACTCATTTTTGTCATTTGGTGTCAGCCCGCAGACCAGGTGTGATGGAGGTGATGCATAACCTGGACTACTGTGATGTGCTGGTAATTGGGGAAGAACTGAATCCTGAGAGAGAGAGTCTGGAGATTCATCACAGTGCTTTGTTGGGAAAACACCTGGACGCCACCAACTCCACCTCTGGAATATCAATCTATGGTAGGCGGGGCTAACACTCTGTGACGAGTGGTGATGTGTGGGAAGAAATGCAACACCTTTCCACCTTAAAATCTTAAAGAATGTCTCTAAAAATGGCTTGCCCTTTATACAGCAGTAAGATGAACATTCACACTCTATACAGTAGGACAGCTGTAAAGGTCAGAGAAACAGTCTGCTGTCATAACTTATTACAGATCCAGACTCACACAGAGCGCTTCATGACATATTTTAGGCTGCGGTATAACATGTGTTTCCTGTGTGTTACAAGGCGTGGACTCCATGGCCCACTATGAGCAGGCACTGAGACAGGTGCGCTACAGGAACTGGCGACCTGCCACTCTGTCTGAGAGAAGGTTCAGACTCACCTGCTCTGAACTCAATGGACGCTACACCAGCAACGAGTTCACTTTAGAGGTCAGTCTGATGTCTTTCCGTCGCCATGTTTCAACTCTTTGTCACTCTCGTCTCGTCCTCATGACCTGCACTGTGTAACTAGTCCCTGACTTTTCTCCATATGCTTTTATTTTTTAATCTTTCCCATGCTCCTTTGCATTCGTCATTGTTCATACGTGCTTGTTTTTTTTTGTTTGTTTGTTTTATTCTGTGGTTGCAAAAATGATCATCCACCTCCCTTTTCCTGAAATTAATGGTGTCTGTCCCGCCTCCGTAGGTCAGTGTTCTTCACCACTCAGCACCGGTGGGACATGTCAATCATATGGCTGCTCAGCCTCAGTACATGAGACCCGTCCATCACCCACTCATGATACACACTCTCAACTCACACATGTCAGGTAAGCTAAAATGTAAATATTTTCTGTGGTGAATGCTGTAATGATGGAGCAGAATGATGTTTAAACTGGTCTATCTTCTACTTATTTCATACCAGCAGTCAGCAAACAACACATGACACTGACTTTTCTGTCCCTGCTGCCTAACAGGACACTGTTTTTGTTAATCAGACTATTATTTGGAAATGAAAACAAAGACATGCATGTGTTTCCTTCCTAGAGGTTCAGCTCAGACCTACTGTTCTGTTCTTACCGCACAGCAGTTGGGCTCAGACCCACTTTCACACTGCAATGGATGATAATAACGGACATCTAGATTTGTGTGCCCTTGATTTCCATTTCGTTGAAGCAGTTTAGACAAGACGATCTAACTGGAGATTTAATGCTCTATTTAATTGAGTTGCTACGTCTCCAGACCTCAGCAATCAAATTCAAGACTAAAATGTTGTCAGAACTGAAAAGAACAATCGTCAGGAGAACAAAAATAAGGCAGGAGTCGTAAAAAGAGGAATTTGTAAAGCTATCATTGTAGATTAATCGCATACAGAAGGGAAGCAGCATATATCTTAAAGATATTTAGCTCAAGCCAGAAGTTGAACACCAACAGCTGAAGATCTGCAGCCATGTATGAGTAGACTCAGCTGTATATCCTTGAATATGTATGCAACGTTTTTTTAACCATTGCTTAAACAAACAGGTAAATTTAGAACAAATGCTGAATGAAAACAGGGAGACGAGAAGAGAGGCAGTTCTCAGCCAACAGCAAAGTAAGACAGACGCTGGTTTAATGTGATATAATATCATGCAGTCTTTTGCCTCTCTCCCCCAGGAGCAGCACCTCCAGCAGCCACAGTGGTTATTGTGGTATGTATCGCCGCCCTGGTGGTGATTGTGGTCATCGGCGTGTACAGGATCCATGCCACACATCAGGAGGGGTCCAGAGACGATGAGGATGGGAGCAAAGACCCTGAGGACGACTGGGACAACTCTGCACTCACGATCACTGTCAACCCCATGGAGGTTGGATGACATTTACATTTAATTTTTGGGGTTTTATTCCTGCAGTATGCCTAAAGACAGAAGGGCTGACTGGAGGATAGAAGATGATTTTCTTACAAACAGCTCAGTGGCATTGCTTTCTCTGTAAACTGGATCTGGGATCTGGGGGTGACCTTTACTAAATTACCTTTTGTCTTCTAGAACATAAAAGGAGCTCAGGCGCATGATGAAGAGGTAAAAGAAGAAGGACACGAGGAGGAGGAAGAAGAAGAGGATGAGGAACGGGTGGGAGGAATGACAAGTGCTGAGTCAGACAACAGTGATGAAGACGAGGAGGAGGAAGAAGAAGGCGAGAGAGAAGAGGTGAAAGAGAGGAAGCAGAAGGGCAAAGTAGAGTGGGACAGTTCCTCCATGATGTACTAACCACACATGCACATGTACCTGCACATACAAACATACATGTGCATCTCTCTCTCTCACTCTATCACCCTCTCTCCAACTACACACACACACACACACACACACACGCACACGCACACACATATCATCCTTCATGCTCTCTACACGCACACACAGAAACAAAATCTCTGTCAAAA
The DNA here is from genome assembly GCF_051107435.1 of Chaetodon auriga. Classification (NCBI taxonomy): domain Eukaryota; kingdom Metazoa; phylum Chordata; class Actinopteri; order Chaetodontiformes; family Chaetodontidae; genus Chaetodon; species Chaetodon auriga. The sequence continues at coordinate 11,103,910 of NC_135085.1, read as the reverse complement.
TTATTTACAATCTGTTGCTGGAAAAAACACTTCTGATCTTTCCATGTTGTCATTTTTAATGAAACATCTCCCTCTGCTGGACAAAGTCAGAAGTACCGAATCAGCTGCGGTCCCACAGTGCTGGAAAACATTGTATGTACATTATTATTCACATCACAGCCAACAAAGAAGTAAAATATATGATGAATATCAAACAAGCACAGTCTTTTCATTGTACGTACACAATTAGCTGGAACTGTGCTGATAAAATGTAATTCAAACTCAACAAACATGAGTCAGATCTTAAATATAGTGACACAAATTCTCTCCATTTCTTACACTGACACAAAAATAATGTGGGCTTTTATCCCAGCATTTAACGTTTGCAATTACACGTGTCCTCAGATTACTTTTTGTGTTTATTTTTTAAACCAATTTTCTGCAATGTGATGGGTTATTAACAAGTTTAGCAGCGAGATGTATGCATACACATATCCATTATTTAATGTATCTGTAAACCTTTTAATATAGTTCGTTTGGCCTATACAGTAGGTATAACATAGGTGTTCTGTCACTCGGTGTGTATCCTCTGTTCTCATCTTTAACTCAACCCAGACACTGTTCTGTCCCTGAGGTCTGTGTGATCAGTGCTGAGTTTCTCTAAATACATCACAGTGCTGTGGTTCTGTGGCCTGGACACTAAAGAGAAACAAGATCCAGTTATCATGTTATCTCTGCCCATAAACATTCCTCATTTTTCTGATTTATAAACAAAGCAGAATTATGAGCATATTGTGAAATGATTCTGTGGTCTGTTGTAGCCTTTGCTGGTTGGGATTAGATCAGTTATCTTTCTTTCTTCAGCAGATGAAATGATGTTACTGTATGCTCCTGGTTATCTGCCTTTGCTTTGTTTTTAATTCCATAGTAATGGGAGCCCTCTATGCAATTATGGGCCCAGTATAGAAGATCAGTCCACAGAAACAGGGGTACTCCAGCAATTTAGTTTCGCACAACTTATGAGAGACACATTTGAAAATGTGGTCAAAATTGCAAGAGAGGCCACAATTTACTGACTTAGAGCCTGGTATGAGCTCCAAAAGACTCCAAGACTCCAAAAACACTGGATCCTACACTTCCCATAATGCAACTCAGTAGTATCTCTTCTTAGACTTAGAAAATAACCCGGGGGCTGGTTTCACAAAGATGCACTGACAGTAACTGACAGTCCGACTTCAGATTGACATCTTCATGAATGCTGGGCAGAAATCTGCCTCGTTCTCGATCATCTTCACTAAAACTAATTTGCTCTGAATTCTGTGTCAGTTAGACTTTATTCAAACTAACAGCATGACTGACTGCGCACCTTTGTCAAACCACAGCATTATTAGCAAACCAGTAATTACAAGCCTCGTTCTCTTTTCTTCACATTGTGACACTAATTAGCAGGGGACACTGATTGTTACCATGGAAACATGGCTCTACATTTTGAGCGGGGGATGCAAGGTGGCTAACTTTTCAGGGTAAAATAAGTCTTTGTTCTTTGACGCTGTCCGTCTTGCATTGGACCGGTGGTTCTCAAACTTCTGTTATTCCCCCTTCAGAGGCAGAATAAAGTTCAATTTACAATAACTGGGTAAGAAACTAAAAAAGTTGAACTGCAGTTAATGAAAGCTCAGCACGACAGCTTTAGCCAACACTTTGGTTTGTTTATTTTCCCAACATAAATCATATTTATTCAACTCAATTTCACTCCAGAATTTTCCCCCGGTCATCCACGGCACATCCTGAAGTGGCTCTATGCCCCCCAGTATGAAAACCACTGCATGAGACTAATCTGAGAGCAAACTTAAGACTGGCCTAACACGACAGACTAGTCTAAAACAAACTTTTTGAGAAACTGGTCCCAAGAATTTCTGCCTGCAGTGTGTAATGGCTCATATTCAAGCAAAGATAACGTTGCATCATCATCAGGGTTCTTTTCTGTGGCTTGACAGAGCTCCTCCAGAGTCACTGATGACATGGTACGACTGCTCTCTTTGACAAGTAAAGTGAACTCGGTGTGTGGAATTGGTGGAGTACCCCTTTAAAGTCAGGTGCAGACCCACAGAGCAAAAGAAGCAGAGTGATGTTTATTTCTTGGTGTCATGAAGTCAGCACAACTTCACCAGAACTACAAGCAAAAGTGGAAACCTCACTGATATTAATTCCATTTTGTTATTCTAGATTAAGCTTGCTCAGACAAAGTGTAATTCCACGGTTTCACCTCCATTCAAATGATCGAAAAGTAACTCCTGATCTCTTTGGCATTCCCATTTCTACTCAGAGAAATCACCTCTCACCTGTTCACGTCAAGACCGTCTCAGTGACTATTACTCCCCCCGAGCTCTTTAACTGATACGTCTCCTGTCCACCTTCCCCTCCCTCTGTTGGCCTTTAAGCACCTGTGATTGTGATGTCATCATTGTGAAACAACTGCCTTGTTTCCCTCGTCCCCCTTTGTCATATTGTGCTTCTAAAAGATTAAAGAGAAAAAGATTCTTTTACATATAAAAACAAACCCTGTAAAAATGTTCAAGACAGTTATTTTATATATCTGTTTCTTTTTCTTTTGTAAACAAAATGGTTGGGATTTCTCTCTCTTTAGTGGTCATCCCACTGCTTTCTGTATATTGACCAATAAAGACTTGTTTTAGACTCTACACAGCCTTCCTTGTTTATGCACTAGACGTGTGTGTGTGTGTGTGTGTGTGTGTGTGTGTGTGTGTGTGTGTGTGTGTGTGTGATTTTGTTTCCTTTAGATGAAGCCAGGCTGGCTGTTTCCTGTGTTCCCAGTCTTTATGCTAAGATAAGCTAACCAGCAGCTGACCGTAGCTGTGATCATCTTCTCATGGGACTGTTGGCGAGAAAGCAAACAAGCTTGTATCCCCAAACTATTCCTTTAAAACCTCACAAGCCAAAATGATAGATTAAAAAGATTTCTCATCAAGTAGGAGAGTTAGTAGTTTTAACGGAATAAGAAAAAGTTAAAAGTTGTGAAAGACTGACTCACCAGTATTCACTGGATGTGTCCTACTGTAACTTTTTTCTGGTAAAGCTACAGCCAAAAGTTTCGAGATTGTAATTTCTTTATTGACTTGAGTCATACGCCAAGAATGATAGGCATATTTAAAAAAACAAATGATGAGGATGATGGAGACAGACCCACAGGAAAAAAAAAAACAAAAACTGAAAAATATGTTACTAAAACCTGATGCAATATTGTCTTAGAAAACACTGAATGTGGTGGAAAAGACACACACTGACACAGTGATGCTTTCAACAATGTGTTGAACAGGACCATAAAGAAAACATTTGATAATCCACCGTGGGTGTCTAAATCAGGCAGTAATATGAATATAATGGTTGTTTGGGGGAGGATGAGAACTTTAACAGGAGTAAATGACAAGAGAAACGTATTTTGACTTGGATGAGATCATATCAACAGAGATACAGTATAACCACCAGTACAGGAGACTATTACTGAACCCTGCAGGTGGAAAAATGAATTCATGCTGGGTTGAGACTAAATCTAATATTAGACATAAACCCACACAGAAAAGAAAGTTGTAAATGTTAAACTGATGATTAATGAAAGCATGTATTGCAACATGTATTGGCAGTAAGAAAAAAAAGTATTCCTTGTCCATCATATCTTTGTTTGTGAAAGATATTCTATGTTGTAAATAAAGAAAAGAGAAAACAGAAGGCATCTGTTCACCTGTTTTAAAGGCACAATTCAGGCACATGTGCAGAAAAATCACACAAATCACACAGTTTAACTCTGATCAGACGACGCAGGACAGGGACAAGTCTTCAATTTTATTCCAGAGTGTGAACTGTTTAATACTTGACAAAGGCCACGTTAGGAATATTTAAGTCGAGAAGAACCCCCCTCCTGTTGTATAAACCTCCGTATGCAGATTTAAATCACTCTCACAAAGCGTTTAATTGACTGCCCTTCATGTCAGCTCATCTATTAAATGTCCAAGTTCTGCTCACAACAGTGCTGACGATCCATTTCTTCACTCAGCAGATCCCTGAGGATGAAGAAATACAATTGACTAATTAGTAGCTTAATGTGCCCTTTTAACTGAGCACCACATGTTCAATAACACTCTAATGAACGCGTGCAAAAGAACACAAGAGTGCCTCAGCAACAAGGAGGCGTGTGTGTGTGTGTGTGTGTGTGTGTGTGTGTGTGTGTGTGTGTGTGTGTATACTACTGGACCAATCAGCTTAATATTTCTTATGCACATTAATGACTGTATGCTCAAGGCTCTCTCATGGATGTGGTGATTCGCTATTATGGTTAAAAACTGTTTTGTTGACTGTTCTGTTTATACGGCCATTGACCGCTGAGTCACTCCTCTCCGCCGGCCGTTAGGGGGCGCTAGTAATCAGCAGCTGCGTCAGTTTTTCCAGACGCATCCGGTGGCCTTCGAGTTACTTTTCAGTTTGCTCAGCTTCTTAGTTTGCAGTTAGCAAAGTTGTGATTGTGTTTTTTCAGCTTTCTTTCTCTACATCCTGTCTTGTATAATTTCTTGACGAGACCTTTTCTTCTTCTTCTTCTTCTTTGTGTTCCTCCACTTAAATTCAGTTCAACAGCGTTGCCCGTCGAAGCTACATCAGTTAGAGTTGACCCAATTAAAGAATTGAATCTGAACATGAACAACACATTTACAAGCATTTATTTCTGATAAGTGCTTTTATGCCTTCTGAATACAAACATACAAATTTTAACTCTTTGAGTCGATAAACACAAGTTAGGTTTGTAACATTAAAAAAAGGAGAAAATATAAAAACAATTACGCCACTCTCGACTCACCGGTACATAAAACAAACGCACCCTCTGAAATGGGGCGGGATACTTAAACCTGTGCACCTGAAAACATCAGAGGAAGCAGACGCCACTGTTTACATAGCATTTCCACAAACAAGCTAACACCTGAAATTTACTAATTGAGTTTGAGTGTGTGGAAAAAAAAATAACCGTGTTTGTGCCACAAACTCACACTTCAAGGCGCCGAACCAGTGTCACAACTAGAGGATTTAATCTCCGCCCAAACAGCGAGTGTCCCCTCTCCTCTTCAACAAGCTAAGTAGTTCAAGCTTTGCTAACATGGCTGACGTTGCTGTCAGTGGATGTTTGGGCTGCTGTGGTTGTGCTTGTTGCCTACCAGCAAGGCTAGCAGTGGTGGAAAGTAACTAAATTCATTTAGTAAGATACTGTACTTTAGTACAAATTTAATGTACTTGTTTCTATTTTATGTAGTTTTATGCTTGTCCAAAACATCTCAGAGGCAAACACTGTACTTTTTACTCCACTACATTTTTCTGCCAGCTTTAGTTACTGATTACTTTTCAAATTAAATGTTTTCATATCCTTCCTGTCCTGTAAAAACTATGTATCTCTATGTTTGAATAGTTCATCGTTTTAGTTAAATTAATATTTAACAGCTGTATTGGTTTAGCTGAAAATGCATCATGTCAAAGCTGAATACAGGGCTGCTTTTATGAGCTCATGAACACTTTTTAGAGGTTTGTGGGACAGAAAGTAGTTAAAATTATCTCAACCATAAACATCTACATCAGTAAGGACCTGAACACTTCGTCAACCACTGAAGTGCTGCTGAGGCTGCTGTTGGTTTGCTTGTGAAAACTTGGCATTTACTGAATGCTTACGTTTCTACTCTTATGCTGCTGTTGTTGTTGTTGTTGTTGTTGTTGTTGTTGTTGTTGTTGTTGTGGTCCGTCTTGCTGCATGTTGAAATGAAGCTTTTGCTGTTGTTGAGCTCATTTTCTTTTGGTTGTCTTTCAGTGTGTGCGTTATGATGCCTTTGTGTATGGACTGACCTCTGTTTGTGCATGTGTCCCCCAAAACGTTGCTGCTGTTTGGGGAGAATTTTGGCAAAGTCAGAGATCCTGATGGTACTTGTACTGACATGGAAACATGTCCACTGTCTAACAGTGGGTTTGGGTTAGGTCTTACAGACAAACCATTGGTGGAATTATGTGACTGTAATATTGGCTCTATGGGGAACTCGTTATGGCTTTCATCACACACCACATACTCTTTTTCCGACTCAGCGTGGCTTTTTTCATGCCTGCTGACTGTACTTTTATCTACTTAACATGCTAAATGATTACATGTGAGGCAGGCTTGTGATTTGTGATAATGGGCTATTAACTTGATCTACATCGCTCACCATCAGCTCTTTTAGTGCCAGTGAATATCAGCTAATACTGAGAAAAACACGATGCAAATAACTGGTTGATCCATGCAAAATGAACGGTGTACTCCAGGAATGTAGTATTGTGCCTCTGTAACAGGGGTCCTTAATAAAAATAATATAATAATAAGAAAAATTTCAGTCCACACTCAATCATGAGGAAATTTACAACCAAAGGGGAAAAAAGCCAAGCCCTTCGTAGATGTGAGGATTTTGCTGCTTCTCTCTGTTTTTCTACAATTGCAAGCTGAATCTTTGGACTATTGATCAGCTAAAACAAACCATTTGAAGACATCTGGAAAATTGAGGTGAATAGTCTTCTCACATATTTTATACATGCACATATTTTGTGAGTGTGTTGGCTTGTGATAAGAGGGCATAGTATTTTAATGCTATTTGCGGTGTACATTAAACTGAAAAACATGCACACAAAACACACACACACACACACACAAACACACACGCGCACTAACTGACTGGTGTGACACAGTCAGCCATTAACAGTGAGATGAACCCTGCTATCAGGGCTCCTGAAGCACTTTGTTTCCTTGTCATCGCTGTTGCTTCAACTCATCCTTTTTTCTCTGGAAACCAGCCACACACCTGCTCACTACTGCTGTACTAAGCTGTGTTTTGACAGTGTGTTGATTAATTGTAGGAGTTGAGACACTCTTGTTGTTTGTGTGTGTGTGTGTGTGTGTGTGTGTGTGTGTGTGTGTGTCAGCTAAAAACGGTTTGTTCTTTAACCAAGCATCGTGTGCTTTGTTTTTTATCATTACTTCCTGCAACACCGTGGCGTTTTCCTTCATATCAGTACATTGAAAGCACTGTCGATGTGGCGTCTGAGCTTGAGCCAAAATGGCCAATACAGTCCCAGAAGGTGACAGTCATAACAGTTTTATCTGACAAGTGCATTCACTCACTCATCCATCTTTGCAGCTTGATGCATAATGTTTGTTTCTCTCAGCACATTAATTCACAGCTGATGACAGAAAGTCAAAATATTGAAGATCATCACTGCGGTTTGTTCTGCTGTTTCTCTAAATCATTTCTTTATCAGAAATACTTGGAAAGCATCCTCGTTTTTCATCCCCGCCTCTGAAGAAAAACTGCCCTCCCCAGGAGAGAAATGTGATGTGGACCCTTTTCACGGCTCAGCTTCCTGTCGAAGGCCCAGAATAGAACTTAAGTGCAGCTTTGTTGCCTTTTTCCTGCTTTAGGGAGCATCAGGGTGAAATGTTTGAGATGAATGCTGCAGTCTGTGTGAGCAGCATGTGGGCAGGCGGAGATCCAGGAGATGCTTTCCTCAAAGGTTATAGTCAAATGTTTTATTTTTTTTCCCAAAGTATTTTATTTAGTTTATTTTAGTTATTTTAGTTTATAGGTACATTGAGTATATTTACTCAACTATTGTACAGTGGCACAATGTAAGCATACATTTCCAACCCACCTCGTTTCAGAGGGAAATATTCTACTTTTGAATCCACTATATTTATCCAACAGCTATGGTTACTTCATCCCTGATTTTACATGTTAAACAAATATGTTAAGAAAATGTGATGCATTGTTTTAGATTAACGATAGGAGTATGTGAAGTGGTTCAGCTCAGCTCCATTGTAACAAAAGGGGCTCATAGTCTGATGAAATGTTTCCAGATGTACCTTCTCTGGTGCATTCAGACATTCATTTCAATAAAAAAAGGGGTGAGACCCTCCAATGTCCAGTCAGTTTTAGAGGGCTGGGATTGAACTCTGATTCAGGAAGAATCGATTGTTTATATTCTTGTTTTATACCTGCATGATAAAATAATACAAGCAGCAGAGAAGGAAGGATGCTGTGAATGCCAAGGCAGGGCCAGGAAGTAATGACAGTCAAGTGTTTGATAAGACGCTGTAAAATATGACTCAGCAGTTTGGTTCAAACGTCAGCCAGTTTGTTTCAGCATTGTTTAATGGGCCAATATAGTTTTACAGTTTTTAAAGTATCATTGGGATTTACACAAGCCATGTATTTACATTGTCTATGGCAGAAAATATAAGCAAAAGTTGCAAATTAGAAAATCACTGGGGGGGGGGGGGGGGGGCAAATACTTTAGTTGGAGTACCAGATTTGGCCCACAAGCCACCACTGCTGTATAATCTACAACTTTGTAGACTCTGTTATATAATCCTGCTCACACTATTTCCTGCCTGCTTTTTGCCACACCTTCTGAAATCAGGTGGGAGTGCACCTTTAGACTAAAGTGTTAATAAACATGTGTTGGTTTATCGCCGAGAACTCTGCAGTAAATCACCTGGTGCTCTGCTGTGCAGCCTTATCAAAGCACAGCTCCTCAGGCCTGCACCACATTCAGTATTCACGTCGGTGTTTGACTGGGAAAACAGATGAAACTGCTGATGATCTTTTAGACATCGTGTGTGTGTGTGTGTGTGTGTGTGTGTGTGTGTGTGTGTGTGTGTGTGTGTGTTGGTAAGGAGACTCTCTGGTCCTGTTAAATTGTGAGTGTTGGATCCATCCCAGGCAGGATCGTGTGTGAGGCGGGGGCATCATTACACCGTCTGTCTGCTATTGATTTCTCAAACATCAGTCCCCTGTGTGTTTAGATATGGTGAGATGAACCTGATGAGACTGATCTCACATTGTGCAGTGGAAATATAAAGCCTGTAACCACATCAAGCCTCACTAATGTCTTCTTTTTCACTCTGTGGTGCCCTGCGGTTTTTACTTTTAGACTGCATGAGTATCTCTCTGGCAGAGTGTGAGCTGTATTTACCGCTGCAGGAGCTGATGAGCAGCGCATTAGCTGTTTACTTTCTGAAGTGGAAACTGCAGACTTGACACTTGGGAGAACTTACAGCCAAATACTTTACGGCCCAATTTTCCTCACTAAGGCCTCCCTCGGTAGATTAAATGCTCCCTCAGACACAATTAAAGATGCTGAAAATGTGTCAGCCCCAGTTCAATCATCAGGCTCTTCTGCATCTTACTGCACCTCCGACTGTTTATTTTGTAAAAGTGTCCGATGCATTTTGGATGACAACAACATGTATAGTTTAGTAAGCTTTCCTAAAAAACTAAGAAAAGGGTGAAGGGAAAGAAACATTTTTCAGACAGACATTTTTTCAAATTCACTTGGCTTTTATTCACATTTCATGTCTGTTGACATCTCAACTGCACCATCTGTCCATACATTCTACTACTTTTCTGAATGATCCTTTTCTCCCCATCCTAACTGATGAAAACAGGAGGTAAGAACACCATCATCACCATCATCACAAATAATAATAATAATAACAATAATAATAATAATAATAAAAGCAGCATTGAAGAAAACAACTTTTGATTTCTCTCCCTTCATCACCAGCATCTTAGTATTAAAATTACCTGAATGCAACCATCAACGATCAGTTAAAAAACAAACAGAACTAGATAAATAATCATCATCACCATCATCATGACCATCATCATCATCGTCCTACCATCATCAGAATCAGACTCCACACTCACAATAATATTAATAATAATAATGTAGGATACAAACTCAAGTAAAAAAAAAAAAGTGACTCAAGCTTTTTTTAGGAAAGAAAACATGATTGGTCTACAGTGTGTGTGTGTGTGTGTGTGTGTGTGTGTGTGTGTGTGTGTGTGTGTGTGTCTGTGTGTGTGTCTGTGTGTGTGTGTCTCTCTCCGTGTGCGTGCGCACTGGACATTTTGAGCAACAAACACATCTGCAGTAGCAGTAATGTTCCTCCATCCAGCTTCAGCCTTTATTATAGATCCAGTGAGACTAGACCTGCTCTGGTCCTGTTTGTTTGTTTGTTTGTTTGTTTGTTTGTTTGTTTGTTTGTTTGTTTGTTTGTTTGTGGTCATTAAGACAGTTGTGTGGAGAGCAGACAGATTCTGTCTGGTACCAATGAGCTACAGCAGGGTGCTACAACAGCAGGTGAGGCTCCTCTTACGGCCAACAGCATGTTAGCACTAGTTCCACTGCGACGGGCCACGACCTACACACACATTCACACACACCATGGCTTAGTATGAAATACTTTGGTGGTGGCTAACATCATAATACATAATTTAGTGTCCTGTGAGCAATGGTCCTCGGTGCAACTCAACACTACGTTGAACAGCGAGCAGTTTTGTCCTGTTTGTTTCTTTAATAAAGCCCCTTTCAGACATGCAGCTCGTTACATAAAAGTCATGAGTCGGACATTCCCATAACACTTCCACACAGTGCAACTCTTAATTTGATATCATCGCATTAACATTTAGGCTGCAGCAGCACAAAGTGTGCACATGGAAGGATTAAATGCACGTCTTCTTCCCTTATTAAAGGGGTTTCTCACTATGACCAATGAGGTTCAGCAGCAAAGAGGTTTGCTGATTTGACATTAGAGATTTGTGAATCTCTTCTGTCTGCTCTTCTGATGGGTTTTAAGTTCCTGATAGGTGCTTGTTCATTTCTGAATATTTAAAGTTACAGAGAAATAACAAAGATTTGAGGGCAAGTTTTTGGGAACTTTAAGAGCACTGTAACAAATTTACCACTCAATTATTATTTCCTATGACCAATGGAAAAAAAATCTGTTCAACATAGTTAAGTTTATTTTTTCATGTTATCCAAGTTAATTGAATGGATGAAATGATGAACATCCTGGCCACAAAAATGCTTTACATACAGCATTTAATCTGTACGTGTGCACTGTTGGACATTGTAGTATGATTCAATACGGTTTCTTCATATCATCAAGTTTCAGCTCCTCTGCTCTTTCTCACATACTAGCTATTAAAATGCTGTACAAGCATAGTCAACATGACCATGATGAGCCCCTTTAACTGATGTTTCCACGTTTGAAAAGGGTTTAACTCTCATCAAATGTCAGCATAAAGCTTGGCATGCTTTATTTCTCTGACCGAACTTTGCGTGCACCTTCCAGCCATGTTTTGATCTACTCTGTATGTGATGTGAGCTTTTGGTCGGGACCCGAGTCAGTCAGATAAAAATCAACATTAGTGCTAAAATCCTCTTGGACATCTGTGCTCTGCAGCCTGCCACCTGTGCTAGTGGAGACCATGAATACACACCGTGGAATCCAACAGCAATGATTCGGTCACTGACTGTGTGTCAGAAAGGCCTCCAGGGATAGGATTAGTGTGCTTTCTCTGCGCAGTTTTTTATTCTCATCACTAGGTGGCGGTGGTTGTCTTACCACTGTCACCTCCTCACCACAGCATGCCATCAGAGGATGGGTTTTCTTTCTGGATGAGTGAGAAACTGATGGGATACCATCATTAATAATTTATTTCAAGTCAAAAACGAAAGAAAAAGCAGCTGGAAATCCAAAAGAAGCTGGTGCTGTCCTGTTCTTTGTTTGAAAGCCTGGATTTCCTCCATCAGTTAATCCACCATCTTTCTCCCCATCCTTTTATAAATCCATCTTTTGTAGAGCAGCGGCGCTCACAGTGTGGACGTTCAGCATCCCCTCCTTGCATTCTTTAATTAATTGCTTTATTCCATCCATCTTTTAGACTTTCTGGTGGTCTGCTTTGTGTCCTTATACTCCCAGTTGTCTCTGCTGGTGTCAGTCACTGGTACTGGAGGTAATTTTTCAGAGACTGGGGCAGCGGGAGGCTCTCGATCTCCTGAAGCCGCTCCCGGCCCAACGCCAGGCGGGCCGCACGCCGACACAGGTCCATCAGAGGAAGAGGCTCGGCTGAAGAGAGGGACAAAGAGAGAGGGATGGAGTTAGAAAATGACTTGAAAGTGTGAGTTAATGACTTTCACGGTTTGGTTCATGTGTATACTTGCACCTCGGCCTTTAACACATGCATAATACATCTTAATATCTGTTATGCATGAATGAGTGAGAAACAGGAGTAGAGGGGTAGAGGGAGTGACGATGCACACCTTTAAATATTTAAACCTCTTCCATGCGCGCGCACACACATGCCACCAGTAACACCTGTTTGTATTGTCACATTACGCTGAGACCATTTAAACCCAAATGCCGTCTGTTACCCTGACGCTCTATCTACTTTACAAAAAATGATCTGGGATTTGGAGAACTCATAGATCTTTATCTGTGTTATGTGTCCACGTTTCCCTCTATACTCTGAGCTCCTGGTCAGCTCAGCTTCTTTGACCTTCATCTTCACATGAGGGTTAAGGAGGTAACAGATACAGGAGGCTGCGGTCTGAGCTGCAGGACACACAAACCGCAGAGGAGAGGAGGTGGAAAGATGGTGCTTTGGGTGAAACCTGCTTAAATCGTGCTGCTGTTGTAGTTTAATAGTCCACGATCATATGAATTCCTCAAGTGATGTCAGTGAGCACATCTACCTGTATGGTCCTGTAATAATTCCTACCTACAAAAACCATAAACTATACACAAACCTCAAAAAACCCACAATATATATGGCTCTAGAGCCTGATCAATACATCAGCTAATTTTAGCTTAGCATAGATAAGGGGTCGGGTTTCAATTGCCAGTTCCATTTTGGATCTGGTTCCAGGTTAACAAAAATCCAGGTTTGTTCTGACGCAAACAAGTTTCTTATTTTTCCTTTTCTTTGCATCATTCAGGTAACGCCTTCTTATTTGTAGCCGATTGTTGCTTTTGCCAGTTAAATTAAGGTAATAAACGACACTCCTACAGTGGCTCAAATGAGACTTTTGGTTGCTGCCTCGTTAAGTCAGTGGTTGTACTTAGCTAAAGGTCTGTACCACCACAGTACACCTGCAGCACGGTGAATCTGAGAGAAATGATCTCGCTGATCCCTTCACTTCAGCTTCAGTTGAATCTTTCGTGCCTTCTTATTTCAGTATTTTAAGCTCATCAGCTTCACAGTTCAGTAACAGGACCTCCAGGTTTTGAAGTCAAAGGGCTCGTATGAAATAAACTAATGAAGTTCTGAAAAGTGAGCATGCTACAGCTGTGATTCCACTGTGTCATATTTAATTAACATTTCATATCTTTCGCTGCTTATCTCATTTTCAGGTGAGACGAGGAGGGAACTTTAATTAGACTGCTACTCAAAGTTGAGGTTTCTGCCTTCTTGGACAGAAGTGATTACAGATGAGTTATAAACATTAAAAGCTAAAGCCGGTTAAATTTGACAAGGTGTTAGAGAGGATTCAGTCTGGATTAAAAGCTTTCAAACCCCAACCCTACGCAGACATATTGGTATATGTTGGCATATAGATCAGAAGACGCTGCAGTTAAGAAATGGTGTCACCATTACATAGTTTATCCACCAGAGAGCAGTCATTTCTCACCCTCAGCTTAATAAATTCAGGAGGATGTTACAGGATACCTACAGCAGCGGGAAACATCTTTAAGCAATCTTTTCTTCCTTACTGAACAAATGTCTTTTTATTAGTGACTGCTGTTGCTTTTATGGTGTCTATCTAAGATATTTATTCATTGTTATTATTGTAGCACTTTTTCCCCACCGTTTATTATTACAGGCCCTAACCCTTATTTATTTATTTATTTGTTGTATTTATCGATTTTTTTTTTTCCCACCTCACCATGTGCTTTTCTTTGAAGTCAAATAATTTCCATGTGAGTGGACAATTCGTGTTCATATATCATTATTAGAAATGTTTAAACTCCGGCATCAGTTGGTCTTTTTTCTCCACTTCTTCAAGAGCAAGAAATGCCAATGCACTAGAAACAGTTTTTAACAGTCTAGCTGGATGTGTAATGTGTGAATGACTGATAAATCTGACTGATGTTGACTAAAACCGATTTCACTGGCGCAGTCCTTTCAGCTTGTTCCCGCTGTCATTAGTGTTTCATCTGACAACAGAGTTAGATAACACGCCTTGCTTGTTGAGAAGACAGGAGGAGGATATGGCTGAAATCTAAAATGCCCCAAGGATCAGTTGATTACATTTTTATCATGGTCTGGATGTGCTGGAGGAAAGTCCAGTTTCCGACAATCACAACCAGCCAACAAACAACTAATAAACACAAACTATAAACAGAAACTTTCTCATTTACTGCCAATTATCTACTCTTTGTCCTTCTCCCTTCATTGAGTCTTAACAACTTGGCCTCATGCTGTAGACTTCCTCCACAAGGGTTTTATTGTATCATCAGTTTCAATTAATAGTAATGACCATGTCTGATTAGCCTAATTACACAGCACAGCGGAGTGCGAGAGAGGAGAGAGGCACGTTACCAAAATGAACTCCATGATCCAACAACCCACCCACCCCTCACACACTCTGGCACATACTGTACAGTACATGGATTACTGCACTGCACTGCCTCTAGTGACCCCACCAACACAGCAGCACCCAATCATCAGTACACCAACTGGAAGAACATGCAGGGAAATGGGGCAGAACAATAAAAATGGAAGTCATTCAGATGGAAAGGTGGAGGAGAGGGAAACAGTAAAAAGTAAAGAGGAGGGATGGAAATGAAAGAATCACGGTCAAACATGCAAATTACAACTGCGAAAATCTCCGATCACTTGATGTGTGAATGTGTAAAGCTGCAGAAAACGGGCTAGTGTAAGTGGAAACAGCCTTCAAGATAATGTCTTTATCTTGTAACAGGCTGTAATTAGTGGTACGTATCTTATTTTGGAGGCGTGAAGTGCTTTGCAAGGATCCTCAGTGACATTAGAGCACAGCTAGGCCATCAGTCTGTCTCTCCCTGCTGTTGTTGTTTAGGAAAAGCTACACTCTGCCATCACCCGTTGTAATTCTGGACGTCCTCTACCACCTGCTTCTGTAGCTGCACCACTGTGTGTGTGTGTGCGCACGCGTGTTTGTGTTCGTTCAAGGTTAAACCAACAGGATAAAGGACACCCCGGCTTCTACACACATATATACAGGACACACACACTCCTCATACATCCACTTCAGCTCAACACGTGTGTGTCCTTGCTGTGTGACTGTCACATTAATGCTCATCCACACTCTCAGAGACCACAGGTCTTCACTTGTGATGATGACGCGTCAGCTCTGTTGATTTTTAGTCTGACCTCTGTTTGACTCTCAGTTTTGCTGCAATTATGAGAGCTGCTCTCTTCACATTAATAGGATATACAGCAGCTGAATGCTATTGTATGGTGGCTGAGTGGCTTCAACATCAGATACAGTGAGTGTTTCACACAGGTCATTTTGTGCACTCAGTGGGACCATGCACATATATTATGGCTGCAACTAGCAATTATTTTCATTATAAATTCATCTGTTCATCTTTTGACAACTTAATTGTTCATTTAGTCTATTCAATTTCAGAAAATAGTTAAAACAACAATTATAATTCGTCAGAGTTCAAGGTGATGTGTTCAGATTGTTTGTTTTGTCAAAACAACAGTCTAAAACCCAAAGATATTAGATTTACAATGACAAGAAACTGAGAAAATAAAAATGCTACCACCCTGAAAGGTGGGAATTTGACAGCACAACAGACTCCTCACAGTGGTAGAGCGTTAATCAGTGGCATTATCCAGATGTCATCTGAATTAATTAGTTTTTATTTTGTGAAGGGTTGGTTTACTGCCTCACTTTTAAATCCATGACTTCTCTCAGTAGATGAGTTGAGGCTGGTTGCGTGGTGTCATTTCCCTTTAAAGGATCACTCAAACACTGGGAATACCCTTTGTATTTTCCTGAAGTACTGCGCTGACTTCCACAATTAATCAACTGTGAGACTGACTGGTCAATTCATTGACTAATTGTTTCAGCTCTAATGTATATCAACATATAGAAAATGACTAATTAAGAGCAACTCACAGTGGGTCACAATGGTTTAGATGATTGTTTGACTTAAATGTAGGTACAGTGTGAAGGCTGAACAACGGAGCAGCCTCTCATTAACAGCTCTAAATATAACACACTGATGCTAAGCTGGCTTTACTGCCACCCTGGCTGATGACCAGAGACAGAAAAGTGTTTACTGACAACTGCTTTTGATTGGCTGAAGTCTGCTGTGGCCGCAGTATATTTGCACACATTTGGCTCATTAGCTGCATGTGCATAGGAAGGGGAGCGATTTTGTACCAAACAAATAATCTCATTGGCTCTTTAGTGCTCAGTTATGTGGAGACAACCTCAGAAGACAACGCTGCGGTTGCTGGGGGGAAGGAACCACTGCCAACTCTGTCTTTCTCCGTCTTTCTTTCTTTAGTCCCCTCTGGAGAAAACTATTGGAGGACTTAAAATAGTAAAAGGTGAAAAGCAGACTGAAAAAGGAAAAATTCACTACTTAGTCTCTATAGCCAAAACAGAGACTTAATTAGCCTCCGTTAGTGAAATCAAAAGACCCTCAAACCTCCAGGAGGAGTCATTTCTACCTCAAAGCCAAATGATCCACAACAGCACTGCTCTGTCTGCCAGATCATATCAGGAATACTTTCTGTGGAGCCCTTTTCTGTACTGCACTATTAATGCCTTCATGGTGAAATCGAATGATTACCTCAACTTCATTAAGCTTTTATCATAATGCATTAAGATGTCTTTTAACAAAAGCCACAAAGTATGATGTTCATAAGGCTTTTGAAAACAATTCGTAAACACTGATGCATTTTATGTTGCCCATTTGTTGGTAAAGACTTGCATCATTAGCATTCATTTATCATGTTCTTGGCCACCTGATGAACGTAAGTCCAAGTCACTCTTTTAGCTCAGTTTTTAGCTCCTAATGGAAATATTTGGCTCTTTTAACTGCTGATGATTTAGTGTGTTCACCAGGTAGTCGATAACTGTGTCTGTCTGCTGTTTGTTGCTGGGCTGGTATTGTAAAACACGTTTTTAGAGTTTTTTTTTTTTTTTTTGCCCACCTTGCTGAAAGGTGGAGTTGAGGGGAAGGGCAGAGTGAAAATTAGCTGTGGGTTTGTCATAGAGAGATCCCTTTCACATACGAGTAGTCATTTCATGCACTGTTAATGTAAAAATATTGATTATAGCAGCATTAACTATTCAAAAACATGCGCCTTTGCAAAATGGACAGATGGATTATGAACATGTGTTAATTTTAATCTTGAAAAATACTGTCATCATGCTTTCATTGCCTTTCAGTGTGATTTTAAGACATCATTAATGCATTAAAACAGCTTTTACCATAGCATGTATTAAACATGTGTCACACTGTGTTATGTGGGTACATACAATATAATGCTCCAGAGCCCAGGTGTCTGCTCATAATATTGTCCTCGCCCCAGGTGATCCATTAGCTGCACTATAAGATGAAATCATCTCCACATTAATCATCTGCTGCCCTCCAGATGTACATAATGGCCTTGTATTGCATTTTACAACTAATTAACTGGGCTTAATAACTTCTATTGCAATACACAGTGCATTAACAATAAGATTTATTCTTAATGAGACACTTTCTGTCTTATCCCAGCATCTCCTCAAGTGGTGAGACAAGCTAATGAAGAGGGAAAGTGAGGATGAACTGACGAGCAGCAGGTCATTTACCCCTGCATCGTTACACACTCAGTGCATTAAGAGGAATTACGCTTCAAAATGCTGTAGGATTGAATATCATCACTACGGGTAAATTGCTTCACCTGTAGTTCAACACTGAGGTACAGAGGAGCAGCCGGAAACAGTGATTATGGTGTTACTTCCATTAAAAAACTGTTTTCTCGGGTCAGATAATGTCTGCTCTTAGTGCTGATCTCTCCCGCCCTGAATTAAAACTGTTAGCTAAAAAACAGCGAGGTGAATTGTGAACGACCCCTGTGGGTCCCATTAGTGCAGAAAACAATTAAAAAGAAGATTATGAGCATGAATCATGTTATGTGCTTCCTTTCCTCTTTTGTTGGGAATCAAACCAGCAACGCTTCCACAATCTGCTGCGGTTGATTCATTTATACAAAGGTGGCAGATCTCTATAAATTTTGTGAGCAGGTTTTGTGGACGAGGACTACTAGCCAATATCAGATACCATGTGTGATGTGATCCAAGTCAGTGGCAAACTTTCTCCCTGATGAGACATTTTATATGGATATGAATTGTGACCCTGCGTCTGCTGCTACGGGAACAAGAAGTAATAGGGGCACACGATGTGACACGACGCCTGTAATGAGATGCAGTGCAGCGCAGGATTTATTGTCTGTAGACAATGATAATGGGAGAGAGGGTGAAAATGGCAACGGCAGTATCGCTTTTATGATGGATGTAAAAATTGACCTGAGGGGAGGGCCAGGAGCTAAATAAAGCCTGACGGATGATGAGTGAGTTTAAAAGTAGAGAAGGAGTCGGTGGAAGAGAGGAAACGCTTAAAGTTGAGCTGAAATCTGCGTAAAGAAATAGGAACTGTGATGACACTGCAGTGATTGGCCATTTTTCAAAGGACGATAAAGACTGTTTTTGGACATATTTGTAGAGGAGGCGTGTAAGCATCATTCATGGACATTGAGAGCCAGCCTTGCTAGCACACACAGCATCACTGACTAAAGGACGTCACAGGACTGTAAAGCGTACGAACATTGATAGAAAACCTTTTTTCCACTTTTTCACGTGGTTTTATAGTGTTAATGATAAAAGACATCTGTCACTTTATGCTATTGAACATTTGGGAGGACCTGTTGTACTGTTAAAGAAGCTAGCAAGCTAGTCTAACTTCAAAGCTAAGTTTCCTTTGTAAGAAATACTGAGTTGTGTGATGTGAAGTGCATTAAGCAAAGATGGTGGAGATGACAAACACAAACGTCACATATAGAATAGTGAGCTCGGGAAAACATGATCCTCTCCTCTTTCTCTCCATCAAGTCTTCCTCCCTCCTTCGGCCACAGGTCCATCTAATCTGTAACAATACACCTCCTGCCTCTTTCCTCCTGCAACGCTGCTTCACCAGCGAAGAAACCCCTCTGCCTGCCTCCTTCTTTTCTCTTCATTGCTTTTCTTCCCTGCCCTTCTTTTGTACTCTTCTTTTTTTTCTGTTTTTCCATCGTTACACTGGCCAAGGTCGGAGTGTTTGATCTTCTCTGGCACATTAGAAATGATCGCTGTTGGGTGAAAGCTGTGTTATCTTCGAAATGTCAACAAGAGACAGAGAACTGGAGTGTATTTAGCTTGATGACAATGCAGTTTTTATCATTATCCGGTTGGTTCTGGAAGTGCTTCTAAGCCCAAGAGGTTGAAGAATTTAGAGGAGCATGTAATCCTTTAATCCTTTAATTAAAGTCAATAAATATGAAAATGAACAAAACTGTAATTACAAGGCTTTCACATGACAACAGTGGTAAAATTTGGACTAATGTACAGCTAACTGCAGTGCTCGCTCCTGAGCATGTGTACATACACACAGAGCGATCTGTTAAAGGGTGAAATTACCAACAGCTCAATCGTGTGACTTCTGGCATATTTCACAGCAAATGCTGCGTCTTTTCTCCCAATCTGATGCCATGCTATCGACTCACTGTGCTGTGTTTTCCTGGTAACACGAAACGCATACAAGAGCAAACATTTACGCAAAGGAAATCCACAAACGTGTCTCGGAAACATGTTGACAGGTAGAATAACCGATGCAAAGAGCACACATGCATGCAAGGTCACGAATACAGGAAATCAAACTGACAAAGACACACATCTCCAAATCAAGACAGATCAGAAAAAACTCAAATGGTGGAAAGTAAACAACATATACAGAAGCTTTGAGCTCACTCAAGGGCAAATAAGCCCAAGAGAGTCACATGTAGGGCTGGGTATTGAACTTCACTGCTTTTTGGCACCAAGAGAAAAGTTGTTTTAAGGCTGCTTGTATTTAGACATTTAACAATTTGAGAAGTTAAGCTTCCTCGGTTTAATAAAAGGAAGACTTTGTTGGAAAAACAAGCTTACATTCTTCAAAGGTTTGGTATCCATATCAAAACATGTAAAATGATATTCTGCCATAGTCAAATGGATTTGGCACGATAGTCTGTCTGCCTGACAGCAAA
Source organism: Chaetodon auriga (assembly GCF_051107435.1). Lineage (NCBI taxonomy): Eukaryota > Metazoa > Chordata > Actinopteri > Chaetodontiformes > Chaetodontidae > Chaetodon > Chaetodon auriga. The sequence goes on along the minus strand of NC_135085.1, from coordinate 11,083,745 downwards.
GAAATCTTCCAACAGCTCACATCAGGGCAGACTAATAAAAACTAATGTTCACAGCTGTGTGGCAGATGTTAAAATAAGAGATTCAGAGGAGTTTCTCAGGATCTTCATGTTTTGCCTGTGTGTAACCATCAGAGCAACTCTGAGCTGTGCAGACACTACAGCCTACCAGCGTTGTAGCTACTGTGACAAGAGTCAAAACTAATGGAACAGCATGCTCTACAGCTACCAGTTTCCATACTACAGAACAGATGTTTTATACTTCTCTAACAGTGAGCCAGTTTATATCTGCTTCAGGGCAGTAGAAGCAGCAGGTGAAGTGAGGTAGACACTTTTGCCATCCTCAGTTGGAAGCAAGTCCTTGGCAGGTCATGGTGGCCTGTGTCTGACACAAACACCTTTCATAAAACACACAGGTACGTTAGCTAATACGCTAAAGCTTTTGCTATTAAAATGAAGCAATTGTTAGATCAAAAATGCTATCTAACCTCAACTTCAGTCAGTAGCGCTTATGTATGCTCACTCTGTATTGTGACTCCAATACGGTATGAACAACAACACAACGCAGTCTAATACATATGAAGCCTGGATTGCAGATCTACTGAGAGAGGACAGCAGTGCAGTAAAAACGGCTTAATAATGTTTCTAATTGACGAGAAAATGAACATGAATGGCTGTATAGAGAACATGAATGTTCCTCACGTCACAACAAAGAGAGAAATTGAACAGAATAACCATGTTCAGACCTTGCTTAAAACAAAAAACAACACAACAAAGCGAAGGATTAGCAGGAGGTGTAGCTTTACTCCTGCACACAGCGTCCTCCTTTTCAAACACACAAGATGCTGAACCTGGCCAAACACCAACGTCCTTCAAAGCCACTGAGGGAAGCTGCCGTTATCTGAAACTATGTACCTCCGGTGGTGTCCTGTATCTTCTTCCCAGCACATTCTGTAACACCAGTTTTTAGCACAATCACACTTAAAGACACGTCGAGGCAGCGTGTTGTGCAGAACTAATGCAGTAATGTTGCTACAATCCACAGAAGATTTGTTAGAAAACCCTTTTGTACTAAAAAAAGGATGCAGCCACAGGGTGGGAGGACTAATGGGTACAAACATAGTTGTACTAAGTCCACCCCACACAGATTTAGGAGAGGAGGGTGTGAAAATCCTATTTTCTGAAGTCGTCCCTGAGCAAACTCCAATCTTGAGATATTTGGCGAGAGCTAACTTCGGTGCTTAAATTGTTTGTGCAGATCCTGCGGTATGAGTCATATCTAACCGGCCACATTAGTGTCACACAGAAAGATGGGCACTGTGGGCAGAGCTGGCTAGTACAGAGGAGTTGGTGGTAATACAAGCCATGCCAGTGTTTCTTTTTAAAGCCCTGTTCTCTCTTTACCATCCTGCATTACTGTAAATCCACTGTTCACCGTCTCCTCTGGGATGAGAGGCAAAGTGATAAGAGAAACAGGAGGTGGAGGAAAGATGTGAGGGAGAGCTCGGAAAATCAAGGGAGCGGGGGTGGAGGAGGTGGACTGGGGAGAGGAAGAGGAGAAAAGAGCAAAGTAGATAAAGCAGAGAAAGATGGGAAGAGGCCATGAGATGACAGAGGCGGATGGACAGAAAGAGGAGAGAGGGTGATGAACAGAGAAGGGAGAGAGCACAGCCGACCTGTCTGACTCTCAGTTATTCTTGACAGTAACAAACTGCAGGGAGGTGGACCTTATTCATAAAAATGTCAATATTAGAGGAAATGTGTTGGTATAATTTACTAAGCACGCCTTCAATTAATGTTCCTGCTTGCAAGCACTTTTTCAAACATGATGAACAATCTTTCATCCCCGTACAGTCTGCAGAGAAACTGCTGATGTTGATCCACTGTGGCATTTTGCTGGAGTGCATTTTCTCTTAAAAATAGATAACTTGTTCACAATCTGACAGAGAACGAGCGTAAGCAGTCCAATGGCAGATAAGGTGAAAAGGACAAGCAAATGTAATTGCTTAAAGCCACATTAATCAATATTTTTACTCAAACAGTAGAAAAGATGACTATGTAAAATCTGAAAGGTGTTACTTTAAGTGAAAAGCCACAGAGACAGATCCCGAAATTCTGCAGCTCTCCTCAGGTCCACATGGCATTTTAGTGTCTCCCAGCTTATTGTTTTGGTTTAATGGTCTGCTGTTTGGGTTCACTCTCATCATCTCATCAGCCTCATCTTCTGCCGTTGCAACAAAGTGAGCAGCTAGCTGGTGAACACAGTGGAGCATTTATTAGCTCAAGGGCCACATATTTCTAAAAGAAGAGTTGATATCTTACATTTGTCAAGTGGCTATAAACACCACTCACCTTATGTTTGTTATTCTGATATGATGTCAGTGTTGAATTTCAAGTCTGTAACACAGTGTCCAAGTAGCCAAAAAAATAATTAATGCAGGTGTGTCCACTAACACTAAGCGTTGTGTCACAGATAGGGTAAAGTAAATAACTGGAATAAAAGTGTAGTTGGGGTAAGATAAATGGGATTAATACGTAACTATCTGTCCCATTATTCGTTCAAGATATTACTGGAAATTGGCACACCATGCATGCAGAGATACTATTTTTATTAATTGGAAAGTGCCACAAAAAAATCTAATGTTCTTATCTTTTGACCTTGGTCATGCAGACAGTAACCAAGGAAGAAACATCAATAATTGATATCAGGTTAATTGATTCAGGGGCAAGAAAACTGTCCAAATATTAGACCAGTGTGTCGAGATGTGATGGGCAGCATCATTAGACAAGGTCACCCAATTCTATGGACGATTAGGGAAGCTTACTGTACAGCTGCGTGTGTCAAATGAAATGACAAAGACAGACATTAAACAAAGCAGGTGAACTTGACAGAGATGAGATCAGAAAAGTTATAGCTGAAAAAGAGGAAAAACCCAAAGGAAACTGCTCCTGCTGCTGTAGTGTCAGTGATTTACGTGTGAATGAAGGTGGGAAAAACACAAACACACACACACACACGCGTTAACACGTATGAGCTCTCACACGTGCGTACACACCCTCTCACATGTGCGCACACAGGATCTCACCAACAACCTGACCGAGGCAGACTGGGAAAAAACCTGGCTGGTCGTTCGCTGGCCCACCTGTCCACTCAGAGTGTGTGTTTATCAGTGTGCACGTTTGAGATTAGAGATAAAAACAGAGCGAGACATTGGAGAGGCTGGAGGGAAGAGACAGAAAGGTGTAGCTTTTCACTGCAGTGTAGTGTAAGACTCTACCTGCAGAGGTTTAAATTAGAAATCAGCTGACGTACAGGAAGAGGTGAAAGAACGTCACTTTAGAGTAGAATACAACCGTACATTATGCGTCATTATCACTAATGCTCACCTCCACTTCCAGCTAAAGTACAACTCATGGCTCAACACAACAAGTTTATACCTGCTGTCTGGAGGTTGACCAAAGTCATTCTGAGTAATGTGGAAATCACTAACTGAAGTTAGCTGATGAGGCAGTTGGATACAAAGAGGTAAATTACAGCATTTCATCACAAATGACAGACTGGGCTCTTAAACATGAGCATGTGAGCATGGACTTCTCTTAAAGCGGTGTGACTGCAATTTAATATCACACTCCCAGAAAGTGCCTTAAGGGTGAGGGTTGCACAAAAACAAAAGATGACACATAGCACGTGCACAAACACACACATTCAGAGTCAGCATAAACTATAATCTGTGAGGCGCACAAGCTCAGGTTGAGGCTGCAGACAGACCAAACATGAGAGCACTGATAATGAGAGAGAAAGAGGGCGGAAGTAAATAAGAAGCATGAGGTTACTGTGAACAACCAGGAACTCAACACACACAAAAAAAGTTAGTGAACTGTGAATGTTTTGCAGTATCAGGATGTACTGGAAACAGTCGATTCTGTGATGTAACTCTCTATCCTGTTGTAATGCAACAAAGCGTCTATACAGCCTCCATAACCATCGCTTTTGGTCCTTCTGCTGTGAGTATGCCTCATGTTGCTCATCAAAAGCAGTAAGCGACACCGGTTAAACATTGTACAAAACATTGTGATAACAATCTGTTATCTCTCTATAAAACAGTAAAACATCAAATTCATTGGGAGCCTTCCTGAAAGACAGCGAAGCTGTTTGATAGAAATCATAAAAGTCTTGGTAGTTGTATATTCCTCAAGACTGCCAAGTCAGCAAAAGTGGGAGGTGCTTCAATCCACAACTGATAAGAAGAAGGTGTGCTCAGAGAGTGCTCAGCCATCAAACAGTCAAGCAAGTCAAGAAGGCAGTACAGAGTGACAATACTCCTATAAGAAGAGTTAGCGTGTGGGGTATTATTCCTGTGAACCTGGTTTCAGGCGTCCCTGATGTAGTGCCGCCATTATTGTGGAAAGATATACACCTGCAGTCTCCAAGAATCATTCACAAGGAAAGACAATGGGAAGCCGCAACCCTCCGGGAAACGTTGGTATGTTCAGTTTTAAATCTGAGATACAAATTTGTTGACAGTTTTCTAAAATGCTGGAGCCATGATTTCTTTTTTTGCCAAACATCTTGCAGATGCACAGAATTCATACTTTGCATTTTGAACCCTGCTAAATATCAGGGCCAGTGATGGCCGTTCGGTGCACTGCGATCAGCTCCAGACCAGACCAGTTCTGTACTCGAATACAACAGCAGGGAGATGTTAGGAACAAATGTTTACTCACTAAAGTAATGCTAGATACACTCTGTATGTGACTTCAGTAATTGATCAGTCTGTAACAAGCATACAGCACAACACTACAGAGAGAGAGGGCTCAAGCTATCTGCTGCAGATTAAAGGCTTCCTCTCTTCTCTTTCCAGCCTCTCGAGAACTAAATATTTTGCTGGTTGGTCCCAGACGGACAGGCAAGAGCTCTACTGGTAACACCCTGCTGGGCCGGGGTCAGGTTTTTGAGACCAGAGGAGGCGGGGCCAGCACAGCTGCCAGCACCATCACAGCTGGATGTCACATGAGCGTGGTGGACGCACAGGGTTGGGGTTCATCTGAGGAGTTTGTCCCCCAAGAGGAGAAAACTGAACTGCTGAGAGCGGTGTCTCTCTGTGGACCCGGAGGGCCTCATGTTGTTCTGTTAGTGATCCCTCTGCTGGACTTCACTGAGCCAGAGAGGAGAGCAGTGGAGAGGAGGATGGAGATCTTGACCTCTACAGTCTGGAGGCACACAATGGTGTTGTTCACATGTGGAGACTGGCTGCGGGGAAGAGGGCGCAGTGTGGAGGAGCACATCCAATCAGGAGGCCCCTCCTTGCATTGGCTGATGGAGAAGTGCCGCTATCGATACCACGTGTTTGATAACAAGACAGGTGTCACTGGCAAGCAAGAGAGAAGAAAGCAGGAGGTGAAGGGAGGTGGGAAGAAACAGGAAGGGATTTGGCGGAAGAAAATTATCAAGAGGGCGGGACAGAAGAGCACAGGTGAGGCAGATGGGAGAAAAGAAGGAGAGCAGGAGCAGGTGAGAGAGCTGCTGAGTAAAGTGGAGAATATGTTGCAGGAGAACGGAGGGTGGCACTTCTCCCTTCACATGTACCAAGAGCTGGAGGAGGAGTGGAGCCGCAGAGAGCAGGAGCTGAGAGCTCGACTGAAGGCAGAGACAGGTGTGAGGAGAAAACAAAAGACACCAGAGACGAAGATAAACATGGAGCCAGAGCAGGAGCAGAGGTTGGAGACACAAGAGGGGGAGCAGGTAGATAGCCTGAGGATAGAGCATGAGAACAAGGAGGAATGTGTGGAAAGGAAGATGAAGAGAGGGGAAGATGAAGTGGAGAGAGTGAAGGTAGAGCTTAGGAGACAGAGCAGTGAGGAGGATGGTTATGACAGCGGAGGAGAGAGGGAGGAGAGCACTGAGGTGGAAACTGAAATGATGGCTCCATGGCGGCCTAATGGGGGTCAAAGCTTAGCCTTCAGTCCAATCAGAGGGCTTGCCTGAAACAGCAATGCTCACAATCAGCTGAAAGTGCCACACTGACACATTTACTCTTTCATGCTGTGACAGTGAATCTGTGAAAACTCTTGTTGTCATGTGATGACCCACCAGCGATAAACAACTGCACATCCTCACATCGGGCTTCAGAGGCCAGGACATTTCCTGCTCCACGGAGGCAGCATTTCCTCTGAAAATGTGCAATGTTAAAGGAGTAGTTCCACATTTTGTACTGTAAATAGGACACTTCAGCCCACAGCTGGTTAGCTTCACCTAGCATCAAGGCTTAAAGGCGAAACAGCTGGCCTGACTCTTTATGTGCTGCCATCTTTGAAACTGTTTAAAATTGCTATTAAGCACCATCTAATGATAAATGATGCACCTGCACTGCATAATATTGTTGGTCACATGTCCAGTCATATCAGGACTGTTTAAACTGTATTGGTTTTGCTCCTAAAATCATCCGATAAGTGAGACACTGTGTGATCCCAGACCTCAGCTCTCTACCTAATTTTGTACAGCACATCCCCAGACACTGGGAGTGCTTATGAGATGTAAGAACATGCAACATTCTGTTACACTGGACTAATTAAAATCTAAATGTGTAGCTTTCAAAGGCAGATGTATGTAAAAGTTGGAGAATAAAGTGTGACAAAGCAGAGGGGTTGCTCAACATTACGGTTGTCATCATTCTTTTATTTTTATTCTGTATTTTTGCTTTTCCAATTTGCAAAAATGAGGCAATCACTGTCACTGCATGCAGTTTTTTTAATGGCAGAACCGAGGGACGTGTGGTCTACCGCCCATTTCATTACATCTGAACAAATTGTCCGTTGGCTTCAGGGAATTGCTGTCTCTCCTCGGCTGACGTGGACACTTAATCCTCATCTCTGGCTCGCAGTCATGATGCCATGCAAGGTCAGTCATGTTGGAACCAACGAGGTCATTCTCGGCCGGGGACATCAGGCAGGGCCAGAAAAGCCCCAAAAATGCACAAAATCAGATTAAAAAATATCTGTATCCCTCACATTGGAATTGGTTCAGCTTGTTCAAACTGTGAAGCATTTGCACAAAGCTACCAAAATGCCCATCGATGGTTTCTTTCTAAAAAGATTTTCAACGCAGTATTAATTTGTGAGGTAGGGCAGAGGATCAGAGCGAACAAAAACGTGCACATGATATTTTTTTTCTCAACAGCTTCCTTTAATTAGACATGGAAAGCCGCTGTGACACTAATTTGGGTCTTCTGTGTGTCTCCACACACAAGCCGCTGAGAGTATGTTCACAGGCTTTCTGAGCAGCGCACCACATGCTTTCAGCAGTCATTTCCTCTCGGTTACACTGTGTTATCAGCTATTAGTGAATTTATTATTTGTGTGTTCGTTTGGGATCAAAGTCCACATGTTCAGCTCTGGATGGCACACGTGTGACTTTGTGCAAAATGTAATTTTTATGCAGTTGGACCCTTTTGCCCCTCAAATATTTTATGTTAATAATAATAATAATAATAATAATAATAATTTTCTCAGTCAACTTCTGTCTATGAGTCATGGATCCTACATCATAAATTTATCTGCCAAAGCACAGTTTTAGTGATTTTACAGGTTTCTGCGTTGGTTACTCGTGTGTTAGTTGAGTTTTTGAGTGTTAAACACTTATTACTAACATTTCTGAGATTTCTTAATGAACTTAGTGAGCTGACCTTTTGTCTATAGATTTGACTCTAATGACCAAGTTTCTAGTAAAACTGACCAACACTTATTAGCATTTACCTCCTGCCTTTACATGTGTATCCATCCAGCACACAGAGCAGTAACATTTCTCCCTCAAGGCCTTTTTTATTGACACCTCTGACATAACGATGAATCACCTGGAATTTGATATCGCGTTATCATTTTTATTGGCTTCATTGCTTAAGATGAGAACATGGTCAGGTTATACTATAGCCCGTCATCAACATAATCTCTGCCATGAAACATGTGAGCACACACTGGGCACAAAGTGTTTTATGTGTTGCTCAATATTTACAGCAGTCATCTAGGTTTCCATGTTTATCAGACGTGTGTGTTATGTGTGTTTTGAGTCAGTGATTCTATTACTTTTGGTGGTAACTAGAAATACAACTAATAACTTTTTCAAATTAAATATCACGATTTCAAATACTGAAATTTGAATGTGCTCATTTTTTCTTACGTTCGCCGTTCCTGAAAATAGTGGACAACTGCAGAAGACAACAGACGCACACAGCCTATTCCCTGGATTTGCCAGTTTATGATCTAATGTCATCCAACCTCACGGTTGTGCAAGACAGTTCAGGCACTGTGAGCTTGTGAGCTTGTGTTTTCATCACAGTGACTGTAATGTTTCTAATATAAACTGAAGAAACTCGGGTTCATCAAATAGAACTATTCATTAACTACTGTAGCAAAGCTCAGTTAACACATTTAACTGTCTGACCAAGCCAATGAAATGTGCCTTACATTAGTAACCACAGACTGTACCAAACATGGACGTAGCCTTTGTGACGGTGGCTCTGCCTGTGGCCATCTTGGTGGTGCCTGACTCCACCAAATTCCTGACTAATCCAAAAATGGATGCATGGAGAAATTAGCTATGGAGACCAAAACCACTGTCTGTACCAGGCAGTAAAATTGGGCATTTTAATATGGGGTCTATGGGGACTGACTCATTTTGTTTTTGCCCTCTGGTAGTACAAGTGGTACAAGGACAGATACAATTTGACAGTTGTCTTGTCCCACAAGACATTTGCTAATTACTTTCATATGAAATAATTGGTATTAAGTAATTCAATTACTTTTGAGGGAGGTAACTAATTACTTTCAGTAACTTGCACTAGGCATGGTACGGTTTATGTGGACAAACCGAACCGTACGCTTTGCTTCTCACGGCACGGGGCATGTGTAAACCGTACGGTGTCCACGGTTTAAGTTTTTTTGGTGACCAGACGTTCGACGTGCGCATTGTAGCCCGTATGTTACCACGTGGTTATCATTCGCGCCAAAGAAGCGAAACCAAAGCAAGGAGGAGCAGCGTGTACAAACATGGCAAGTGGAAGTGAGGAAGGCGGGCCGCCTAGGCCGGACATAGAGGATGCACTAGGGATGGGACGGTTAATGAAACCGAGCCGAACCGTTCGGGTCGACCTTCCCGGTTCGGTGCGCGTGCGTGCCGTTCGAATCATACTCGCGCGCAACTTTGGGTGTGTTGCGGGAAATCAGTTTTAGAGGAGGTGCGAACATGGCGAGCGGAGAAGACTCGGAGCTAGAGGATGCGCCAGCAGCGTTATATAGGTCTGGTGTGTGGGAGCATTTTGCATTCAGGGTGACCTATGAAGGCGGTAAGAAAGTTGTGGATAAAAGTGCCACAGTGTGCAAGTACTGTGCAACGCGTATCGCTTACGCTAACGGAAACACATCTAACATGTTGGCTCAACTGCGGAGACATCATCCCAGTGTGACTGTTGACAGCGCAAGAAGGAGGGGCGGGGAGCCGGGCAGAGAGCCGGGCAGGGCTGCACAACTTCTCCTCCCCGCGGCTTTTAAACAAACGTACACAGACGAGGTTGAGGGTGCGGGATTTCAGTGCATGATAAGGCACTCGAGCCACGATATAAAATCCCCTCCCGCAAACACTTCAGCTGCACGGTAATTCCCGCACTTTATGAAGAGGTCCGACGGGGAATTGTGAAAGAGTTGTCTGACACAGCCTATGTTGCTCTTACTACGGATGGATGGACATCCAGGGCAACTGGATTATTTATTGTATTTTGTTTTGTTACTTTAGATAACACAGTGACACTTTAAGTTTGATTAAAAAAAAACAAACAAACAGACTCCAGCCTTATTTCTTTGATTGTATTTCAAACACTGCACTTCAATTTTCGAGTGGAAAATACTTAGCTTTTCATGAACCACTAATAGTCCATACGGAGTTGAAACATGTTACATGTTAGAAGAAACATGTTATTTTTGTGTTGATTTCAAAGGGACCTAAGTCTGATAGAGCCTATGCTTTACTTTATGTTGATGGTATATAATGTGAGTTGTAAAAACAGTAAAGTTAAATTCTTTCATAAGCACCAAGCGTCAGAGTTGTGAGAGCCGTTTTGGCGAAGCGTTTTATTTTAGATAGAGATATTGTTTTCCAAATAAATGAAAAGCATGTTGGAACTAGCAATATCTCCTCTCTTTCAGTGCCAGAATCTCACTTACCTTTAACCCAAGACCGTCACAATGATGTATCAAATGTCAGACTGCCTCATTCTTTCAGTTTTAACATTACTATACAAGACATAATTGATTTTTGAAACAATCAATGTACACCGAACCGAACCGAAAACCGTGACCACAAAACCGTGATACGAACCGAACCGCGGATTTTGTGAACCGTTCCACCCCTAACTTGCACAACACTGGCCTTATGCTACATTAAAGATGGCTGTTGGTCAGGAGTCCACGTCTCTGTACAATAAGAGACACTCGTACATCGTGAGGGAACTTTAGATTAAACAAAGGAAATACCCATCTTACATCAGAGTGGATTTCCCCTTCAAACAGCTAGCTAATCATAACTGAGCGCTCTGCAAAAAAATCATGACATGAAGCTAAAACAACTTGGGCTCTTGGATCCAGAGGCACCTTTTATCGAACAAATCTTGTAACGCAGCAGCTGTCTGGGGGAAGCACTTGTCATAGCTCCTGCTGTTGCTATGAGACGACTGACAGCCCATTTGATGTGCGGCATCTTAAACTAAAAGCTGAACAATTTGAACTTTCAGCGCTGAGTGCAAGAAACGTTCTCTGCTCAGAGCAGCAACAGGATGCATCAGCGCGTCTTTCCCTCTGAAAGCACAAGTTGAAGGACTCAGTGGTCTGAATACAACCCAGTAAAGCTTTACCCATCTCTGCTGTCACTTCTCTCACTTTAGGTAACCGAGCAGCGTACATTCATCCGCAGGTTCTCCATATCTGTGCAATATGAGCACTCAGTGGTCAATGAGCCGCTCAAGCTGAATGTAGTTGCTGATTCCGATGGAATTTTTTTCTTTGCTGTTGAATCATCCGGCGGGTTGACCGACGACTGCACTCCTGACCCACATTACGCTGTCATATTACACAACACCTCTTGTAGTTGTGGAGACAACTTTCCAATCTGGTGACACCTATAAATCTTTACAACCCGCAAGCACAATGAACATCTGAAATGTCAGATAAAATGATTTAATTATTGTACACTGACCCCTTTTTTCAGTCCATCTGTAAAGCGACATGCCACTAATGTGTCAGTTATGCTACCTTTAATGTTGATGTATTTCTTGCTGTAGTCACAATGTAGCGCACAATGAATTTCTGAAAGATCAGTAAACTAAACTACACGCTGAATTCCCATTAATACACAAACACTTGGGTACATCTGACACAGAACAACTGAAAAATTAAACTCGGAAGCGTTCATGTGCTAAAATGTAATTCTAGGCCTGCTTCCAAGCATGTAGCATAATCACGGGACACTCACCACAGTTAATGAGAAACAAAACGTGGCCCAGTGACCTAGTAATCTACATCTGTGACCCACCAACATAAACCTTTATTCGACACAAAGGTTGAATTGTTCTCTGGTCGAAAACATCCCTGAGTGTCAACAAGGAGGAAGAAATTTGTGTTGGACAGTGAGATGGATTTGAATTTCTTCAGAGTGCAGAACAGAGCCAGCTCCAGGGCATGATTAGCCTAGCTTAGTGCAAAGACTGGCAGCAGGGGAGCTGTAAGCCTAGGGTGATCAAAATTGAAGAATATACTAAAAACGCTCCTTACTAAGTCTAAATCTCTCTTAATTACACATTTTTCTTTATCTTGGTTATTTAACATGTTTAATCGCATTTTATTGATTGGTCTGGGTGGATGGTTTAACATGCAAATCAAGCAATTAAAATGTTTTTGAGGGAAACTCACTTGGCTTAAGTAAAGGATGCGCTCTTCCTTTGACCTCATCTGTGTGTGTGGGTCAAAGACGAAACCAGGTTTTCAGTGCACCAAAAAATAAAATTCGTGCACAACTATAATATTTGTCTTTTTTGGGTACCTTGGACTGTCTAGTTCTTAACTTTAATATTTTTTAAGAAGTGAATTGTGTACAACATGTGCTTTTACTCTGTTTTTTAAAGGGTGGCCCTTAAAATGTCATTCAGTGTAATAAAACTTTTTTTTCCAAAACAATATGTATGCAATCACAAAAATGAAATAAGTCAAACTACTTACTAAAGTACTATATGTAGAGTGATCATTAGAAGTATAATGATGCGATAGGTCCTAAGTCTCCATATTATGAGACAGTCATTAATCTTCCAACAAGTCACTTCAGCCCACTTCCTCACATAAAGTTGGGAAATGGAAAGGAAAATCTATTCAAAATCCATTGTAATTCACGTGTTGGTATGTGTAAGTGTGCATTATTCTAAACCAATACTTATGAGACATGTACTTCATTTTTTTATGCCAATATGGGCATTACACCAATGGACCACAATGGTTACACCAAATGACCAAATGACGTGTTTTTATCAGAAGCTATGTAAATTGATACAGATCACAGCAATGTTATTATTACTCTTAGTATACCACAATATGCACTCTCCTAAATACATGACAGAGACCAATTTTGAAAAGAAAATTGTATTTATTATTTTTAAGAGCATGTAAGTTAACAAAAATGCTGCAGGGTATAACAGTGTAAAAAAAATGTGAAAAAAAACCTTGAAATTGTAGACGGCGGCTACAACAATCTGAAGTCTACATTTATACAAATTAAATCTTCCACAATAATGGAATTTTCAAATGATATAGGTATGCCACAATTTATGGCTTAGCATTACTTACACACACTGTGTTGCTGCTGTAAACTTGTCCCAGTCTGATTTGACAAGTTTGGACTGCCTCATAGTTAAGGGCTCTGGCTCAGATATAACAGCCTTCACATCTGATCTGAAATAAAAAACTTTGTCTGCTCTTTCTGGCCACACAAAAGCATTCTTTCCTGTTGCACACTGATGCATGCAACTGACTTCCATCTCGTGACCTACGACCTGCACCACCTGCCCAATAAAGGGCTTGTCTTCATACATTACAATGACAAATTTGCCACTTATGTCCTCGATATCATCTGTTTTCTTGTAAGCAGCTTCTCTTTCAGAATTCTCTTCCAAGGGAGGAAGTTGGTTTAGGTCAACATGGGTTGGCTCCTCGCATGCACATTGGGTATTGTTCCTGTGGCAAAAGCAAGAGATTTCCCTGTGAATAATTTGTCCTACCCCTGTCGTTTCCACTTGGTGTAATCTGAAGGTGCCTTTCACTATTGGTAAATGGTCAGGCACTGCTTCATCATACCTTGTCACATCCTCTTCAGTCACCCAGAAAAACCGAACATTGGATGGCGTTGTCTGAAGGAATGTGAAGAGGTCTTGGGGTGTTTGAATGTCGCCTCCTTTCTTCACATGGCCATCAGCCATCCTTTTCACAGCACCCCCAACACCATCCGGAGCACCTTTTCCATGGCAGGCTTCTGAGAAGTTCCAGGTCACCTTCCTGAATCCATTCAGAAATGGCAAACTGCTTAGAAGATAAAAGTTGCCTTTATTGCGGTACTGGGTGACTGGGCCATCACTCATGCAATGAGGGGTGGTGATTGATGCATGCTTAGTCCTGATGTCATCCAAGACAGGTTTCAGATGTGCCCAGACTGCTTTTTCATCATGCCGTAGACAATCTGAAATGGTGGCATAGGACTGATAGCCACTGGCTGTATAAACAACACATGTGTGTATAGTGGCCTGCTGTCTATTTGCACCAAAATTGATGGCCTGGATCTCAGTTTTGAGTTTGCACCCATAGTTTTCAGAGAAGTCCATATGGACGACAACCTCCTCTTCAGATAGGCTGTCCTTTAGCTGCCTGCATTTCTCTGCCTGACTGATCCAGTTAAACTGGTGTCTTGCCAATAAGTCAATTTTGGTGTTGAACAGTTGGACCAGGTCTTTTACTGTTCCAGGCATTCTTTTTTTCAAGTAATGTGGGACTTCTTTCCCACTTTTTAGAGTCTTCTTCTCCTTGACAAACTGCTCCCACACAATCTCCTCTGTATCATCACACACCTCAACTGCTATCTTGTTGTTACATTTTGTGCAGAGACGATACATGCATTGTTTGTTTTGTGGATCACAAACAATTGTGGATATAAGGTGAGATACACTAGATGTTCGTAGTATCCCTCGTTGTTTCAGTCTTTCCACCAGGAGGCCTACATTTTCATGATATATGCATGCGCATGTGTTGCGATCAGTGGCTCAGTGATGTGAAATGGCCGGAGACGCAGGAACTGTCTATAGGACATTGTGTTTTCCTTGGCCACCTCTGCATTGAAGGAGCTGTGTAGATCCTTTAAGGTGTGTGAAAGGACACGCCGCTGCCTTTTTATTTTGGTCTTTGTAATGGTGTCCTTCTTCCCAGGCAAAAGCCTGCTGTTCTCATCACGGGAAAGAAAAGCAAACACACTCTTTCTCCTTGAAACACTCCTTTTTTGTGTTTGTGACACCATTTTTTTCCTTTCCATTGCTGTTTTCCCCTTCTTTCTCTCCCTGTGGAGGACCATCCTAATTTGTTCATATCTGTGTTTTTGTTGGGCAAGCTGTTTCTTGAGTAATGCCACTTGTCTTCTAAGTGCCACATTCTTTTTCTTCATCCGTTCAAATCTTTGTTTTTGTTTTGCCCCATCTTCCTCTGGAGTGGAGGTAGTCAATGGCTTGCCAGCAATAGAAGACCTAGGTGATGGAATGGAGTGTTGAATAGACGGCACTGGCTGTAGCGAAGGAGGTGACTGGGTAGGTTGCACTGGCTGCACTGGCTGGGAAAGAGGTCTGGAAAGCTCTTCAACGGGAATGTCAGGGGAGTCTGGTGTGAAGTCCAGTTTTTTGGCACGTTTAGCTGCCCGGTGCTTCCTTTGATTTTCCCGCCACTGTTGTCTTTTCTTGATGACTTCATGCTCTGACAGAAACTTGATTGGTTGATGGTCAGGATTTGCACCCAAGGCTGCAATTTTTCTCTTCTTATAGTTTTCTCTTCTTTTTGCAAGTAGTTTTTCCCGTTCTATTGGGTTTGCATTTATTCTTTGCCTGTGTTTTGCCACTGCCGCTTTGTTGGAAGGCA
This sequence comes from Chaetodon auriga, assembly GCF_051107435.1. NCBI lineage: Eukaryota > Metazoa > Chordata > Actinopteri > Chaetodontiformes > Chaetodontidae > Chaetodon > Chaetodon auriga. The sequence continues at coordinate 11,068,550 of NC_135085.1, read as the reverse complement.
TCTGTAAAAATATATAAATAATGTCATTAGAAATATATAATATCATCAATAATGACAGCATACATCATACATAAAAACAATATCAACATCGGTAATGGAAATGATGGCCATAATAAGCTTGTGCCCAGGTGTGGACAGTTAACAAGCCAGGAACAAACACTTTGTCTGCAGAAATGATGTTGGTGTTTTACAGCTATAACAGCACTGATTACACAGAATGACACTGTCCTTGCACTGAATGACATTATTATACATTTTACATCTTTTATGGGCAAATACATAGCCACCTACATTAAAAAGTGCATATGATCTACACAGTTCAGTGCAATTACTTCCAACACATACTGCAATACATTTGTTTCAATTAAATTTCAACTATAAAAGTGACTTTTGACATTTCACTGAATGACATTTCATTTTGTGTCCATTGGTACCACATCATAAAAACATGAATATATCACATATTTTAGAGAGGAAAACTCACCTTCTGCTACCACCTCCGAAGCCTTCAGGAGTCCTTCTAACGATGGAACAGGTGTTCAGCTGACTATATATTAGATTGGTCGTTAAAAAAGGCCAGCTTTATCTCATTACACTGAATGATCTGTAATTAACTTAGAAGTGGGCACAAAAGTCCCCTAATGATTTCAATATCAAAACGAAGGAGTATTGCAAAGTGCTTTTAATATGATAAGACCAACACCTGTACAATTATGCCAGGGTAGTTACAATACAACTTTATTTATTTTTTCACATGAATATTTAAACATGTTTCATTGAAATTGTAGTTCGTACCATTACACTGAATGACAAATATGGACTTTATGAGCTTATTTCACATATGCAGATTCATTTTTTTTCATCAAAAGTTACTGACATTACAAAGTGGACCATGTACTTTCACCTGATGTATCCAAAATGTAATCCTCTCCTTCTCGGGGTACTTTTATGTGTCCGTACTCAAAAAAAAGGGCGTCTCGTCTTTGACCCGTGTGTGAATCAATTCTACTCTTCAATAGAGGAGGTGAGCTAATAATAGCAGAGGAAAGCACCAAGACCGCTGCCTACTGTGGATTTCGTCAAGCCAATTTCATTTCAGATTAAATAAATTGCCGTTTCTTTATGTGAGGACTTGCAACACATTGTGAAAGAATTTCTGCAACACGCCTCCATTTACTCACTCACGTTAAAAAACTCACACACTTTTCGACGTTGAGACCGTTGAGGTGAAACGACCTGCAATGCAGCTACAAACTGTCTACAATGATTCACTGCAAGGTGACTTCCTTTTAATCTGGCACTCCCCACAATGGATGTCCTTACTACATAACCGTCATCCATCACACTCACTCAGAGACACACACACACACACACGCACACACACCCAGTCGTGTTTCCATCACTTCAGAGGACATTACGCTGACTTACATTCATTTCCTGGAGACTTACCCTCACCTTAACCCAAGTCTTCAACCAAAAATGGAATGATATGTGTTATAGGGACTTTGTAATGTGATTGTGAAACAGATTTATCTCCTCACAACATGAGTAATAAACATACACACCTGTACGCACGGCATTAGAGCACATTGATGAGGCTTTGTCACGATCAAGTCTTACAGCTGAGTTGCTTTGAAAAGTGAACACGAAATTCAAGTATACAAGATAGAGAATGAGACGCTGAATAGCAGCTGGTCATATCAATTGATATCATACAACAGGCACATATAAGGAGTACTATGTGTACAGTATGTATTACTAGTAAGATTTTAACATTTATGCAGCCCAGTAACCACATCTAAACTGCACTGTGATAAATATCAAACCAGGCTTACAAATCTCTGACTTCAGTCTCAGCATTTCTTTTGCTCTGTGTAACTTCAGCAGTCTGTATGACAGAGGACAGGATAGCAGGGTGAGGTTGGACTGGACGCCTGCAGTAAAGGCCAACAGAGCGAGCTACAGTAGCCGGCCGGGCACAGAGCCCAGCAGAGGATGAGGGGACGAAGAGGCAATGTGAATTAGATAGAGAGACGGAGCTGAAGTGATGAATAACTAGAGGCTGAATGACATTTAGGGAGGGAGAGGGAGCGAGGGACATACTGTAGAGGAGTTCAGAGGGAGTGAGGGGACAAAGTGGACAAGAGAGACTAGCTTAGGAGGAAAAAAACAGAAACAGCACTGGACACAAAGGGAACGATGACGTCCACAGGCGATCATAACGCAGACACTAAAGGGATTGGTGCCAGACAGTAAAACAATATTTTCCAACAAATGATCCACTTGTATTGCTCACTTTACTGAACCGTAAATATATATTGCGTCAATATAAAGAGTCAGAGCTTTGAAATCATGAAAACACAGCAAAATGTAGGATGAAAAATAAAGGGTGAAATCATTTTATGGGTTTTGTAAGGATCTGTATTGCATTTGTTGTTCTTTATTTTTGGTATAAGGCTCAAATCGTACTTGAAAACTTCAAATGTGTAGAGCTGAGATGAGATTTAGGCGAGGCAGATTAACATCTGTCAAAAGCCTCTCTCCCAAATGCACCTTGCACACTGTGTCAGCATCATGTGAGAACAGACACTAGAGTCACCTCTCTGTGAAAGGTGCTCCACTAGTTTGCCTGCTATGGACCCAGTAAGTTAGAGGTAACTATTTCACAGACAGCACTCTCATTGGAGTTTCACTAGAAATACAGCAGCAACAAGGCATCTAGCAATTAAAATGTTGGAATCTTTGAAAAATCTTGAGGTGTTTGATGCTTCCAAATGTAGGGCACACACATGCACTGCGCTGCTCAGCTGGAGGGCAGACAGGACATCAGCATTAAACAGTTCAAATTGAGATGATGATTATCTGATCTGTGGAAGCAGATTCAACAGCGTGCACATTCTTCCACTTTGATATCCATAAACCAGACCGCGGTTTAAATATTCACTCAACTCCCAAATACGTTTTAAAAGCCAGTCATTTGCACAGCCATGGTACGAATTTTACAGATCACTGGACGATCCTACGGACCCACCACTCGCACTGAGAAAACAGCTAAATCTATCCAGAGCTGTCATGTCACAGGATCAGACACAGCATAAAGTTTTCAGCAGGAAAGACTCGTCTGATGCCAAAAACCACAAACTTTCTTGGCCAATGGAAAGCAGCAGGTGTGAGAGGGAGGAGATGATCAGTCAGGAGAAAAAAACATGCCCTCTGCTGTTCAGCACTCACTTTAACATCCTGATAAATTCACACCACGGATTTCATTTACATCAGCAGCTCATGGTGTCTTTAAGGAGCTGGGATCGCTTTGAACTCTCCTTGAATGAATCTTAAATCATCTTGAATTTAAAAGCTCAAGTCATTCGATTTTCCTTTACTGCTCACTGAGGTGAGGGGGACTTAAATAAAGCTTAATTTTCTGTTTGGCCTCATCTTGCTTTGATGTAGAGCACAAGGAACAGGCACTCTGAAATGTGACAGAGGCCAGATTCAGCCCTGCACAGCCACGCTGGGTTGCTGGTCTCCAAGGTTACAATGCACAAAACAGTTGCCAGAAAATTCAAAGCGATGCAGACACTAATTGTAGACATTAGTAAAGAGTAATCCAGTGAACACAATGCATGTTCACCGAGCTTTCAAACAGAGAAAAAACATTGTCAGTGGAAAGCGTTGCACACTGAGTCACACATGGTTTGCTTTGATTCACCTCTCTTGACTGACTTTAATGTGACAAGCAAAATATTGAAGTGAACAATACGCATCACGTCCTGGCTCCATTAGGTTTACAACAACAACAGGGCTCTGCCACAAGGTGTCTGTGATTCATCGCCAGTCAAATAAACATGATGTGGGCAGGAATAATAACCTGACATGCACTCTAATATTTTACTTATTGTATGAGAATCAACCAGAGTTACCTCTTTGTCGCTGTATGCCTCCACCAATCAGTCCAGTTGCAGTTTACATCCAGTTTGTCTCTCCAGACAGAACTAGAATAGCGTATGTAGTGAAGACTGAATTTATTTAAAGGTATGAAGTGTATTTTTTGGTGAACTTAACACTATGGACCTGTATGATTCCAGTGAGAAACACGCTGTGTCGACTCGGAGGCCTAAAAACATCAGCCTGACAATCATTAGTGTACTGAACGACAGAACTGTCTGTGTGTTTACAGGGTTCCATAATTGAGGTTCGGGATTGAGAAAACTGATTTCCCCAGCTGTGATTTCTTGGCCATGTATACACGTAACTGGGTTTCTAATCATCTTTTTACATGTGTGCATGCGCATGACATAAACTTGCTGTGACAACTGCGATGGGATGAAAGGAGAGTGTGTCTGTATCACTGCAGCTGTGAGTAATGCTTTCAAAATAAGGTAGAGGGTATGGGAAAAATCTGACTACTGACTGCCTTTATAGGTGGATTTACAGTCACCAGATTACAGTCCATGCTCATGCGTTCTTCAAGTAACCTGCTTTCTTGCATGCATGTAAACGCGCTGAATAACTGAAGGGACAAGAAGTGAATGAGTGATGCCACTGAGGGGAGTTTTCAGATGTCGTTGAGCAAGTCACTCCACCCGGAATGGCTCCAGTTTAGCTGCTCAGTGGCAAACAGGACTAACCATGTGTGAAGGTGGGAAACTGAGTGTGAATTAGGAAATTGCAGAAAAAGAGCGAGCGTGCTCTGTCAACTTTCCACGATTAAAGAAAGGTTAAAAGAAGCTTTCTCAGGGACAAATCCATTACATCACGCTCTGCTCTGTTACAAAGGACAGGATTCCTGAGCGCTAACGCAAACCTCTTTCACCTGACTGAAGTCATGACATCATCCTCACAAGATGTGCAAACAGGAAACGTTAAAGAAGTGTTGTCATGGAAACACTGCAACTTGGCTTCAACAGCGACAGATGGACACAATTCAGAGCGAGTTCACAGACGTGCTGTAGTTCCCCTTCATGTGTCGCAAGAGGAACAACAGGCAGCTAACTTAAACAGAGAGATGGTGACGGGCCACGAGCTCTCAGGGCTACAGGTAGCTTGAACTGAACTCCCTGCTTGTACTGCGACAACACAGTGTTTAGTAACACAACTGAAAACACACATCTAATTCAGCAGAGCCACAAAAAAAAGCAGTGAAGTGAATGAAGCGACAGTTGAATAAATTGGGAGAGTTTCATTCACGGAGAAGAATGATGCCAGAGAGAGTGCACAGAGACCTTTAAATAGAACAGAGTCCATGAGAGCACACAAAGGAACGGAGCCTGTCAGTAAATTGGTAATGTCAGGAGGCCAAATTGAAGTGTTGATTAGAGGCCGAGCCTACAGCTTCCTGAACAAAGAGCGAAGGAGACCAAGATTGGGGAGGATTATCCTGCTCTCGTTCATTACAGAGAGGGTGAGTGATTGGATCGCCCCGTTAATAACACTGGACCTGTGTATGTGTGTGTGTTGGTGGCAGATTTAATCAATGTTCACTGGTATCAAAATCCTTTTCCCTTGGCTAGCTTCTTCTTCCACAATGTAGAACATGCAAGCGTATTGTTTTCAATGCTTGTCAAGCAGGTAATATGTAGTAGTCTTTTCCCACTTCTATCTAAAAAGAAGGCACTTGTGTCTGGGAAAAGCGAGGCACACAATCATAGTCTAGTCTGTGGCTGCGTTAAACGTGGGATTTATGGGTTTATAAAAAGCGACTGCTGAGCTTTCAAAACTGATTTCAGCTCCTCTGCTTTCCTCGCTCGCATAAATTTCTGTGAATCTCTGGCGGCTGGTGTTGTGGTGCATAACTGACTGCAGAGCAAAACTGATCTGTCGAAAGGTTTTACTGCTGTTTAGAGTGTATTTTTGGAAAGTTAATTGCATTCAAATGAGTCTCCCACAAACCGGCCTGCTCCTAAAAATGACAGGGCGCTTAAGTGCTCATACAGTAAATGCAATATCTTTCCATTAATACCTATGTCTGGATAGATTCTGTGTCTCTCTCTTTCACACACACACACACACACACACACACACACACACACACACACACACACACACACACACTGTGGGGCAGATGAGGAGAAATGGATCGGTCCTGACAGAGAACGGGGATAAATGGGGAGATAATCAGGTGTGAAATCACTCACTGCAGTAATTCAGTCGGTCTCATCTTCTCTCAGTGCCTCTAAACGCAAAGGGCTATTTCTGTTTCACACAAAACTAATAGTAGTAATCACAGGGCTTTTCCCACACACACTGTGGGAAATGTTAACCTGTCTGCGCTCACAGGTTTGCGACTACTCCCAGGGAAGCACCAGCATTCAGGATTTCATGCTTTCTCTCTGCCTTCTTCTCTGACAGTCGTCCATTTTTACACCTCCATTCTTTCCCCCTGAGCGTCACTTTATTCCTTCCCCTTGTTGATCAGTCATCTGTCCTTCTGTCTGTTCTATCCTCCATCTCCATCTCTCCTTTTCTCTGTGAGCCAGGTTTTATTCAGATATGTAACCTGAATTATAATGTGTAAGACAAAGAGGCCAAATGGAAATTCTGTAATAATGCCAACTCAAAATGAAGCAATGTAGAAACACTTTTTTGGGTGTTTCAGAAGTTTACATTTTTCATTCAACCATCCAAAATGTGGGGTAAATATATTCACTTGACAGTTGGTAACTAAGCTAGCATACCAGTCACTATCTGGTTAGCTGGCAGCATCCTGGCAGAAAACAACAGTGGATCTGGTGTTGCACATGGACTCCTTGGGGAGTTACAGTGGGTTTGCATTGAGCAACAAGCGCACGTGGCACACACAAAAACACACAAAGTACACAGAGCTCTGCTGCTGCAAAGGAATATATTCATTTTGTCTGCAGTAATAATTTTATTGCACCATATCTCACATTGCATGTTGTCTGAGAGAGTGGTTGTCTAATAGCTAATGAAGACCAGAATTGTATGTAAAGTGCTTTTTCTTGCAGTAAAATTAAACTCTGGTTGGTCTGCAGGCAATATCAAGATTTCAAGAAAAACAGTGTAATTTTCATGATAAGTGAATGACCTGGACTGCAGACTCAGACAAAATAAATAACAGTGGGATTGCAAAACTAACTGGATCAGCTGTAAAGAAAAATCAAGTACATCTAAAATGTTTCAGAACACTAAACAACCAAATAATAATAATTTATTATCCTACAAAAAGCCTCGAGCATCCAGCTTTTAATATCTGCAAGGCACTCAGGTGAAGGTGTTTGCAGTCAGGTTGCTATAGAGACGGTTATATCTGTGAATCTCCACCATAACAATGCCACTGGTTTTCTGATCAGGGTGCAAATTAAACCAGGAGTCAGTCTGGAATAGTTCATCCCGGTTTAAAAAGTGGCTTTCTCGTGCTTTATTATCATCCATTACTTATGCTGAACAAGATTAATGTCAAACACCTGTGTTAGCACTCATTAGTGAGAGCAGGTGCACGTGGCTCTGCCTCAAGGTGCCTGAGAAAGATGGAATAGATCGATAAAAGCCCATTAATGTGGTGGAATCAATAAGTAGAACCACGTGAATCAATAAAAGCAGAAAAACTGTTGTCTTGCCAACGAGGTTAAGCAGCAGATTTGTGGACTCCTGGTGTAACTACAATCTTCCTTCAGGAAATTGGTTTAGTTAATCCAAGACTGAGTCAAGGATTATCAGAGAAAACCAATTTGAGTTAATCTGGTTTTACAAATGTACAAGCGCTGCAATTGATCTGGTCTAAAAGGCCCATTTAGTCCAGGATTTGGCTTAATCTCAGTCTGGGGATCAGTCTAAAGTTCGTGAACCAAACAAGGTCAGTGTTAGTACCGAACCTGGATTTAGTGTTGCAAAAGCACCACTTAACAGCAGGTCACAATCAGAGCTGGGTGCCTGGACAGGTTAGCAGCTACTTTAAGCCTGCAGTGCAGAACGTTTGTCTCCCCCTTCTGGCAGTGAGAGTAACTACACAAACACTGTCACTGTAGGCCTGACGGCATAGGCTCCGCCATGCTCCCCGATGCTGTAGCCGACTCCGTCATTATGGTTGCTCTCTTCTTCAGCTCTGCCAAACCAGTCAACACTGGTTTGTGTAAAACACATCACAACCGGTGCACCAAGGCAGGAACGTTACCAGAGGTGTCATCTTTAAAAACTCCAGAATTGTAAAATACAGAGAGATTTACCTGACGGTGATAAGCTTCATCTGCATTGTGTGACCTCACTGAAATAAAGGACGTTCATTCATATGTAAAAGTCGCTTCTTGACTCCAGCTTTAAACTGATTTTCTTGCGCTCTGAAAAATGTCTCTGAAGCTTTTGGATTAAATTAGCATCAAAATAAGCCTTAGTGTTTTGATGGTGATGTCATATATGCCATATGATTCCTTCACATCAGAAATAAAAACAGGCTTCTTCCTTGAATCCAGTGTGGACTGAGTTCTACACTGTTGTGGGCATTACGCTCTGTGAATATGGGTTCTTATTCCAGCACTCTCACCGTCACTGCAGCCCTTCATTAGCACCCGCTTTCTGCACTGCCCCCCTCCTCTCTGCGCAGCCCTTCATTCCTCCATCACTAATCAGTTCATGGATTTCCACAGAACGGACACCCGTCGCTTGACGTGACTTTCAATTTGTCACTTGCCCACTCTTTACACCTCTCGTCTTCTTCATCTCTAATGTCTCTTCTTTCTCTCTTTGTCTTTTATCATCGTGTCTTTGTCGCACGCCATTGTGGCTGCCATGCTTTGATCTGTGATCATTTGCACACAGCACTGCTGCCTCCGTCTCGCTGTCCGTACATTTTTGGTTTGTCTTTTCACATTCTCCTCATTTTGGCCTCTTTTTCTCTTTACTCACTCGTGCTCCTTTATTCATACCCTCATTTTGTCAGAAGGCATCTTTCCTCAAAGCTTTGAACATGAAACAGCAGACAAAAATCACTATCTTCACTTTTCAGGCTTTCTGTTTTATACACATTCCTCTATTTGTCTTTCTTCTCTTGCATGCTGCCTGTTTCTCCTATTCTTTTCTTTCTCTGTCTTGTTGTATTTTTTATGTTTTTTCTTTGCCTCTTTTCCCCTCTCGTCTATTCATCTCTGCTCTTAAATATTTGATTATGAGTGCACTGACATGACACCACTGTTCCCTGTTGCAGCTGAGGGTGTTTAGATCCCAAAGCACAGGATGAAGGAAACATGCAGCACTTTCAAACATACATTGAGCCTTTTCTGTCATATAATCGCGTAGCGCACTTTCAGAACAGCCAATCATAGACATGACCATAGCTGCAAAGTCAGGACATTAGATTTGGGGAGAATATTGGCTGATGTAGCTTCCATTCAGATGTTTTGCAGAAGCTACCAAGTAACTGCGTAGGCGGTTCAAATTAACCACCATAAAAAATAGCACAATTAGCATCTGTAATGTGTTTTGTGTAGTTTTCAGTGCAGGGGCAAAGACAAACTGCTCTCTGAATTCTACGGAAAAAAAACTGGCTGGAGTTTGCATTTAAAAGGATCAATCCAACCTGGATTTAGCTGCATTAAAAGTGTGTATTGAAGGCCTTCAAAATCAGTGTTGGGTAGTATAAGAAAAACACACAGCACATACTTTTCTTTGTGTGTCTGTACAATGCGTAGGCTCTAGTGAGAATGGCCGCTGATGGCTTGTCTCAATGTGCAGGAGCCAACACTTCAGGGGAAAAATGAGCAAGAAAGACATGGAAAAGCAAAAGGAAAAGACAAGCATGCACATGTCACATTAAAAACCAGAGGGAGGCGAATCAGGGAAGCACAGAAAGAATGCAAGCCATCATGCCAGCAGCTCGCACCTAAGTTATGCTAAAGCACTAACCCACTGACCCACATATCACACACCCAGCAGTTAGTGTGAAACTCTGAGGGCTAGCTTGGTAACACTTGGGCTGCTACTAGAAAGCTGAGTCACTGTGCCCAGCAGGAAGATTTCTAATTCACAGCACTGATGAACGAACAGGGTGAAACTTAAGTGCACCGAACTGAGCAGACCTAACCGCCAGGAAATACACTGGTATTAAAGGATCCGTTCAACAGAGTCAAAACATTTCTTTACTTACTGTGAGGGGCGTCTGAACATTGAGATAGTTTGGATTTGTGCTGCAACGTGAATACAGTGAGGGCGACTGGAATTTTACAAAATCACAACAGCAAAGTGCTTTTCCAGAAACAATTTCCCCGCAGTAACACGGGGTTATCCACAGACCTCCCTGTGGGCAGCGTTATTCGGGACTATTTCTTCGGCAGAAAGTAGTAACAGAGTTGTTTCTGGAAGGACATGTTGCTGGTGAGTTCTCCTGATGCAATTTATCAGTGCTTTGTGCAGCACACAATGAAACTTTTTCCACTCCATTGTATGTGGCAGTGGCGGTAGATGTCTGAGAGATGAATATCTAAAAACCTCAGCGGATAAAACTGAAACTACCTCCATGACTTTAATATCAAAAGCGGCGACTGAGAAAATGTTTTGGTGAGATTTGGATGGAAGCAACACTTAAACCTCACATTCCTATCCAGAGCCACAATGATCATTACAGTAATGACTGAAAAGATGAATACTTGTACTGCACTGGGAAGCTGATATATTGTGTCAGCAAACCCAGACAGAATTAATTTCACACTAGTTAATTTCAGATAACTCAAAGAGATAACTCATGGTTTTTCCAACAATGAAGACATCAAATAAACTAATCCTTCATACTGACGTGTGTGTAAAGAGAATATGCTGATGATAACATGGACAATTGATCCACACAAACATGCCTGATACTTTTAATGTTACACATGTTTTAAGGTGTAACGTTGTGACAGCATGTAACCAGAATGTATCAGACAAAATGAACATAACCCTCCATACTGAATGTAACCAAAGCACGGTGCCACCAGGCCCCATGACCTTCATGTAAACTAGCTGGTCATGACTGGATCTCAGTTTTCAGTAGTTTTGGTGCATGCATGGTTTACGTCTGGCCTGGTTTTTGTAAGCACATGTGTTGTGGACTAAATAGTCAGGAAGAGGGAGAGAGGTCAGAGTGTCATGTCAAAGAAAAAGCTGGTCACTTCTCATCGACAGATCTGCTGGAATGTGACACCTGAATAATCCAGTGATTGTGATTTTTAACTATGAAGTAGTTATTAATCCCGGCCAATGAAAACTTAGTGTTAGTATTTGTGTCTGCCTGCTGCAAATGCCACATTTGGCAGTCCACTGACTTTATGTGTGTCTGTCATTTTTCACACAGTGCAGTTAAACAGCAAAGCCATGGTGCAGAGATGTGGGTGTGTTGCAATGCAGTTTTGAAACTTCTTCGAAAATATGACAATTTCCGCCTAAAGTCAGCTCTGCAAACTGATCAGCGGAGTGTCAGGGTCACGCTGCCTCACTCACATCATCCCACACGACTGCACGGCTCCACTCGTTCCCCACGTTCTGTCCTTGCTGTTCACGCCCTCCCTCTCGCTGGCCTTGTATTCTGGTTCCATCCTTCCGCTGGTAAAACTTCAGCATGGCCACCTCCAGAGCTCATCTAGCTTCTACTGACTTCTCACTGCTATAACTCTCCCTGCCTGTTTTTCTTCCATTCTGTCACCGTCTCCCTCATCTTTTTTACTCGTCTTTCCATTCTCTCCTCTTTTCAACCCAACTTCCCTGTTCCACGCTGTTTTCTCCTCTTTGCTTCCATCACAGACTCTGAGACAGAAACGTCTGGTCCTGTCATCTGGTCAGCTAAACCATGTGAGGCTGAAACTGGTTTGTGCTGGTGAGTCACATCACAGCTGTTGTATAAAGAACCTTTAATGTCAAAAGAGACTATGTAATCCCTCTACTGAAGTTAAAATTAGTCTCTGCAAATTGAATTTACAAGGTTTCCACCTGATAACAGTCACATGTGGCCGACAGCAGCCTCAAATGGTTCAGAAAAGGTCTGAAATTATTTTCTGTGTGGTTTGTATATTAGCTGATAAGGAAGGCAACATTAAGCTGCCAGATTCTGCATTGGAGTTCGGTGTGATGTGTGCATGAGTACAAAGAGAGGAGATGAAGAAAAAGAGAGCAAGTGACACATATCAGGGCTGAAGCTAAGACAGCTCCCATTGTCATGAATCAAAGCGCCACTAATTGGTACAATTATATAGACAAGATGAGAGAGAATACAGAGCTGTGTGAGCGAGAAGGGCATGCACACACACACATTAGACAGAAGCAGATGAGAGCGCGCTTCAAATTAGCAAAATAAATTAGTTACACATGTTTATGTAATGTAGCAACAATTAAGTGAAATATACGCTATCTGGCAAACAGAAGCTCACTTCTCGATGGAGAGGAGACATTCTTTGAAGTCAGAGCACTAGAAGGATGAATAATTTACATCACATTTACAGGATAATGCAGTTTGAACATCGCTCAGCATTTCTTTGCATTAGCGCTTATTACACAGACTTATTTGACCTGATTGCTGTGTGTGATCTTTCCAAAACTACCATGAGCCTGCAGCGCTGCGGGTTATATGTCTCGCCGGTTATGTGCCGTGTTACTACAGGAATGGGAGCAATGATGTGAAGGTGGAGCAAAGTGATGATCAAGTACTCGTGGTGCAGCTGGGCCTGAGCCGGAGTGATGAGAAAAACAAACAGTTTGCGGTGAGGAGATGCGGCGTCTATAAATCTCTTTTTAATACGCTGCAGTCGTGTTGTTTCCCCTCACAACAATAATTCACAAACAATCCAATAGCTTCTCCTCATGGGAAGGCCTGTTAGATTAAGTCATTACCGAACTACCAAGAGGATTTTTCATGACCAGACACACACACTCATAAACGCACCGAACAGATTTATACGTTACACTTATTGAGGTTTAAACTCACACTCACACATACATCTCACAAATGATGCACTAAGCAATTAACAGAGAAGAAAAGCTATGAAGTACAATGTCTGTTGACCACATACTGCTGCTTCGCCATTCACACACACTCCTACACTCACAGGCAGACAGCACTTATGACTTCATTCTCACTATCCGAGTCATCTGTGGGCCAGGCAAGCTGATTCAATCCCAAACTGATACTGAACGAAGCCGCTATGCAGACTGTAATCACACCCTGTTTGACCCCTCTGCAACAAACAGAGCGGCCTGAGGCTATTTCCTTCACCTCTGAATGAAATCTTGAGATACCGCTCTCATCACGGTCTTTGTTTCAGATTCAAAGCAACGACTGGAGCACTAATAACCCAAAAAAACCTCTCAGCCATGAATGTGGTTATGAATGAGAAACCAAAAACATTGTTTTGGTGGTCCGAGTGGATTTTCCCTACCTGAGGCCCGTCTCTGTCTCGTCTGCTACACGCACACACACACACGATTGAATTCATTTTGTTTATGAGTTTCAGAACGCATAGCTGAATAATTTAGTACCTTTTTAGACTGATTTGTAACAGGAGGCAACAGTTTCAAGGCCTGGTCACACCACTGTTTGAAATGGTTAAATACTGCAGCAAAATGTATTTATTCTGCCATCAGTGGATTGACTTGTGGGGGCAAAGTAAATTTGCGCATCAGTTTCTCATTTGCTGAACTTTGACCTGTGAATTTGCACTTGACCAACAGCGAGCCATCTGCACAGTGTGCTGACTTTTCGGCAGCACTTTGTTTCCCCCGAAACCTGACGTGAATTGCGTGGATTATATTTTAATAAACTGCAGTCTATTTCAACGCTTTCGCTGTCAACATCCCACATTTAACACACTACTCGGCCACTGCGTCTGTCATCAGTGCTGGTGCTGCCAGCTTAAGTTGGGTATTTCGCTGGACAACTCGCCAGTTTAATGTGGAAGCGAGATGGATAAGCCACCGTCAAATAAATGCTGAATGGCTGAGGAAAAAAGCAGGTAAACTGCTCCAAAAAGAAGAAGGGTTTGTTGACAGTTATGAGACAAGAGTCTCATAACTGTACAATTACATCTTCTGGTTAAACTGTGTGAACTTACTGACCTGTTAGTTAGCAAGGCTGTTGGCTCAGAAAGTATTTTTTCCTCTTTATTGACTGAAATGATATGCAATCCCAAAATCAAAATTACGTTGTTTTCTGCTCTGATCACAAATGTGTACTTCCACATTTCTTGCGGTCTCTGTGTCTGTCTCTCATTCCTCCAGCTTGCCTGCTTTTCGCCACCTACTCCCTCTTTTCCTATTCCTTAAGATACACCTATCAGGATGAGCCTTTCAACCTTCACTCTCCTGCCCACATTAAGCCGTGCACATTTTCAACAGTCAAACCTCATTTCACAGCATGACGTCTATACTCTTATAGAAGCGAGGGCTTTGAACAGACTCAATATTCTCCATATACTCCGAGGTGGCCCATCACACAGACTGGCCGTGAAATCCCGCAGATGGCTCCATAAATGGAAAATAGCTGAGGTGAGTTGCTTTCAACAGCCAAAGTATGTACTTTGAACTAAGCATGAGTGTAGGAGATTACCAGACATCACACAAACAGTCAGGCAGGACTTAAAGCAGAGGTTAAGAAATTCAGGTCTTTGAATTCAGTGTTTTGCGTTTCATTCTGATTCATATTCTAGCTGGCCAACTGCAGTTTCAAGACCAAAACATCCAATTTAAAGCTAGGATGAGGCTCATGACATCTTTTAAAAGCTAAGAAACAGCCTCTTGATGTCGTGATGACCCTTGAGAGCAGAGAACTTCTAAGAAAAAATGTGAGGAATTTGAGGTGATGTGGCAAAGAAAAATGAGACGTAGCAAAGCACAGAGAGAGATGGTTTCCCTCTCAGCTTTCTGTGGGGTAACAGACAAAAACACACGCTGTTGTGATATCAAATAAGACCCATGGGGTTGTGCAAACACTGGGGGAGGGAGATGGCCAGAGTCAGATCATAAGCATGTTTTCATAACACACTTTCCCTTCCTGGAAGGTGTGGGTTCGTGCGTGTAGGTGTCCATGATATGCGTCTAAGAGCTCTTCTAACAAGCTGTTCAAAGAGTCACTCTGTTTAGACTGCGATGGGAGGAAAAGTCTCTTCTCTCGTAACACACATATGTGGACAGACAGTGGGAGTCAAACACAATGCAGTCTCCTGAGAACAAAACCTACCATATTTGAATACCTAAACCCAAAGCAGGCAGAATACATCCTGTCTCTGAACTCCCTCTCATACCACTGAAAAACACAGCTGTTCTACTCACAGACACAACAACCTCTGGATACATCTCTGCAGCAGGATGTAGCGCTGCTTCAATCAGGAACTATTTAGTGCAGAAGTACCTGCCCAGCCATGACAGTGACCAAAAAATAAATAAAAAGTAATAAGTAAATTGGTGTTGACACCTGCGAGCACCATTTGTAAGACTACATATTAGGAAATTATCTCTTAGTGCTTCCTCAGGTCTGACAGAAGCTCCAAGAGGAAAAGAGAAAATTAACTTCACATCCAGCAGGTCAGTTCCTGTAGCACTGAAAGATATTATGCACTTAACTCAAAGCAGAGCCATAAGGTAACAATCACCTTATCCTTTCTGAAGGGTCAACAACGTGTCTGCAAATGTCCATCATCAGTACTTAGCTGTTCAGTAGAACTAAGCAGAGAGCCCAAATTCACAATGACAAGCAACTTTTTTCTGTCACGGAGAAGACCCTACAGAGAACTGACAACACACACCATGAGATGATGACACATGATGAGGAACTATGGCCTCAACTTCTCCTCCAGAGAAACTGGTGTTGCCTTTGAAAACTGCAAAACATGTGGACTCGCTGTCTTACCACTGTTGCCAAACAACATAACTTTTACCCTGTTTGCTGCCAAAGAAAGTGAAGCAAATGTCTACAATCTCTGAGTTTACAGAGTTTCATAACAAATTCAAAGTCTTACCACAACCTAAGACAAGTGGTGACATGTCACAAGTCGACTGGGCTACCACCATTGGTTTCCTGTATTAACAGCGTTCTAATTATGGCTCAGACTTGTTGGAAGGTCGTCAGCAGATTTGTTCAATTTTTGGGGTTAAAAGAAGAAAACCTTAGTACTCTCCTTACTCAGCCATGCTTGTCATGTGTTGTTAGTGAAGTATGTGATACTTACGATCCAAGCCGTTGATGTACTTCATGGATATCTCACAATGTCCCCACACGGCGCTGACAATGGGATACAGCTTCTTGCCTTTCAGTCCTCGAAATGCGACTCCTAGATACTGTCCTTCCACCATGAAGCTCAGCGTCCCTTCGTCCATGTCCAGAATCACTAGCAGAGAGTCCGGCAGGGTGAACGACTCCTCCGGCTCCAGGAAACAAGGGTAAGAGGGCAGCGAGCTATGTGCCCTGTTCTTACTGTCATGGTAGAGCCTGTTGCGTCCCAGATCCCAGCCCCAGGATTCACAGTCCGACCCTACCAATGCCGTGTACCCAACAGAATGTAAAGGAGCTTCAGAGGTAGCTACCCCAACCACAGCGTGGGTGCCCCGCTGGCGGGAGGGCCAGTGGATCTTCCACACATGGAGACCCCGTGTGTATCCGACCCGCCCCCGGATGCAGTCCGTGCTCTGAGCGACCGGGTGGCGGTGAAATGTCAGTTTGTCCTCTTCTTTGATGAAGATGTTGAGCGAGCGGTCGTCGGGGTTCCACCCGTGACGGAGCTGGGTCTCCAGTCCAGCACATGGCATGTCCAGCAGGAGATCCAGCCTGGGAGGTTTGGAGAAATCTGGATCCCTCAGTTGAGGGTGCTGTCGGCGGTGAGCCGAGGGCCGGTATGACGGGGAACCACCGCTTTCCCCACGACCATCTACCGATTTAATGCCGCCAGAGATCTTCTGTCCCATGGCTACGATGGAAGGGTTGACTGAAGGAGGGGGGCTGAAGAGGGGAGGGTGGTGTTTGTGCAGGTGGCTGCTGCGCTGCGTAGAGCGTGACGTTACCTCATCAATGCGGTGGAGCTGAGGTGAGAGTTCCGAACTGGAGAGTGGTGGAGGGAGATGAAGGAGATGATGAATGAAAGATGTATGCGATCTGGTTTCATGCCACAAATGTCTTCAGAAAGACACTGCCACTCCTGTTGAGAGAAGGACAAGAGAAAAAAGATGTGATCACTAATTGTTCATAACTAATAGTTTTTGGAAAATTCTAGTTTAAATAATGAACAAGAAAAAGAGGAAGAAATGCAAAAGAGATGGTGATTGAGAGAGAAAAGAAAGTGACTGAAAGAGAAAGAATTACACTGCTGGCAAGTGTTGGCAAAGCTTCTTGTTTCACAGATTTCGTGTGGCTTTGTTTTGATACGAGTAAAAAATGAACAGGATGAACAAGTATATATACACACAGGCACAAATACACACGCACACACATTTCCTCTGACTCATCCTGCATCCTCCCAACAGTCATACGCCAGTTTCAATACATTCATGCAACCCTTCAAACATTCCCCAGTTGTGCAACATTGCCCAGATTTGAAGCCACCACGCTCTCATTTAGGCAATTTAATTTTAATGAGTATTGCCCGAGCCTGCAGAACTATCAACACAACAGGCGGAACAACAAAACACCAGGTATAAATTTATGTCCGTTCCTTAGTGAAACAAAGTTGAAAAGTCAGCTTGACTTGTGCTTACGCTCACACTTCATAGACGGTACAGTGTGTGATACACAACAGTAGCAGGCTCTGTCTGTTTTCTCCTCTACATAAAACCCAAATCCTGCTGAGCAATAACCACGGTCCATATTGTGGTTTCATTTTTAGAATGTAATGTCTATTTTTATGTCATTTTCAGCATAGTTTCCAGTGTGTGGGCGGGACAGTTTTAGCTTAGTTTTTTAATTCAGTTTCAGTTGAATTCACTTGAGTTTCGGTTTATGTGGGTTAAAGGTGACACTGTGTTAAAAACAACAGATCAGGAGCGGCTTAACATGTGTGTTCATGTTCAATTTATGTTGCCTTTCAAATGAATGTTAATCTAAAAAAAAAACCAAACCACCTATTTTCCTTCATCTCTTATCTCAAGTTTACACGTATAATTAAAGAAAATGACACATATACAAATTTCACCTTGACTACTGTGGTATAGTTGGTACATTTATTGCTATTTTAGTCAACAATCATTAGTCTTGAACACCATGTTGTAGCATATAAAGCTGATAAAAGATGATCTCACTCACAGTCTCTCTCTCACTCACACACACACACACACACACACACACACACACACACACACACACACACACACATAAACAGCTCTGTGTGGTAAAGCTGACGTACTGATCTCTTCCAGGAACAGCAGCTGGTGCTTCCTGTTCACAGGAAAAGAGTCAGTGACACCTCATGCAGACAGGGAAGTGGATGACACAATTCTCTTCATGTCTCATCTATCTGCTGCCTGTCTTTACCTCACCCACCACAAGTCGCAAAATGCCCATTTATGTGTTCACTGAACTGACGCTTCTTCTGGTAAGTGAGTGTCTCGCACCTCCGTTTATTTACGTGTTATGGCTGCAGCTATAGCAGGTGGATACAGAGGGTTAAACCTCGCTCTCCTGCTGACTTCACCGTATTATTATATGAAGTTCATTGTCTCAATTTATACATGATCTAACATGAAGTGAAAAATCTAAATAATGAGCTGAAAATACTCTTCTCGTATTTCTGTAAAGTGTAAAGTACAGTAAATGTAATAAAAATACATCCAATGTTTTTATTTTTAACCAAAGACTGATGACACAGGCACAAATATTCCCACCAAGCCAATCAGTCGCCACACCACAGAGTGAGGTCATGGCGCAATTCAGTGTGAAATTGTGATGCCACACACACACACACACACACACACACACACACACACACACACACACACCTCCGTCTTGCATTTTCCCATTCTCTGTCTCTCTTTCTGCCTCTCTCGCTGTGGATGAGGTCATGGCAGCTGGCAGCCAATGTGTGCCACCACTCAGTTCACTCCTCAGCATGAGAGGGTTCACTTCTCGGACACACGCACACACACACACACACACACACACACACACACACACACACACACACACAGACAGACACATGCATACAGACAGCTGCCTCAGTGTGTGTCATCACGGCTGGCAGGTGGGTTAAGGGTGGACGCTGCGTGGAAGATTCCAGAGTCATGGCTGCCAAACTTCAGCCAAACAAAACAGTTTAACACTGTACGAACTCTCAGTGTTTGTGTGTGTGTGTGTGTGTGTGTGTCTCAGCTGGCCCAGTCTGGCACAGCATGTGGATGACAATCTGGCATTATGGGCTGTCATCAAGGAGGCACTTGATCTCTGACCCCGTGTCGTCACGGTCGCCGTTGCATAGTAACCTCTCAAGAGGCTGGTGGTGGGCTGGCGCAGCGTCTGCTGCTGCGAATAGCAGCAACATGTTTCAGCCATCTGTTGTTTACTTTCCCTCCATCTCCCTCCATCTCCCTCCATCTCTCTGTTCTTCTGCAGCCAACTCATTTAGGAATGACCATGTTCATGCTCCCTCCCTTCATCTGTACTTTCAGTTGGGTCCGGCAGGTATGGAGGGACAGAGAGTCACAAGGTGCCACACAAGTGCAACATGCAAGTGGTGCTACCATTTAACTAAAGATGATTTTCATTAACTGATTAATCATTTGAACTAGAAAATGGCAGAAAATCATCAAAAAATCACAATTTCCCAATGCCAAATTTGATGTCTTCAAATCTCTTCATTTGTCCAACCAACAGTCTAAAATCCAGAGATATTAAGCTTATTGTATGTAAGATAAAGAAAAACAGTAACTCCTCAAATTTGGCTTAAACAGTTCTTAGATTATCAAACTAGTCAGTCAACTAATGGATCGGTTATTGCTTGTAAATATCAAAAAACACAAAATGTCAAATAACACAAACGGGTTCTACAGGGGAAGGAAATTAGCAGGAATGTGGAAGAATGGGAGACCTTCCTGTCTCGTTCTTCTATATTCGTCCTACTAATGACTGGGAGCAAAAAGAGAAAATGGGTAAACTTGCCAGAATAAGAAGAAATAATTTGAACTGAGAGAAGTGCAGCATAATGGTTAGATAATCTGAGACGAAAGGGAGCCAACGTGTTTCACTGAAATAGGAAATATTCTAAAAGCCTCGTCAGAAAAAAGTGGAAAAGAAGAAGACGGGAGAGGACAGACAGAGACAGACAGCAGTGTGCACCTGGTGTGTGGGCAGGCTTCATCTGGCCTCTCCTGTTGTACAACTAACAAGCTCCACTACTAAAAAATATGTGAGGGCGCTGTGTGTGTGTGTGTGTGTGTGTGTGTGTGTGTGTGTGTGCGTGCGTGCGTGTGTGCGTGTCTGTAAGTATAACATTGTCTGAGGAGGACGCAGCATATGTGTGTGTGTGTGTGTGCACCTCAGAACACACATAGGAAACTGCTGAGGAACCTCTCACTCTTCGTGCACCGCCCTCTGACAACAGGCCAGTCTGTGGGTTTGTCCACAGAAATCATGTCAAGCTCCCAGACGATCCAAAGTACAATGTTTAAATATGAACTTATGACTAACACAAACCGAGTTTCCAAGAAATGTTGAATGCAGCTTTATCTTTTTTGGCATCTTCGGACAGTGACGGAGAAGAGGCAGACACAAAGCCTCTCATGCATCAAAGGTCACGGGCTGGAATTGAAATGGCGACGTGACCATGAAACCGTGCGCTGTATCCATCCAGGCGCTCCGAATACATTAGTATTTACAGTACGTGTGATTACTCATTTGTGTGTCAGAGGGTCAATCAAGGACAACCGGTGATCCACAAGGCCACATAGGGTCAGCATTAATAGCTATAGTTCATCTATCAATGTCTGGCCTCTGTGTGTGCATGCGTGTGTGTGCCCTTCATCCCAGATCAGCTGGCCCACAAGTTATCATCCCGGCCACCTGTACACACTGCGACAGCAGCAGGAACAGCTTTCGTCTGGCACCACTTATCGCTTGGAAACAACAGGCTTCGTTTAGCGAGTCACATCCAGCCAAACATGAATGAATATTTTAAAGATATCTTAAAGGAATAGTTTGACATTTTGGGAAATACGTCTGTTTACTCTTTTGAGTTAGACGAGGAGATCGATAGCACTCTCAGTCTGTTCGACATCAGGCTCCAGACAGCGTCCGGTCAGCTCAGTTTAGCATGACGTCTGGGAACAGGGAGAACATTGATTCTTCATCTGAAGAGCAGCCCATACGTGTATTTCCCAAAATGTCAAACTATTCCTTTAAGAAATGTTCAGTCTCATTTGAGCAACAAAGCTGAACTCCAATCTGCCCCCAAGACCACTGTGACCGGGGGGACATTCATCTGGAAAGACACTGAAACATTTAATGAACTGAAACATTTCACATGTTTCTGTCTTGGTCATCGAGAGAAATTCAGCAGCTTCCTCCTGAAATCCAGACGTGTCCTTCTTTTTCTGGTATTACGGCTCTGAGTCTGCATTAAAATCCATCAGCAGGGTGCAAAATGCACTTAGTGATTCGCCTTTCAAGGGTCTGTGAACTCGAATTACACTGGTCATGGTGAATTCTGACTTTAGTGCAGAATTAGGTCTAATTCAATTTAATAATTGCTCACTTGCTGATTCGTTGGTCAAGCTTGAAATCACGGTGGACAGCAGCAAAGCTCTAATAACAAGGAAATATTCTGAAGTTTGAGAAAAGGCAAAGGCCAAACTAATGTCATGTCTCTCATTATAACAGACGGATTGTAGTTTTGCTCATCCATCCTATAACACTTTTACCACCATAACACGACTGATTTTAGAGCACTCCGACCTCAACTGAACCCTGACTGTCACGCTGAATTACAGCAACTCATGAAAATGAATCACAAAGTGGTCACTTCTTCCACTTTCCGCTCCTGGGGGGGGGGGGGGGGACATTTGGGCACCGCAGAGCTCATGTGAAAACACAAACACATGCAGGAAAACAGACACACGCATTCATATGATAACTCTTCATAGCAACAGCTGTACCCACTAGATTAAACAAACTACCGTCCACTCTACATTGCTGACATTCATTCCTACTGAGGGAATCCCTGGGTAGCTGAAGATGCCAGAGCTAGACATAAACTGTACCGTCTGGCTCCTAACAGGATGTCAAAATACAGACTCTGGACTGGGATTTAAAATTCATCTTGCAGCTGATGAGAAGAAGTGGTGCCCTAATATAGACATCTCAGACTTAACAGTTGTGGAAGGAGATATCACACTCTTTCATCTCCGTCTGTCTTTATCTTTCCTGTGTCCTCACACACCTGCCTCCTCTATTTTCACTTTCATTCCTTTTCCCCTCTACTCCACTTTCTTCTTCTACTCTATACATTTTTCTCTGCTTTCCACCTCTATCCATTTGTCTCAGTCCCCGTCTCTCTGTCTTACTGTACCAGCAAATCCACGGAGACAGCAGCAGAGCTGACACCCTTTCAATTGGTACAAATTATCTGAGGCCTGCCACCAAACGCCCCGGCATCTACCACGCGGCAATCAATGCGAGCTCAGCACGCAGGAAAACGTAGGATCCGCAAAACACCGAACACAAGCAAATCCATACTCGCACACATGCTCGCTGACAGGCACAAAGCCCTTCACACACCGATGACACAGACTATGCATGTATTGTGGAAGAAATGACTTTTCTACTCGAGCTGATGGTTGCCTGTAGTGAAATTTCCCTGATGCATCACTTTTCTGTATTCCCACTCCAGTCAGAGGCAGAGTCTCTCTTTTCTTTTCTTCCATCACAGTCTGAACGTGTTACGAAGTACCTCCAGTCATCGTCTCCCTAATGAATCATGTTCCCTCTCCCACATCTTCCTCCTCTGCTCACATTAATCTGCTTCGCTCTTCAACTGAAGAAATTCCCTCCTAAAACTCCCCCACTCCTTTTCTTAAATACTGAATTTGCTTCGTTGGTGATGCAGGAATTGAAACTAAATCGTTGTGTTAAAAAAAAATAAAATTCCATGTTTACAGACAGGTTGAAAATACAGAAGATGGATGAGCACACACACACACACACACACACACACACACACACACACACACACACACACACACACTGTGTGCTAAGTTCTTATATTTCCTCATGTCTGCTGTGACAACTTAAAATCCATGGTGCCCTCAGGGAGGACTATCAGTGCTTCAGTGATTGAGCACTCCTTTACGGACACCTACGCAAAACCTATTCATCTCTCTCTCTCACACACACATATGGATACACACACACACACACACACACACACACAGAAGGCCTTGGCTGTGCCATCCATAAAGCTCTCTGGGGTAGCAGTAGATTCAGGTGGCAGATTCACAACCCCAGCAGTAATGAAACTGAATCAAAGTGTGCCTGAATATGACGCACTGCTGCTGCCTCACTCATTTAACATCCGAACCACTGACGCAAGAGTGTGATGAAACATGTCACACCCACACGAGTCAAACACAAGCCATGAATTTCTTTTTTTTTCTTTTTACGCTGTCATGACAAAATGACGTCTAGAACAGCATCTGGCCCGCTAATTTTGTTTGGTTTCACAGGATGGTTTCACACACTTTAGAGCGGGCGACTGAGGAGTTAAGAGTTCTTTGTAGAGCTGAAATGATATTTATTTATTAGTCAGCTGGAAGAAAACTGATCAACTACAATTCTAATAATTGATTAATTGAGTTATTTATTAAACAGCAAGACGAAGCATCATGCAGCTGGAAGCAAACATCAGCATGTTTCTGTACTCACAGTGACAGCGCTAACGTGCTGAAGCTTATCAGGTCATGCTGTCATGTTGACCTTCTTAGCTTCGTTTATTAGCATGTAAACGTTTCCTAAACACACAGTAGAGGAATACAATTTGTTTTTCCAGGTGTTTGGTTTTCAACAAAAGTATCAGGCAACGAAAAGACTGACCTCACTATGGGCACCATGAATGTCTGTACAACATTTCATGTCAATCCATCCAATAGTTGTTGAGGTGTATCAAGTGGCGGATATTGCCATCTCTAGAAGCACGCTGCATGGCCAAAAATATGTAATGTTTGATTTGCTGCTTTTCCGTTTTATTGGGTTATTGTTGCATTTTGACTATATTTGAGTTTGGACAATTGAAACAAGCAATCTGAAGATGTCGCTTTGGATACTCTGGTAACTTGAGAGGAGTGTTCTCCAAAATTGCTCTGTACAAAGTGGGCAAAGTGGAACAAAGGGTGCTGTTCCAGGACATTTGACAGGGGAAAGTACATCCACACAAGCATGTACACACACACACACACACACACACACACACACACACACACAAACACAGTGTTACTGAGAAACCTCCCCACTCCTCTCAAACAACACAAACACCAAAGAGAGAAACAAAGGAAGGACATTAAAAAACTGCGCAGATAGACAGCGATTATTTAAATCGAGGGACTGACTATAAAAAGCAGGCAGAGGCTGCGGTGGAGGAAGGCTGTATGGATTTGGCAGAAATAAAGAGAACACAAACAATGGAAGAGAAGGAGAGAGAGGGAGAGAAACAGAGGTCAGCAGCTGACAAAACAAAAGGATAAAGTCAGAAAGGAGAGCCGCTATCTCTCTATCCCAGGATGGACCACACAAATACACCTTCCCACCACAATCCATAACCTAAACACAACACTGTGAGAAAAGCTACTGCAGGGAGTGCAGAGCAAGGCGTCAGATTAGGGCCGCTTGAAACATATAGACAAACAGAGCGTTTAAAAATAGAAAGCAGGATCTATCCTATTATTGTGTGTGAGCGGGGGAAATCCGAGGGTAACTCTCAACTCTATCTCTCCCCAACAAAAGCAGACACACACACACACACACACACACACACGCACACACAGGGGTATCCCAGCTGGCCAGCTGGGGCCTCGAGACCATTAAGAGAATTAAAGGCGACAGAAGATAAGCAAGTGAGGGGGAGAGGGGGAGGGAGGGAGGGAGGGAGGAGGAGGAGAGGCTAAGTACACAGTAGCATCCACTGGAGAAGAAAATGTAGAGTATATCGTCAAAAGGTTAACAGAAGCAGCAGCGCGTGGACTCATTTTCTTTAATGGAAACAGAATGAAACACTTATCAGACTTACAGCTCCATCAACTCTCAGGCGTGCACTGTAGGACATATCACTGTGAAAACTGTCATCGCATACAGCTGTGTCGGCTGCACTACAGTATTTCTTCCACAAATACACACACACACACACACACACACACACACACACACCTGAAATAGCAACAATCCCCTCAGTGAGACATATTTCAGCGATGAAACACTTCACCTTGTAGACAGGACAACAGATCAAGTCGCTTACAGTGAATATCCAGCGGCTCTTCTGCTGACTCGCTGCGTGTAGCTGTTCAGTCCATGTTCAAATCCAGACAGGCAGCCAAAACACTGCTAAACTCCTCCAGCCAGCCGCCGGCACACACACACACACAGAGAGAGAGAGAGAGAGAGAGAGAACCAGAGCAGACAGGAGGGAGAAGAGACCAGCAGCCGGCAAGTCTGACTCTGACAGAGAAAGAGAGACTCCCTCTTTCCTCGGAGAGCTGCCCACCTCTCCCTCCTCCTCCCTCCACTGTTCCCTCCCTCTTTCCTTCCCTGGAGCTTATCTGTCCCGAGGCTATCACCTCTTCCTCACACACACACACACCCCCCCCCCCCAACCACCACCTTCCCCCAACACACTTGCGCTCCAACTCTAAGGAGTGTTTCCAAGGCAGCGCCGTCACGACGTTCTCTGCTGACAACTACAGCGCCGTGCAGACTTTGGAGCCCCGCTCCAGTTTCAGTTCCTCTTCAGTCTTTCCGAGAGGAGTGAGGGAGAGACATGAAGGGCTGAAAGCCGATCCCCTCTGATCTCATCAAGCAAAGTTACCAACAGCAACCAGACCGGCAGGCAGCTGAGAGGAACACCCGCTTCACCTCCCTCGCTCCCTCCCCCCTTCTGACAAAGAGCTCACACCAAGCCAACCAACCAAACAAACCCCCGCCCCCCCCATGTTACAGGCACACACCAACACACTTACACACACCTACACGTGCCACATGCACTGCACAAGTGGAGCATGTGCACGTTTCAGGCATCAAGGTGAAAAGTGCCAGTCACGTCATGTTCACCACAAGCATATGTGAGGCTACAGATGAAAAACCAAACTAGAAATATCACTGAATAATGGACATTTACCGCGTAATGTAGAAACTATGAGGAGCACTCATTAAAAAGAACGGCTCTGTCCACAATAGTAGATTATTGTTGCTGCGTACAAAGTGCTTCTTTTTCTTACATTTCAGCAGTTAACACATGACATCCAGCACTGTCTGAGGGAGGAGCTGCTCTGCTTTGTTCTGCTCTGCTGCTCCCTTTTCTTTCCTGTCATCACATTGTGTATCAGCCCACATTACTGCATAACTTGGCTCTGAGGTGATGTGATGATTAAGTCCATTTATTGACCTCCGGATGGCGGAGCCTTTTCCCGCAGCTACATCGGTCATTCACAAAGTTGGGGAAGTTTGGAATAGCACGTGACCTCCATGTGGCGTTTAAAACAAATCGCACCGACATGTTGATGCACTTACACATGCATTAACATTAACACTCTTGTGCAGGAGTACTTGGGTGTGTGTGTGTGTGTGTGTGTGTGTGTGTACAGGCATGTGCACACTGACATATAGTACTTGTACAGTGGTGAGGCAGACTACAGTGTTCACAGTCATGCAGGACTGAGGCCCAGCCAGCTCACTTCCTGTATAGACTTCCTCTTCCCAGGGCTGCTGGGACCACCAGGGAACCAAACTCCCCACATCACCACCACTATATCCTTACCATGTCATTACATCACATGTCTGCAGAGGCATTCAAATGTAACATGCATTGAGAGAGCATTGGTGGACGGTTTCTCACAATTTTGTCTGATTTTTATTCTCAGACGTCCACAGTTAACAACAATGATGCATTTAATTAGGAGTTTGTGCAATCAAGGGACACACCAATGCCCATCCAACACACACGCACACACACACACACACACACACACACACACACACACACACACACACACACGTGCAGTTTGATATTTTGAGAAATATGAATTTGTGGTTTCTGTATGCATTAAACAAACTAGATCTGTCGTGTTAATCGGTGAGCTGTAGAAGTGCTGGAAGGTGGATTTTGTCCTTTGTCAGAGGCAGGCTAGCTGTTTCCAGTGCAGACCGAAATCATTCCCGTGTGAAAACAACAAAAATGGCCGAATTGGTGGGAGGCTGTGGGGGGGGGGTTGCTTCAGGTACCTGTGAGACATTAAAAATATAAATCTAAGACGTTCTGGCTTGGGGTGACCTTATATTTAACAGACAATCGTATGTGCCTTAAACTTGTCAGAAGTGTGAAAGATCTATGTTTTAGTTGCTAAATATTCAACACAAACACACACACTGTGTACACATCAAAGCCAGTCGACTGGCCTCATTCAGACTGAGAGTTGGAAAAGAGGAAATGTGCAGATCTGTGCAAACACACACTGGCGGCTATAGATCACCTGAAGCAGACGTATGGGTTAGACACATTACCTTTGCCCCCCCGCACACACACGCACACACGCACACACACCAACTGACTGTTATTCTAGACGCCAGCTGATGTAGGTCAATGGTTCTGAATGTTAGCAGTCACTGTAGGCTTAACATAATGCACACAGGTAGGGAGGAGGAGGCTTTGAAGCGAGGTTAGAAATCTAGCAAAGAATCTGAGGCTGTGTTTCCATCAAAGTCGTGTTGCTGTGAGGCCAAGTTCAGGTTTTATGGTTTGGGGAAATATTTCTCTGATGGTTTTCGCTGTAAAATGAGCACTTTTGTATGTATTCACAGCAGTTGTATGCACAGAAATAAGTTTTGGTAGTTTATGTATACACCATCTTAATTACTGCAATCCTAGCACTTGTATTTTGTAATCCTGTTTGCTGCAGTGATCCATCAAATTCAAATTCTCAGAATGATCAATTAAGTTTTGTTCCTTCAAAGTCCTAGAAGAGGCTTGTGGAAGTCCATATTTGTAAGATCACCGGGGGACACGACCTGGCGATGCCGCACTGATCGTATAGGAGGAGCTTTAAAGACTGTGCACACAGACAGGCTGGCTCTCAGAGTCTGAAGGCTCAGCTCATTAATTTACTGCAGCTAATTTACAGTTTAATTTGCATGTAAAATACAAACCCACAAACTCAGCCCCCTAATTCTGCTGGATTAGAGGCTTTTCCGGGTTTTAGTTTTGGGAGGCTTTGCTTCAAATCAGTGATCACCAAATTTGATTGTGTTGTCCAGCAGCACAGCAGTAACATACAGTATGTAAAATACATTTAAGGGGGCATGTTCACCTGATGTCTAGTTTACCTTTTTTTTTTTTTTATGTTTTCTGCATCTGAGTGTCAGTGTCCTTGCATGAATACACCAAATCAAATTCATGTACATTTTTGGGTTATTGTACGGCCTCTTAAAGGGAGTCAGACTCACTTTGATCATTCTGAATAAGAAACCAAAGACACACTTTGACACTAAAGCTTCAAACGGAGCTCTGAACCTGCGGTGCATCCCCCATCCTCTCCGGTGGACCCTGCTGTAAATTGTCCCCTGATTTTCTGCCTCAAGGCACATTCACACTTAAGGGACCCCATGGGGTCTGGGGAGAGAGTGCGCGTGTGTGTGTTTGTGTGTGCGTGAGTAGGACACAGGACAATGGGGGCCTGTCCTCACCCCACAAACACACAGAATTAGGGCCAGGGGCCTCACAGCTGAGCAGCTTGCTGACAATAAAAACTGGAAGCGTGTGTGCATGCGCATTTGTGGGTGTGTATGTGTGTGCGTGCAGTGCCTCCTGCCAACACACGTGTCGAACACAAAGCCATCCAACTGTCCACGCGGCCCAGGGGAGAAGGCTTGTCAGAGAGGGAGGGATAGATAGATGGACAGACGGATGGATGGCAGGGGAGATCAGGAGTACAGAAGAAAGGAAGTGGGAGGGACAAGGGGTCTGAAACAGGCAGCCTCGGGGTGAAGGGTGAGGACGGTTAGGGGGAGAGAAAGAGGAGGAGAGCTTAAAAAAAGAAACAGTAGATGGTAGAATTCAGTGTGCAGATGGCTGAGAGACAGGAGCGGTTTGGACGAGGTAATAGTGAAAGAGGGATGATGAAGGACACATTGGCTCATTTTGTGCTCAAATGATCAGCTGTTGTTTTCACATGTTGACCCAAATACGCTCAAACATTTATATTCCTGTACTTGTAAGGACTCTAATTATCTACGCTGACCTGAACCTGCTTTTACTTCAAAATCAAAGGAATAGTTTGATATTTTGGGAATCATGAGCTGGACTGTTTCTTGGCATTGGGACTTCTTGAGGTCTTGGCGTTCGCCAGGCACAACAGAGACTTTTACACGGCCAAGAAATAGTCCCTAATGTAACCTGTCATACAACCACATCCTTTTTACACTTGGGATTTTATAAGGATTACACAAATAGGACTTCACATGTTAATTAGTGAGTTGCTGGTAGGGAGATTTTGCTTCCTCTGGACAGAGCCAGGCTTGCTGTTTCCCCCGTTTCCAGTCTTTATGCTAAGATGACCCAGAGTCTTACTCATCTTCTCATCTAACTCTCAATATATTTCCCAAAATGTTGAACTCTCCCCTTATGCCTGAATATTAACTGCAATCTACAAGTTTCCAATCTAACAAAAAAAAGCCACCTGATGTAGACTGCGTGTGATCTGCATGTGTCCTCTCACCATCCCTTTTCATCAGTGAGTTAGAGATTCATCTTTCAAGGCAACTCTGGTGTTCCTCTAGTAGCGGCTTGGCCACTTTACTAACTTAACACACCCATGTCTTGTTTTTTGGGTCTGCTGTTTGCTGTATCAGCTGAGTATTTGTAAAAACCACTCTTTGGTATAAATACATGGGAACATGGAGACATTTTGTTGTTTTCAGTTTTCATTGAAGTTCTTTCAAAACCCATTTTAACATTCAACTGGATAATTTCATATCCTTTGCATCTGTGCAACTTATCTCGTGCAATATTATATATGTTTACTGTACAGTAATTGTCACCTTTACACTCAGCTCAAGAGCCCCTTAAAGGAGCAGTGCCTGGTAAAAAATGTCATCACACCACAAGGTTGTCCTCATTTTTCTCTGCCTGTGAAGAGATTCACAAGAAACCACAACACCAACCTTCAGCTGTCGTACTGTGTGGACACAAAAGAAAGGCTCAGTGAAACACACAGGCACTCCACTCTCCCTCTTACACACACACACACACACAAATTGATACAGATGCTGGCCATCTGAGTACAGCAGGTAGGCATTAATTCAGCCTGGCTGCACAATCAATGATGGTAAAAGGAGACAGCAGGAGGGACAGACAGCGATCTGCTGCTTTCATTTCTCTCTCCCTCTCTCTCTCCATTAAAACAAAACCTTTCCATGTCTTGTTTGATTATAGGAAAGCTCTCGAAGTGAGTCACAGTCTCAATTTGTAAAGCACACGTATGGTTTTCTCTCTCTTTCAGGTGCTTGAATTACACTGTCACTGGGTATCATGTATGCCCCTCGCTCTCTGCACAACACAGCTTTAGACAGGCCACGTCTTCACTAATGCAGACACATCTGAAAACCTTGTTTAAATGTGCAGCCTTTCCCATCTGTCCAGCATTGTCAGACTGTTTGATTAAAGCTCACACTCTTATTCAGCTGTTATAACCCACTTAAGCCAGCAGTTCTACCAATTTCCCCCCAAACTGTGACTGCTTTTGCAGGGTTGTTTGTTATTTCAGAGTCTTAAGAACGGAGTGTGTCAGCAAATCAGAGTTCTCAAAAATATGTCATATGACAAAAGAGGCCTGAGATCACATGACAGTCATATGTCAGCGATTCCTGTTTACACTAGATGAGCATCTTCTACTTTAGAGTGTTTTCAAAAACAACTGATGTTTCATCTTGAATCCACGCCTCTCCTTCCCTCTTTTCCTTTTATAGCTGTCTGATGTACTCTCTCCCACCCTCCTCCCCTCTTCCTCTCCAGCCCTCCGCCTGTACCCTCTCCTCCCTCTATCTCTGCTCATCCATCCATCAATCCAGCACCACCCTTGCCACTCCTCTCCTCCCACAATTCTTCCCACTGCCAATCCTCTTCCCTGTGTCTCCCCTCTCTTCTGCTCCGGTCTGAGCCCCCCTTCACTGTCCCCCCCTCCTCCCTCCTCTCCAACATCTGCTGGTCTGCGTCTGTCACTGCTGACCTCTCGTTGCCACGTGCCAAGTCCTCCTCTCAGAGTCCCACAGAGGCCCTAAATCATTAGCACACACACACACACACATACACATCGGCTTGTGATAGATGGCTGTCTCCCACCCACAGAGAGCGAGAAAAGCACACAAATTTGACCTCTGATTGCAGACTCTAATTACATCGCTGTACCATTTGTCAATTAAATGTCTTATAAAGGCCAAATCCTTCAATTAAAGGGGCCTGGCCAACATTTGCAGAGAATCTCAACAGATTTAAAATTGTCACTCTGAAGCGCTGATTGGAGTACAGCACACATCAGCGCTGACACTGGCATTTAGGCTTGAGGTTTACGCTGTGGTGAAACACACTGGTGTAAAGACGCCGCAGCTAATCGGGAAGTTTTTGCTGTTTCACAAGATAAATGGATCACATTCTGTACGTGATGAACAGCTGCAAACGTAAGGACTCAGTAGTAGTAAAGTCATATTGGTAAATCTGTCTTACTGGCCAACGTGCAAGGGCGGCATTGTGAATTCAGCTTGTGCTCAGGCTGCAACAATAGGAACATTACTGCCATATACTTCAATATACTGCAGCTTCCCACAGGGACAGGAAAAACATTGTGTCCACAGTATCAAATTGCTTCAAGCATGGTGACGTCTCTGCTTATATGCTGCTTTAAAGACGTTTTCCTTGTTTTTGTTCTTATGGCATTCGAGACCTTTTATTGTCAAGGTGATACCCGTGTATGAACGCCTCACACTGTGCTAAATCAGATCATCTTTCACTTCACGCTACAGGAAATGGGATCTGAACAAACCACTCAATTTACACCCCGCATTAAAATGTGATCTGTATCTGGATGTATGTTAAAGCAAGGTGTAAATGCATTAACATGCGTGATGGGAATGTGATCAGATCTACCTGGAGGTAGTCGGGCTCACGCTGTGTTCAGAGGTGTAGGTGTAAACACTATGTGTAGAACGGGCTGGCATCTGTTCACAACATACAAATATTTGTTCTTAGTTCATATAAAATACAGGTTGTTGGTCAAATTAAGACAGCAAGCGGGAAGGCTGAAAGAGACACGCCTCTAATTACTGATTATATGTCTTTTCTGTGCCATGAAAGCACCGAGAGATGCATTATTCAACAGAGCTACATGAATAATGAAAGCTCTCATACATGGATGGGAAATGAATGATACACACTAAAAAATAACCATGTGTCACAGTCATCTGTGCATCTGATCTACTGTTAACAAGGCAAACCATCTATCTGCAACACACCAGGAAAGACTGACACAATATTCTTAATACAAAGAAAAGAGTAACTTCATGTATCACATTTATTACATGACGGGACAAATAATTTAGCATTTGTTGTAGACAGCGTTTCACAAAGTTTATGAAGTTTTCCCAAACTCAACAACTCATAAAACTCCTTGATTTTTAGAGGGAGTCTGGGGCTGACTGTAGGAGGACAGAGATCTGACCTCTATGAGGATAACGAGAACACATTAAAAACACCAGGTGTACACACAAAGGCAAGTTTGGCTTGTTCATCTGGATAATGTATCCGGATACAGACATCATTTTAATATCACATGTAAACGGGGCTACAGTGACACCTGTCCAGCATGGTGTCCTCACACCAGCTGAGCGCAGACACAACTGCTCGTCAAACCTTGGGTGTGTGACTGGAGCCCACACGGCTCATGGACAGTGCTATTGTGACACCCCTGTGCGCTATCTGCACAAGCTATTTTTCTACTGAATCAACCATTGTTTCGAAATCTGAGTCACGACTTCAAAGAAAGCAGGTCAGAGTCAGGCAGACAGACAATCAGATAGAAAAGTCGAGACAGAGA
Organism: Chaetodon auriga; assembly: GCF_051107435.1. Lineage (NCBI taxonomy): Eukaryota > Metazoa > Chordata > Actinopteri > Chaetodontiformes > Chaetodontidae > Chaetodon > Chaetodon auriga. Next base: position 11,035,328 of record NC_135085.1, on the reverse strand, counting down.
CGGGGGTAATCGGTGGAGATGCAGATACATTATATCTCTTTGCACGCAAGAACAAGCAGCAGGGCTGATAAGCAAAGACAAAGGATGGATTAACCTGAGGGCCATTGTCATAATTGCTGATAGGTTCAGAAAATACCCAGCAATTGTACTTTGAACTTTCTTGAAATGATGTTTAGGACTGACGTTCTGAAGAAACCCTTCTCATAGTGCACCTTACCCAGCGTTCAGTCTACATGGACATGTCCTCACCCCCCATGTGTCTGTTCAGACGAGGGCCAAAGGTGAAAGGTCTGTCAAATACGTAGACTACAGTTGCCTGTCATCAATAAAGCAAACACACAGATACTTATGAGACATATATTTAGACGTATATGAACTCCAGTAATTACACGACACACGTTTAGCTTCCTTACTGCTTTCCTTTCATCTCTGTGGTGTTGTGCTTTGAGAAACTGTGTCGCAGCAGGTCATAAAATCTGTCTGCTAGAGCAGCATTTAAAGTTCCCATCAGCCCTGTGTTTCAGATTTTCCATTTACTGCATGTCATGCTGTGCAAAGAGACCCATTTACAAAACGTGATATTAGCTTTGTCACATGGGGTGACATGCACTGTTGTGTTGTCACTCTGTGGGACGATGATGCCAGCGCCCACAGAGAGGACTTCTCCCCCCTCCGGGTTTGATGTCAGTGTCGTTTTCATGCGTCTCTGTTGCCGAGTCAATATTTCTGCGTGTTTATGTGTAACTCAGCAAAACATGTCATAATGAAACCTATAATTGCATGCATCTATACGTGCACCTGCAGCAGCTCTCATCCTGTGAAACTGAACAGCTCAAGGCTGGCGGCTCCTGTCTCTCTGGCTCGAGTAACCAGAGCATCGGGATGGTCCAGTCAAGACCACGACCAGAAAACACATTCAGACATTCAACAAACAAGTAGCAAACTGTGAAAGCTGCTTGAGGTTGGAAATTTAAAACTAGACGGGACATATTTAAAGCAAATGACAGCAGAGAAAATCAGAAACTTAGACTGCCTCATTTATATGTAACCAGTCACACTGTTATGAGGATTAGCGGCGACCTGCGGGGTTTTCTCATCAGGAAAGTTTCTGTTTACGTTCACTGCTCGTCACCGAAGCACATTTTGTCTGTATTCTTGAGGCGAACGTTTACAAAACTGATTTGCAGTTTTCTTCCATTCCTTTCATGGCGCATCATCGTCACCACCTGCCAATCAGTGGCATGTGCGTCCACCCACCAAAACCTCGCTCCATAGTGCTGCTAGTGGTCAAAACCTCCACAAGGTCCCTTTAAGATTCAGAAAATGTGCATTTGATACGAAACAGTTAAGTATGACCACATATTTTTAATCCACATTTAATCTGAGGTTTTCAATTTTGTCTTCTAGTTTATTATATTATGATTTTCGCACCAAGCCTGTGTGCTGCATTGTACCTTTGTAATGAACATTTGCATATAAAAGCTGTACTGTTGTACTTTATGCACATCATGTCCACTGCATGTATGGAAATTGCGTGTAAAGATAGATGCAAAGAGTAAAGAAATAGCAAAGGGAGAGACATAGAAAAGAAAGTTAGTTTGTCAGAATGAGAGTTAATCAATATGGGCATGACAAAAAGACATTCAGGGAAATTTAGATGTAGAAATACTTGAAAGACTCAACAGTTAGAAATGATGAAGTGTGTGTTTGGAAAAGAGCAGGAGTACTCACTGTTATGTCACCTAAACACTTGTTCAATAAATCGATGGGTTCTCTGCAACTACACTTGTGTGCAAGCACACACACACACACACACACACACACACACACACACACACACACACAGTACAGACCGGAGTGACAGCAGCCACACAGACGGACCTTGTACGACAGCAGGACTCAGCAGAGCAGGTGAAGTGACACGTAGGAGACGACAGACGGGTCAAAGAAGAGTCGAGGAGTTCAGGGCAGAGCTGAGCGATACTGAGCAGCATTCTGGTCGCCGCAGCAGCACAGCCAGCAGTTTCTCTGCCCACAGCAACTTAGCATCTTATGGCAGCTCCATTTCCTGCAGGCAGGCTGGGAGGGAGCACCAGGCTGCGACAGTAATCTACTTTACTTTGGGATTAGCGGCTCGCTGCAGGTGTCACTCTCTGTCCGTCTGTCTATCTCTATCTTGACCTCTCCAACACACCCCCTCAATACGACTCATTCACTGAGCCGCGCTTTAATGTGCTCTACGTTTATAATCAAACCAATATTCGGATATTAAGACGATAACCGTGAACCGAAGGCGCACAGGAGTTTATGTCTGAGCCACCAGTTTACACTGTTTCATCTTTATTTCTGACAGAACATTTTTTCCATCAATATGATAGATTGCCTCAGCAGCTGTTACTATGGAGAAGAAGCCCGTCACAGCTAGAATCAGTGTAGCAGCAAACTAAAAACATTTCAGCAAAGCACCACACTGAATTCATCCAGCACTGACCCAGACTGGGAGAGTGAACTCGTTTTAACAGCAGACACAAGAGAAATCTAAGCTCAGTGAGACGATGTTTCTCACAGAAATGCACCTTGGGAGTCCTGTCCTTTCATTTCTATGGGCACACACTTGAAGCACCGTTTTTTGTTTTTTTTTTTTTAAATCAAAGAACCAGACATCTTTTGAAGCAATCTCTCACCTTTTTGACGATTCAACTGAACAAAACCTGAGAGGAAGCAGCGCTGCAGAGCAACGCGTGCGTACAGCAGAACAGGAAAGCCTGGGTGATCATTTGGAAGTTCGCCTTTCATTACATTTCCAAATAAAAGGTTTAGATGAGCAGATGAAAGCAGTGACGTACTGTGTTTAAAACCGATCTGACCGCTCACGCCTGTGATGCCTCGTCACTTCACTGTAAAAGTTCCACAGATGACAAACAAAAGCAGGTCGGAACAATCTTCTCATCTGTGTAGGAAGTGAATATTTCCCAAAATGTCAAACCTCTGCTTTGCTGTGGTCAGTATCACTTAGACTGTACTCCGCTGTGGTGCTAAAACCATTATTCAATAGACAAATAACTTTAGTAAGAATGAATAAACAATTTATTAAGGAATATTTATGTGTGTGCCTGCTCAAACTTTTCAAATGTGCTTTTCTTTGTTTTATATCATTAAATATCTTCAGGGTTTGGATTGTTATAAGGGCAAAAACAACAAATCTGCTCACATCTTCGGCTGTGAGAACTTATTATGAGCACTTCACTTTCATATTATTCCATAATAAAAATAATCATGAGTTGAAGATGTGCTTCTTGTGGGTAAATGTGAATAGAAATGCAGCAGTTGTTTACTCATCTTCTTGGAATCCAAACAAAGACCCTTAATCAGATCATTGTATGCATGTAACTGACTCTCTTCTCTCTCCTGCCAGCAAAGAAAAAGTCAACACCAGCAGCGGCTGATGAGAGCGTCAATAAACATTCAAACGCTGCGAGTGCCAAGCGATGCCTTTCACAGTGGAGCCAGGCCTCGCTGCGACGACACCAGAGCCGTCACAAACTGAGTAAAACTGAATTCAGACTCGGGAGACGTACATTCGAACTGCTTATCTGCTCTGGCGAGGGGAAAGGTCAGCCCGAGGAAAACAAAAGACCGTGGCTCATTATACATAAACCCCAATGAAAGTACTCTCATATGCCAGACATATAATGTTGCCATGACAACTACAGAAGTACTGAGGAGGCATGCACACACACTTGCAGAGACAGACAGGCGTGCAGGCGACAGATTTCAGCAGGATGTAGGCCTTCACGGAGGACGTCTCCACGGTGAGCGTGAGAGTAAGAGAGGACGATGGACAGCCAAATATAGAAGCAGAATAATGGGCTTCTTATCTGCTCCATCGTTTCCATATCTCCTCTCCTTTCCTCATCACTCCATCTCCCTGTAATTTCTCCTCTCCCTCTTCCCCCTTGAATGGAGCAAATATTTCCCTAGGGCCACTCTCCTGTATAAAAGAGATATATTACACCAGGAATTTTCGATTATGTGACAGCAGCGAGCTTTTTCGTACGAAAAAAATAAAAAATCTCTGCAGGTACTGCCAGGATATTGGTCAATTTCCTCACCTCGAGCACAGAATACTTCTGTCTGTCAGATCAGGGGGTTCACGGATGCAGCAAACAATTAAATCAGCACATTTGTGTGTCAAATACACTACCTTTGTTTTAAATTCTCTCCGTAATTTGAATTGGCTACTGATCTTAACCACAAATAAATGGAAAACCTCTGTACATGTGATTTAGCTTTTTGGCTTAATCAAAAAAAGAAAGAAAGAAAAATCCAGGATCTTTAATATCATGGACACGAGAGGCTCCCTCCTGTGTGTCAAGCACATCCTCAACCACACACACAGACAGAAGCCCCCAGCAGACTGCAAGGAACCATTATTTTCATAAACAAATAATCTGCTGCTGGTTATCACAACTAACTGATTAATTGCTCTGTAAAACGTTCTCAGTACTCATGGTGTTGTGTTCTTTGTCCTTCTCACAGTCAAAACCCCAAAGATATTCAGTTTACCATCATATAAAACAGAAAATTCAACAAGCTAGGACAAACAAATATTAGCATTTCTGCTCCAAAACTGGCTCAGATGATCAATTATTAGCAAAATAAAATCGACAGAAAATGAGTTTGCTTTCAGTTCTTGCTCTCTCGCCCTCTCTCACACACACACACACACACGCACTGTAAGTTGCATGTACAGACTCTCCAGTTTCACAGCCACCTCCTGTTTCCTTGACTAATTCAAGGCGATCACTCAGATCTGTTACAGATGCAGATAAACCAGCTCGGAGGCTGAAGCAGAATGCTGCTCATCACGCTGCAACACAACATGCTGCCACAAATTGTCTGCATCTGTCATTTGAATACAAACACCTGTTGGTTTCCGACCAAAGGCCTGCGGAAAGGAAGATGGCAAACAGCTGGCTCACATATGCCCGTCTCTCTGAATGGCAGTCTGTCTTCATGTCTCTGCATCCGTCTCATATCCTGCATCTGCCCACATATCTGCCAACAGCCTCATCTATGTGTCTAAGCCGGCACATTTCAGCCTTCATTGTCCAGAAACATCTGTCCTGTTCTTCATTTCTTCCTCTGCCTCTTGCATACACACACACACACACACACACACACACACACACACACACATGCTCGTGAGTCTGACCCACATCCTCGCTTAATGAAAAACAAAAATGAATAAATAAATCATAAGTGGGGGATGCTCTCGATATTGTGTGAACCTGATGCTCTTTCTGTCTCTTGGAATGGATTTTTAGCCTCTTTCTCTCTCACATGCACACAAACATTATCTCACTCATTCTTCTTCTCGCTCGCACACAACTGCTTCACTGAGTGCTCATCATCTCTTGTAATCCTCCACAAGAGCTAGTGTATTTTCCTACTCTCACTTTCGCCCTCTCTCGATCGAATGCGCGCGCACACACACACACACACACACACACACTGCGTTTGACGCGGTGTCATTTCAGCAGTAAAGCACAGAGTGCAGACTGGATGACACAGTGCTTCTGCTCTGAGTGTTCTCTACATTCACTCATTTTACGCTCGCTTTGAAATTGAGTTTGGTGTGTGTTCAAAGGCTGTCAAACTCGTAGCTGGGTGCAAATGCCCCACTGGAGGTCTTTCCTCCATGCCAGGAGGTGATTGAAGATGAGATGATGCTAGAAATAATGGATGAGGATGAAGAGGGAAACCTGTGTAGGTTAAATTAACCAAAACGAGTGACCATGTTCATGAAAAATTTCATTGATCTATGCTGTATAAAAAGTCACTCAAAAGTCAGTCAAGTAATTGTTATTGCATTAGAAAAGTACTTCAAACACGATATTATGGATTGTCCTACATTCTACATACTGGCCACAATTCAGGCTTAAACACATTACAGGTTCCTGCACGTGGTAAACTTGATTAGCAGCACTTCTTCCACACTCTGGACTACAGCCCAAAGGATACACGGCGGGGCCAATTCATTTCCCAATATCAGAGTATCACATAAATATCTGAACAGGCGTAAATGTCAGCCAATACATAACAAGAAGGTGTAGTGAAGAAATGTCAAAGATAATTGAGGTTTGAGGTAATTAAGAAACAAGATTACATTTAACACTTTGAACCCTCAAATGCTGATATCAGTATTGGCCTCATAAATCCAGTATCAGTCGGGTTCTACACGCCCCGATTCAGAAAACAGAAAAAGTTATTGCAGGCTTAATGAGTCAGTGGCCAATACATCTCATAATGATCCCCCCAGATTTAGAAGTACAGGAAACACGATGTGCGGTGAGGTTTAGTGTGGCTTCTAAATGTACTCTTGTGTAAGAAAATAAAGCTCTGACATGTATAAAACAACAACAGTCTTAGTAGATTTTTGTGCATTCAGGGGGCTTAGTTAAGAGGATTTCCTCAGAAGTCTCATTAAAACTGATGAATCTTCATCTCATAATTGGTCCATCTAGCGAAGAAGGAAAAGAATACAAAGTGCAGGTAAAAAGAGAACCTAATCGTACTCTGTCCACGTGACTCACATGAAGCTGTGACTGGAGTCGTGCATACGCTGAGACACTCCAAGCTTGTTTTCTCACTGTATTCACTGCCTGCGAGAACATGCCAATTTCCATTTCCTTTCAACTCCACTGCCAGCTGAAATCATTGTGTGCGGTTGACATTTTCATTATAACTACTACTTTTCCCTCTCCAGGTTCACAAATATCCATCAACTCGGATTTATAAAAAATGGAAAATAGTGTCGAAAGTCGTCCGTCACATTTGGAATAACGAAACAAAGTCAGACACCTCAATGAGACGCGGCGCTGAGGACGCGGGCTGCAGGCCACCCCTGAACTGTTTATTCATTTCAATTCTCAGCTAATACACATCATACATACATAAAGATGAAGTATAACATGTGAATAAATACATTATTTCCTCCACCCCTTCCTGCCTTCCGCTGGCAGCACAACATACACTCACACACATAAATATTCATCACCACACAGCTGCTGAATGACATTATAAGCTCGTCCAGTGCAGCGACTGTGTGGAGCTGGTTGATGAACAGTGATTGCTATCATGTGATTGAGTGATTACTAACTTCTAACCAACCTCTAACCAATTCTCTCTCTGTGTCTCTCACACACACACACACACACACACACACACACACACACACACACACACACACTCAGAGTGGGCTCCACTCCTCAGACTGATGACACACCTCATCAAACTGTGGTCTGTTATAAGTGGTGCTGACACGTGTGTTTGTGTGCGCCAGTGTTCATAATCATAGCCGTGTGTGTGTGTGTGTGTGTGTGTGTGTGTGTGTCACTGTCTGTGCGGCGGCAGCGTGCCTGCACAGCATGTGGTGGTGGTCTGGTTTCCGTTCAGAGGGCTGTGAAGTGGTCTGATGAAAGCTCACACATGGTGGCGGTGAGACGAGCCTGATCTCCTGTCGGGACCACAGCACTCAAACGGCTGGACGACAGAACTTCCCGCTCTACTGCAGATATTTAACAGAGTCGAGATAGTTGGCAAAGACTCGTCATGAGCAAGAGGACGTTTCATAAAAACAACCTTTTTCACGCCTCATTTTCAGCCACACTGGCCCCAGAACTTGATAGCAGTGAGCTCCATTAGGGTTTTTACATGCGTGAAGTCACTTTCTGGAACAAGTCAATACATCTTTAGCCAATTATTTTCCAGAACAATCTTGATTTCTGCTGGATTCTGTGATCATTCAACTCTATTATTATCCTCAAATAAAATATTTCATTTCCATAAAGTTGTGCGACTCACCGGAGACAGATTTGAAAAAGATATCCTGACCTGTCTTAAAAATACTGTCCTTTGACAATATAACACTTTATACAATAAATTTGGCTTTAGATTAGATGAGATTCAACTTTATTGTCATGATGGGTTCACTGAACGGTTTGATGACGCTTTGTGCTGCTCTCCCCTTTAGCTTGTCACTCGTCTGTACGTGAATGTGATCCAGTGTCTGAGGCTAGCTGTTACATTTCTCTGATCTCACAGTAATAGATGCTAATGTGAACAGTAGCCTGAGGGATCATTTTCAACTCTTGATCTCAGTTCAGCAACAGTATGTGAGCATTATGAATTTATAAAACACAGTACGCACACATAACTAACCGTACCAATGAATCATTTATATTATCACGCTACTTTCTATTCTGGGACGTAACATGCGCCTGTTGTGTGTTTAAATTCACCACCTTCGCTTCTCACCTTTACAGAGACATCACCATCTGCAGTGCCACACTCTGCTGTACTCCTTCCTCTCCTCTCCTCTTCATATGCGGTTTAGGTCTCTCATCTTTCTCCCACATTTCCTTACACCTCTTCCCTCTCTTCTCACCGTTCACCTCACCTCATCCCAGTCTGAGATGACTCATTACACTACAAGCCTCCTTCAGAGTGCAAACCCTCTCATCTCCCTGTCTCTCTTGTTTGCCTCTGTCTCACCTGCTTTTCCCCCATCTTCTTCCCTCACACACACCCCTCTTGACTTACCCTTTCCCCTCTCCCCCCACTGTCTCCTACACTTGCTCCTTCTGTTTTTACTTCCACCATATCTGTCTCATCGGCCTTTTCTTCCTCCCCCTGACTTCTTAACATCCTCCTTTCTTCTCCTTCTGCTCCCATCCCTCTTTTAGCTGTAATTCATTCATTCATTTTGTGTTTCTGTTCATGCACCCCCTTCCTTCCTCTCCAGCTTTCTCCAGACAAAAACCATGACTCCCTCCTCCTGTCTTCCCTTGACTCAATGGTGTCCATCATAGAGTCAATGAGTCACACTTCTGTACATGCCTGCCATGACTGAGCATGACACAAAAAAAAAAACATCACAGCCCCCAGAGTGCTAGACACACACACACACACACACACACACACACACACACACACACACACACACACACACACACAGAGTCCTATTCACTAATCTGCCAGGCTCATGTCTTTTATTAGCTCACTATGAAACAATAGTGAGCAGGAAGAACCAGCTGCAAGCCACAACCAGCTGTGCTGTTATTATCTCCCTGATGTGTATGTGTGTGTGTGTGCGTGCATGTGTGTGTCTATACCTTTGTTTAAGCCTATATTAACTTTTCCCAAATTGGTGGCTTGTGATCATTTTCTGGCCTTCTTCTCTCATTTTAAGTGTGTGTGAGAGACTGTGCGGAGGCCTATCTCCATAATTAGGACAGACCAGCCACACATGGGTCTCCCCTGACACTTTCCCTCCAAGACCTAAATATTCATGAGATTCTAAACGCTTTCATGAGCTCTGTAATTATGGCCAGAAAATAGACGGAGAGAGACAAAGAGAGAAACAGGGAGAGAGTGTGGGAGGCAGAGAAGGAAATGCCCTCACACTTGTTAAAAACAGGCTGCCCCACAGTATTAACAGATAACATCAACAGTGTTGTGCACTCCTGCCATCCAAGCCTGAGCAGCTAGAGACTATTTCTAGAGTCATATGACCTGCTGACAAGGAATTTCATTGTTTCACAAACAAAACTTTTTTGCATTTGTTGTAGGAGTAGCTTAATTTGACATGAAGAGCATGAATGATGCTATACGATGATGAGATAATCGGTGGGTGGATATATGGAGCTGCAGTGCCACAGTGGTAATTCTCCCTGACAGCTGTGGACAGAAATTGCTTGGACTCAACCGTCCAAAGAGTCAAAATCAATAGTTATGGCATTGCTTGCTTTTTTTGAAGACTTCAAAAAACAGGTTCACTCAGTTTATTCTCATTTGGCTTGGAGTGTATGCCAAGCAGAGCTGGGCGAGAAACCAAAAATGTTCCAAGGCTGACATCAGGAGTTGACCGACAAGTGACAGCTCTAATTTGGCTCATGCAGGAATGTTTAGTAAAAGCTTTTCCCCAGATGATTTACTGAGTGATCTGCTAAGAAACTACAACACCCCATCGTTTCCACTCATTTGCTACAAACTCGTCTTGCTTTCACTCCACATCTACTTTCACGACAAAACAGCTAGTGCTACAGGTCACTGTATGCTTCAAACAAACTAGTTTGTATGACGTGTCATGCAAAAGAGCCTAAAGGCAGCTGTGTCTGAATAGCCACAGTGAAAGGCAGGGCAGAAAAGCCCCGTCACAGAGTGGAGTGAGAGAAAACGAACCATGCAAATGAGGGCGAGGGTGCACACGTTCAGACAGCCTCTGCTAGAAGGCATTCATGATGCTGCCTTCCACTGTACACTCCCAAGAGTGACGGAAGCGTCGTGTAAAGAATTAAGAAGAGAACTTGCAAGAAAAGTTGAAACCCTGTCTACACTCACAGCTGCACACACCTGGACAAACACTGTGGAAAGTGGAAGCAATTGTTGGTTTCGGAAAGCTTCAAAAATAGCAGCACAGAGCCGCCCCAATTACCCCGTCAGAGAGGGCGTCTGACCACCACGTTGAGGCCGTAAAGGAATAGTTTGACATTTTTGTGAAAGGTAAGCTTATTCGTTTAGTTTAACGCAGCAGAAAGACTGAGAAAAGGCACATAAGAGCATTTCAAAACATGCAGAAATGTTTCTGAGGGTATGTAATTAATATTTAACATTATTGTGCTGTAAATATTTTGATCATACTTCCCAGCCCAAAGGCTATGTTACATTATAAAGAAAAAAAAAAAGAAGTCATTGGCTGGGCTTCCCACAAGCGTCGCAGCACTGGGTTCATTCCATTCCCTTTAAAGCCTGAGGACAAATCTAATATCACATCTAATATTAGTGCGAATATGATTTGTGGTAACCAGGCCTCAGAGTGCTGTCTGGTCTATTCTGGGATTTGTAAGTAAATAGTTGGAGAAGCCAGCCAGGATTCCTGTTACAAAAACACTCAGAGATGATACTTGAGAGGACTTCAAGGCTTTTAAAGAGAGTCTCTGGCAGGAAATTCTGTTGTTTTTCCTCTTCGTAAAAAAAACGCAAAATGATTCAACACATTTGTTGTTCACCAAGAGGCAAATAAGAGCAGCTAAGACACCATGTTAGTTTCATTCCGCTGCATTTTCCTCACAATTATCAGAATTTTTTTTGCTCAAGCCAAAGCAATGCTTTACATTCCAGGAGTCCATTGATTTTATCTAACTGGATGATATTGTTGTCTCATGGAAGCCATGAATTCACAGGCAGACTGCAGCATGAGGCAGCTGATGTACAGCTGATTGTCCTGGCACTGACACATAATGACGCTGCACTGACACAGAGGAAAAAGAAACATTTCAATATTGAGGACACACACACACACACACACACACACACACACACACACACACGGACACGGACACGGACACACACGGACACTGAATCGCCACAAAATGACAAATGAGCAAAAGCCCAGCACCTCAGACGCTGCTGTCATTTATATGTAAATGAGCACACCGCTACTCCCCCCATGCAACCCTCTTTACTCAGAAACCAAAAGATGGAGCAAACTTCCAATCAGATCAGACAAGATGTCAGACGAGATGATTGGGAACGACGGGAAGCCAAACGATACGTGGCAGGACAGGACATGACGAGGTGAAATGAGCTAAGATGACGGGGTTTAAGAGGAGCGGACATTAGCTGCAAATGAGGTCTGTTTGTCACAACGCTAATGATTTCGTGTTCCCTGTTGTCTCCCCAAGGGCACTAACTTTGCTGCCATGCTCGTCAGGCAGTTTTCCCTATGAGGAGGACTTTGGTTAATGACTCACTGCTGCAATCCCTCCTTAACAAACTCACGTCTGTCACGCTTGATGACAACAAGATGACAGGCAGCTTCAACCTCGCCCTGAAAAACTGATGAGCAAGCTAAAACACATGGAGATTGACCAGTAAAGCTGCACACCGCCACTGACTTCCAGCGAAAATGTGACACTCTGAATTTATCTCTGCCACTCACTGTACTGGCAGGCACCAGGAGGAAATCTGCCCATATTACTGCAAAGTGCACTATTGCTTGAGTTATCCTGTCATTGTAATGGCCTCTGTGAGTCACCAGAGCATCAGCAGGCACAAAATACTGCCGACACACACACACACGCACGCACGCACGCACAGGTGCGCGCACACACAGGTTGTACACTGCATTTAGACACTAAGCACCTGTCAAGGGCAGGAGGAACACATCGTCTTCCTGTTTGTTTCTCCCTGCAGCAGTTGATGTCATTGACTTTACAGCATAGAAGTGCATGAGAGTGCTGTTTTCCTTGAGTGACGTGTATTTATGTGTATGTGTGTGTGTGTGTGTGTGTGTGTGTGTGTGTGTGTGTGTGTGCATTTTGTAAGCTCAGCAGTCTATGACTGACTTAACAAAAGGCTGCTGCATATAAATCCATTCCCACTCCGTCTGCCAGTGTAAGACGCATATATTTACATGGCTGTCCAAGGACAGAAATAAATAGGTATCTATCCATCTATTTGGAATTTTGTACTGATTGTAGAGGGGAAAAAAGAGTCAGTGTTCAGTTGGTACATTTCCAATTAATTAATTCCAATTACTTGGACTTCTGGTCAGAGCTCAGCACAGCAGCTGAACAGGCGTAAAAGATAAATTTGGTAAGAGCCAAGCATAGAATTCAACATACACGAGAATAAAGTTTCTAATGATAAATGTGTAATTAATTCATATTTACTTGACTTCACTGAGACATTACAGACCCATAAAATAAAGCTTAAGTTAAAACAATTCATCCAAACATGAATGCGTGTGCCTAATTTCATAGGAACCCTTCTAATAGTAGCTGAGACACTTCAGTCTGGACCAAAGCGGAGGACCAACTGACTGTCCGACCAACACTTCCACTGATGATTTACAATTCACTGATTCCAGCTTCCAGTGAGGACTTTCTGCTTTTCTTTGCATTTCAGGACAGTTGGTGACTGTTGGTCAGATAAAAAAAAGTAATTTCAGCTCTGAGAAACTGGGATGAACAGTTTTCACAAGCAACAGAATGATTAACGGTGATCTGATCATGAAAAATGACGGCTTGTTTGAAGCCTGGTGAGATGGACTGAAAGTGTGACTCTCACCATTAGACATACAACACTGTGATCTATTTTGTGCCTTTAGATTTAGTCTAATTTGAGGCTTCACAGGTTCAGATCTTTGAGCCTGCTTCCTGCGCGAGCCTGCTTCCTGTGGTACTCTGCTGCGGCGCACAACAAGCACAGTGGGTGAGGTGGGGAAATAAAGTAATTAAAAATAATGATGTCTGACGGAAAGCAGCTCACACCGACTACAAAATGCCGTCTGTCTTGTCACCAGATCGCCTCGTGTGTCACTGAGTGATGAGCACGGTGACGCACTGGGCGCTGAGCAGAATGCAGATGAGCAATATGTCCAGCAACTTAGAAAAACATGGACCTAAAATCTAATTTAAAATTCTACTCTGTGACCAAGATGCTGATTAATTGATGTTCATAACGCTGAGCCAACTCCTGGGCGGCTGTTGCCTTTGTGAACTACCCGAAAAAGTCGCCCATCACTGCATTTAAATTAGCACTCTGACATCACTGGCACCCCTCTGTATGGGGATTACTCCAACATGGTTCTGACAGAACTTCCACTATCTCAGTATGAGGATTTTTACCAGTTTATACATAATGCCAGGCAGTATCTGTTCAGTTTAAGTAGCAGTGACAGGGCGTGATAAGACACAGTCGATTTAAAAAACCTTATCTGGCCTATGAGCTGAATCCCATCTGCCTCCCTCCTCACACTGACAATAATTCTGCTTATTAGTCCCTCTGGAGGGATAAAGGGGACAAGGCGAGATTTTTAAAAAGGGAGGGAAATAGCAGGAAATAAAGACAGAAAAAAAACAGAGCGAGGGAGAGAGAGCCGAGTAAAGGAGGAGAGAGAAAAAAGCAAATAATGTACGAGGCTAGAAAAGGCTGACAACTGCAGGAATAAACAGGTGAAAATGTTTGTAAGAGCTTGAAGCATAAGAGCCGAAAGCAGCCGAGAGCAGTGAAATGTCTTCACTGAAAGCACGTGAAATTTTAATTTCAAGTTGAAGCTGTGTAGGAAGCTGAACTGTCCGTTTGTGTGTCAGCGCTGAAGGCAGTGGAACGAACGTTTGAAAAGTACTGAAAGCTCTTGGCCGAAGTGTGAAAAATGAAAGCATTTGAACTGTCATTTAAAGAGTAATACCCCTGTCACACCAGATAAAAAACCCACTAACACCCACTCATATCTGGCTTTTGTCCTCGGTGGGAAAGAGTACAATCAGCATTTATTTCCGGGTCAAATGACTCTGTTTTCACACCTCAAAGTGTCAGACATTGGTGCGTTAATAATGCCCGATATCAGACAGACCTGTCAACTCATTACACTCCATTTCCATCTCATCATCATTTCATAGAAGACATAAAAAAGTAACCACCATGATATTGTCACTGGCTTCCAAGCTGCTCTCTGCTGTTCCCTGTTTTCTGGTGCATTTGTAACATCAAACGTGACTCACCAGAAAAAAAAAAAAAAACAACAGAAAGGCAAAGTCATCTACCGGCAATGAGAAAAGAGTCAACCGCCTATTTTTAGCAGATTTAAAAAAAAAAAAAAACCCTGAATATACGCACAAATTTGGGGGTAAAAGCGGGAAAAGACATGAAAGCAGTTGAAATGTAGCATCTGACATCAGCTTAGACCGTTTAGAAGAAGTGCACTGTAAATAGTTGAAGCGTCACTTGCTGTGTGAGGGGTGACAGCAGTTGAAATGTCAGCGTGGGTATTTCAGCTGACGGTTGAAATAGCAAAAATGTGGTTGACGCGATGTGTTGATGTGTAGAGGCTGAAAGCAGTTGATATTCCCACTGAAGCGTCAGAGATGAAGCGCCTGCACTGTAAACAGTTAAAGTGTCAGTAAGTTCAAGAGGCAGGAAAGAAGAGCAGGCTGAGCGAGAGAGAGGACAGGAGACAACGGAGACACGTGGGGGACGGCAGGGAAAAGAGGACAACTTGAAGAAGAAGAGATAGGAGGCAGAGAAGTGTGGATGGAAGATGAAGAAGAAAGAGCAGGTGGGGGGGGGGGGGGGGGGGGGGGCGCTGGTGAGCAGCCAGATCTCCCACTGAGACCCACTGGTCAGATCGGGCAGACAGATAAATGACCCGTCACCATCACAATGCTCCATCTTCTCCTCCATCCCTCTATCCCTCCATCTCTCTGCCCACAGAACACCTCCACCCCCGCCTTATCCCGACAGGTCATCTATCAGCCGGCAGACTCCGCCCACCCACATGCACACACACACCAAACGAAGCCACGCTGCACCTGGCAGATGTGAGAGCAGCTCGAGTACCTTCTGTTTGGTAGCTCCTGTTTCAACTTCCCTCTCTCTTCGTTTTGTTGCCCCCACTCCTCTCCCTACGCTCCCCTCTCCTCCGCTCTTATTCTCCACTCCACTTCCCTCTCCTCCCCTCCCTGCTCTTACCACCTGCTCTCCATTTCCCTCATCCTGGTCACCTTATGCATCTTAGCTTTGTAAAGGTCAGGGTGCAGCCACAGAGCGAACGATCACTCCAAAGGCATTGATTAGTGCTTGATTGCTTGCTTCATTAGTGTTTTGCAGTCTTTGACGGTGCAGTTCGTATAGCTCGGTGGTTCATGGTGTCACAAGATAAAAAGGGGTTAACGAGATGTTTATGTTTTCACTTTTTTTCTAATCTTTGCTCTTTTATTTTGAAATACTACAGAGTTTTGCCTCTTTAAGGCTCCCCTGTGACCAGGGGTGGCAAGCAGAGGTTGCTTCATTTCAATTGGACACAAACCATAAAACCACTGCGCTGCTTGTAAAATCATCTGATGGACAAACAATCAATAAACAAACAGCTTCTGCTTCTATCTGAGATGCTGACCCTGATACCACATCCAGTCAGCACAGGGATTCAGCCAACCTGTCCACTGTGGGATAGAAGAGGACACATGAGGTGACACCACGTGTGAAAAGACAGACACACACAGACACAGACACACACACACACACACACACACACTACCAAAGCTCTCTCAGGTGCGCTGCATCATGAGTATTTCTGCTGGAAGTTGAGAGAACTTCAACCGCTACTACGACACGAAGAGGCGACAAACTAGCACAAAGTACCGCTGGCTATAAAAGGTTTTTCTCGGCGTGAAATTTAAACTCATTAAGTCTGTCAAAAGTCCCACCTGGACTTAAGATACTTTCTCAGCGGAAAACATTCTGCTCGCCGACCTACAACCACACAGCAGCCCCGCTCCGAGAGCTGAGGTCAGCTCATCCGGTGTAAACACTCACCGAACAGAGACTCAACTCCTCTCCAAACGACACTTCTCTCGACGAGGTAAGGAGAACCGAGGCCTCTCCTCTTCTCCGTTGATGACAGCAGCGTTATTCCGGCGCTGTTACATGTGTTTCTCCAGCTGGAGCGACGGTTTCTTTGTTGCAGTAAACAGCAGCTCGATACATCCAGTGAGACAGTGTCCCGATGCTGAGTGTCCGTTTACTTCGCAAAACCAGCGCTGATTGGTCGCTTCCACCACAACACAGCATTCGGCTCTGGCGCTATTGGCCTGGCTCGGGTGATGCGTTCAGGGACCACTCGTGATCTCAGTTTCCCGTTGTAACGCTCCTTAGAGGTGCACAAAAATAACACAACTACTACCAATACTGCTACTACTGTTACAGCTACTACGGCTGTTTCTACTATTACGACTGATAATACTACTCCAGCAACTACCACTATTAACAAGGACAGCAATATTTTAAAAACTCCATCTGATTTGGAGGCGAGCTAATATACGTGCCAGTGTTTCTAATCTATTTGGGTTGAACTTCAGAAGATATATCCTCATTCTGTTTTATCATTTTACCCGTGTTTGTCTTTCAAGAAAAGTAATATATTGCATGTCTGCAGTCATATTCTGACAGTATGTCAACTGCTATGTTGTCAAATTTTGTCATCCATTTGATCATACTATATCTGAATTGTTGACACTGGATTTCCAGCTCTGACATATCACAGACGCTTCCACTGCTTTCATTCCTTATTCTTCAACAGAGAGTTTATCTGCTTTTGGTTTAGTGATGGTCTGAAAACTGTTTGGGACAAGTCAATTTATCAGTCATGCTTTTTCAATTTCAGCTCCTTTCAATGCTTGAGCTTCGTCAAAATCTTCAACTCTTTTGGCACTGTCACTTGACTGACTTGACTGACACTTAAGAGGACACTTCAACTTTACTCAGTGCGTAGACTGAAACTTCCTTCAAAAATCCCATTTTAACTACCATAATCAACTTCTGTCGGTAACTGTATTTCAGCTGCCACTTTAACTACTACATCATTCAGTATTTCAATAATTTCATATGGCACTTGTTCAAATCTTAGTGAAGATTTTTTTCATTTATACAAAAATACTACATATATGTGTGTGTATATATATATATCAGTGTGGTTTGATCACAGTCATATTTGTCATTTTAAAGATTACCATTCATACCCAAAAAGCTGCTTTCAATGTGTTCTACTTTGTTTTACCACTATTCTTTTTTATTCTCAGCAAAAAGCAAATTTCACAGTTGTTGCCAACCCTAAAATTCCGACAGCACCTCAATGTATCATTACTCCCTTGCCGTGTTGCCCTGTTCCTGTGGACATCCCAGATATTGCTTTGTAGCTGAATCCTTATCACTAAGCAAATCAGTGAGCTGTTAAGTTGAGGTCAATCAGATACATAACCGCAAGATCAATGCATGTGAAATTCAGGCTGTTCTGTTTGAGTGAAGCAGAGGAGGGCTGGGGCTGATTGACTCACATCGAGTTGTAACAGAGGCGGTGTGCGCGCTGTGCTGTTTGTACTGAACAGCTGCATTACAAAATCAATACAAACTAATGTCTTATGGTCATTTTTAAGTCACAGCCACGGCATGTATGATGATGAATTATTTCAATTTCCATCTACTCACATCCATTGATTATTTCTACACGTGCATTAGAGGGAACTAAATAGAAATCGATGCCTTTATTGGCCTCCAATGTTTGACCATGAAAATGCTCCTTCAGACATGTGCAAGGTGTGACTGTGTGTGTGTGTGTGTGTGTGTGTGTGTGTGTGTGTGTGTGTGTGTTCCGGACAGAAATAACGATCCTACCTTTTGACACCGTGTCGTTTGATAAATTGCAATTTAGAGAGATGAAAAGCGAAATCAGCGAATTCGGTAAATTGAACTTGTGCACTGGTCAATTCGATTAGGAGATATTTGGCTCCTCCTGGCGGTGCTAGTTGGTAAATACAAACAGTTGGTGGACTTCACATTCTTACTCTATTTGTACTCTTAAACATTGGTAACACCGATGCACATTTATGTAGTTCTGTCATCACCTGTGACTTAGAAAATGGAAACTGGAGTTGCACCATCATGCTTTACATCTCAAACTGCAAACACCTGCACAACAATGTACACACATAAAAAACACACAAATGAAGAAAAAAAGCTGATAAAATTTCTGTTGCAAGTACATTTTTATTTACTTTTGTGTTTTAAAAAAACAAACAGAAAAATGCATCCATGATTGAGCTGTCAAAAACCAATGTTCCAGGTTTCATTCGACCCTGCTTGAGGCTGCATCCTGTCCAAGCATACAGGTTAAAGATGCATACAGACACTGAAATGAGAGGTAAAAACTTCAGTC
This sequence comes from Chaetodon auriga, assembly GCF_051107435.1. Taxonomy (NCBI): domain Eukaryota; kingdom Metazoa; phylum Chordata; class Actinopteri; order Chaetodontiformes; family Chaetodontidae; genus Chaetodon; species Chaetodon auriga. The sequence continues at coordinate 11,016,553 of NC_135085.1, read as the reverse complement.
AAATGTTTGTCCAGTCATCTGTTCATGTCACATTTTTTGGTAATTTGACCTCAAGTATTACTGCAATGGAGCCAAAGACATAAAAGCTATTAGTGTTTTTCAGGAAAACGTGGACATTTAAAATGAGTCAGCAATTTTTTTCAAGCACTGACGGCATCTATAGGCTAGCAACATGTCAGAGGAGACAGAAGATCAATAACTATTACAAGGTACGATACAGGCTTCAGTTTGCCCCTGAAATGATTCTGCAACAAGGGGGGGGGGATGAGAGCGTTCAAGAACAACATCACGAGTGAACGCAGCAGATTTTCTACAACTGCTGAAATGAGCAATACTTTCAAACATGGAAACTGTGCAGACCTTATCATTTCCATATGGAGAAGTGTGCAGTGAGACCACAGCGGCTGGGTCAGAGGGGCTGTGGAGGGGGACGGAGGGCTTTTCTCTGCTCAACGGAAGTTTTAAATGTCACGTAAAAGGACATTCTGATGATAATCAATACAAGAGTATTCAAAGGGAAAATTGCTAAAAGTGCTTGGATACAATTTGAAAAACGTGTGCCAAATTTTCCCAAAAGCTTTATGCGAGATGAACTTTTTGAACAGATTGTTTAAAGGGGTACATTTACTGTGTTTACAAACCTCCTCATATCTTAACAAATTCTGGTTCTCTTAAATTCAGCTTTGAACAGCCCCGTCTCGCTGCGGTCGTCTATGTTGTAAAAAGATGATTCCAGTTCTTGAACTCTCACATTGAAAAAATCCCATCTTGATAATCAAAACATGTTTTGCTTGGAGGACCAAAGATAATCTGACAGACAGTAAGGTACAATGTAAACATTACCAATGACGGAAACATCCAAACTTTACAGAACGGAACACTTTTTATGAACGCGGTCAAACGACAAAGCAAAGCTGCAGCACAAACACTTACGTGGAAGAGTTTGTGCTGCAGCGTTTGTCATCTTCCACACAAGCACAGATGTCTGCATGACAGCGATATACAAATACAAAAGAACTCGGACAACTTATACTGTAAGAAAAATCAGCCTAGCAATATCAATATTCATGTCAACAGTCAAAACAAGGTTAAATTGCACATGCAAACTACAGCATAATCATACACGAGCCTCAAAGAAAAACAAGAAAATGATATGCATATACAGTATCTATATTATATACACACATCTGGACATCCTTCACAACTACTGAGAACTCTAAACTGTACAATATATCTGCTATAAGAACAGTTGCGCAAAATACCATTTGGTTATACAGTAATACTTTTTTTGTTTTTTTTACAATGTACAAGTTTAAACTGTCCACACAATAAAATGCAAAGCACAAGCCCCAAAAGGCCACAAAAGTGCATGTTTATCAGGTCAGTTGGAAGCCACTAGAAGAAAGGACTGGCACGAGAGTGCGAACGAAAGCTGCCAGTATCGAACAGGAGCTTTCCCACACTCCCAACCACAGTGTCTTGCAAGATTAATAGTTAGTGGAGGGAAATCTGGAGTAAAAATTAATTATACATGCAAGCACACATGACTGCAGATGCACCAACGCAAACACACACACACACACACACACACACACACACACACACACACACACACACACACACATCCTTGAATATAGTTAGATCATCACAGCAAGAGTGGACAACATGTTAGACTCTCTCACACACACACACACACAGACACACACACACACACACACACACACACACACACACAAGTTATGAGGTGATGATGAAACTCCATCAACATTCTCCCACTCCAACATTTCCCCACACCGTCACATTATATTCAAGTAGTGGCACTCTAAGGGCAGATACTTCGTCTTGGTACCTTCTGGACAATCGCACACTTCACATCTGAAAAAGGACACATTGGTCTCGTGTTTTCACACAAGATCTTCACGTCCTGAGCAGTGACTGCGTGCAGGCAGAAGCTGGCCTTGTATACCCATCTTATTTCAGCTTCAACAAAGAGAAACTGTCAACGCTGAAGGCCAACTTCAGCCACAGCACTGTCACCACCAGGCACTGGGTTAGAGGAATAAAACAACCCGCAACCCACTCTTTATAAACACAGGCAGGTTCCAGGCCACCGAAAGCTCATCACTGTGTTCTCTTGTGTTCGGCCAGTTCGCTCCCTGCGCTGTATGAACTGGGTGGGGGGTTGACTGCAGCGTTGGGAGGGGAATGCTTGGAGCCACACGTTGTGTAGTGCAAAGAGTGGAGATGACTTGTGAGCGGACTGATGTCTTTGTTTTAAATGCTAACTGCCTCCTGACATTAACCGCCAGTCATCTAATCGTGAAGGAGCCTCACAGCACCGAAGCAAGCGCAGACAAAAGCTGCCTTTCCACCAAGCGGCTCAGCTCAGCTCAGCTACACATTACGACGCTTATTTTAGTATCTTTCTCAAACAGAGCTGGTCTCCATGCTGTGCTAAACAACCCCATACTGAGAAGAAAGAACGCAAAACATCCGGTGTCCTCCGTTGTGTCGTTTGTAAGAGTAGTGTGGCTCAGTGTGTAATGTGTGTGCGCAGCGAGTGTGTGGTTGAGCTGCAGAAAAGGTGAATGAAGGTGAATGGGAGCAGAACAGAGCACAGTAAAGGTTACAGCCTGTCAGTCAAGCTTCATGAGACTGAGAAAAGTCTCATCTGTTGTGGTTTAGGTGCATGTCGGTATGACTCTCGAAGGTACTGTACTGAAAGTGTTTGGTGGAAACGCGACAAAGTAGAGAGTAGAGAGCAAGAAGAGATTCTTGGATTATTCAAATCATCTACATTTAGTTATGATGTTTTCTGTCAAATTCAGTTGCCTCCAAGCATTCCCCTTTCACAATATCTGTCTGAGAGTGAAAAATGCTGTTTTTCACTCTTCACTCAGAGAGGTCGCACACTAAAACCCTTTCTGTTAAGGCCACTGAGTTGTGCTGAAAATCTTTTCCTTCATTGGTACACTTTGTTAAACAGGTGCTAAACTCTTTCTGTGTCTCTCCTGCCAGCGCCTCCTTCCTTATCCCCATATTACCTCATGTGTGAACTCTAGCGCCCTCTATCTGTCCCAGCAGTCTGATACAGGGAACTGGAGGTGATGATGCTGATATGGTAACAATGGGCCTTCCTCCTTCCTTTTTCCTTCCTCTTTCATCCATTTGTCCTCTTCTGGTCCACTCGAGCATGTTCTTTTTTTTCCTTTGGTCTTCATTTTGACATTTTGTCCTTACTCTTTCTTGCCAAAGGGCCTCCCTCTCAGTCATCTGCTCCCTCTTCAAGCAGCAGGGAGACGTGCCTGGTGCGCTAACGGCCGAGCAGGTAGACCACCACTTCATAGGTGCACATCATGATGGCTGTGTTGGGGATCTGTCTGACGAGGTGGGTGGTGAGGCCGCGGTACAGTGCCCGGTATCCCTCCTCCCTTGGTACCGTCAGCAGAGTTTGGAAGAAAGAGCGATACTTGCTGCCTTCCTCTCGTAGCCGTGTGCGGATCACCTCTGCAATTTGAGAGCAGAGGAAGAAAACTGTGTTAAACAGACAAAAATAAACTACTGGACGATCTTGTTTGCCTCTGAGTGTTGCCTAGTGCTCTCCCATAAACTTCCTATTGTAAGCTATCTTTTGATCCATCTTTTGGTAGACCATCTGTCCATCAGCCTGCCTAATCCTCACCTTCTGTAAATAAGATACTCGAGATTCTGACTTTGTCCCAGATTGACTTCAGACAGTCCAAACAGAAGGCATCTGAACTGTTGCATTCAGCTGTGGGCTGTGCGTGGGTGGAGAATGATGATATGAGTGATATTTATAGCACAAGTGGATGATATTTTCCAATAAGGAACAGTGAGTCACCGCCTCACTCCAAATGTCCTGATGCTTCCTCTTCGTAAAACTAATTCTTGTTTCTACATTTATGTTTGTGTACAAATTAAACAGGATCCACTGTGCTATGTGAAGAGCTGTAAAGGTGCAGGTAGGTTCCCCCTGTTTCCTGTCTTTATCCTAAGCTAAGCTGATCGCCTCGGCGGCATCCTGCTGCCACGAACACTCGTTAGAGCACTTGTGGGAGACTAAAAGAAATCCCCAACAAATTCACTATTTACTCCTGTTTGCAACATTTGTTAAAAAATGACAGCGGCCAACTGTTTTCCTAAATGATCATCATCCTCATCATCTGAACGTGAGGCAGAAGGTTACCGTGAGGGTAGGCGATGGAGGTGGCACAGGTCTTGGAGGTGGCTGCTGCGAGCATCATGCCCACAAAGTCTGAGGCGTCTCTGACAGACTCCTCCTCTTCGTCCATGCTGGCGTGGGCCTTGGACTGCAGGAGTTTGCGTTTGATGCTCTCGTAGATGACAAAATGGATAACAGTCTCAGAGATGCCAGCGTACGAGGCCGACATGCCCCTGTAGAAACCTCGCAGGCCATCCATCTGGTACACCCGCCGCACGCACTCAAATGCATTCATTCGCCGCTCGCCCCGGTTTCTGTAATCATATAGACATTCATTTAAATCCGATAACGATGTCATTTCGTTGCCATGATCATTATAGGAACACGAATGAGTCATACAGCCCATTCCACCTCTAGACTTTAAGGTTTAAGCTCCTCACCTGGTTTCCAGCTGCAGACGGGTCTTGATCAGCCAGATGGGATTGGTGGCTGTGATGGCGGTGAACCCTGGGAAATTCAGAGGAGGTCAGAGGTTCAGACAGATGCAGAGACATCTGGAAGGACACAATCTAATCAACTATGTTAAATACTCTATACTGTACAAGGACAGTGAGAAAGCACTTGACTAAACAGAATCAGAGAATGACTCTATAGATGGTTCGAGACCATGACTGTGCTAAAATCATCCTTCTTGAAAAATCAGTGAGTTCCAAACAGAAACACGTGCTCGTCCATATTCACATACTGACCCTCTACATGTGAATGTTACACAGGTACAGGTAAGCTTTCTACCTGAGGTATCTCTGCTAACAGCGGTGCATGAAGGCAGCAGCTGTGAGTGCTTCTTTTTTTGATGCGTCTTCTTAAAAAATTCTATCTAACTGCAAAAACACCGGGAAGTGAGGACACAGTAAATTCATTGTAGGCCTTTAACTGTCACAGATTATGATTATACTGATTTATTTTTAGCTTATCTGAATGAGGTTAGAGAGTTTTTCTACATCATTACACTTTCACTGTGCTTTGTAATACACATATTGGCCTTTCTGCAAGCAAATCTGTCATTCCACAACCTCAAGTCACCACAGAGTGGGTTTGATTCTTAGTTTTCACATTGCTCTAAATTTTCTTTCATTGTTAGTTCAGCAATATGAATGCGCACCCTTGATTAGTACATTAATGAGCGTCTTCATGCTTATTATGTGACATTTAACAAACCAGTGGCTAACTACTTAGACACTAGCGACAGGCCGTCAGCCTGATACTAGCACAACAGCACAGAGACACAAAATGGTATCTGGAGGAGATTATTCAATTATTCATCAGGGCTAAAGTGGAAAGTCTATGACGTGAAATTTAGTGCAGCCTTTACTTGCTCATAGTGGTGGGCATCCTTATTCTATATCCATCTGCCGTCACCGCTGATCTTAATGTTTGTTTAGTTTGAAACTCCTGTCAGTCAGCAACGGGTCCATGAAAGTGCATTCAAAATGCACTTGTCTGCACAGAATATATATATAAAGTAGATGTGAGCGTGTGCCTGTTTTGAGTTATTTACAGAGGATGATTCTTTGAACAGATGTGTTTTTGTTAAGTATGAACACTAGGGTGACATACAGTAATATAAAGTTTGATGTGTACACTGTAAAGCTAATTAATGAGCACTCTGTATCACGATGTAATGACACAAAGTCCCTCTAAAAGCTTCTGATACAGCTGATGTGACATAGAGAAATAAAACATGACCATTTGCAGAAAACAGCTACGACAAGAGCGAGTCTATAAAGAGACCTGAGTCACATCTAGCGTATCGCTGCACCACAGCCCTACGTTAAGGCAACTGCGTGAAGAAGACAGGATGACACAGGTCTGTTGAAGAGAAGAAGGAAAAGAGGAAGAAGAAAAAAGAGGGAAGTAGAAGGAAGTAGCGTCTATGGCGTGTACTCACGAGGGAGGGGCAAAGCTCCTCCAGCTCCTCCCCGCTGCAGCTAGTAGCCTGCAGATATGGGGGGCTCAGATGGCGGGGGTCTCCCACCCAATCACGCAGGGGTGAAAGCTTTACAGTAAAGCCCTAAAATAGACACAGGCTTTTCTGTACCACAGTCACACACAAGCAGCAGTCACATCCACCCCCAACCCCACCCCCACCAACCACCCACCCCCACCCACTGGTACTGTACAGGTAGCTGGAGAAGGGATGGGAGGTGAAGGACTGACCTCCCCCCATCTTTCCCCAAACTCTAATCCCAACTCTAAGCCCCATCCACTTTATTTTTTTTATTATATGGTTAAGTATTATTATTTTTTACTTTACAATTTATCTCCCGCTTTACTTCTTTTACTGACTGAAACAAAGAAAAGGTTGACTGAATAAAAACCAACCCAATCCAGAAGTCCAGCTCCATCTCACCAGAGTGAGGCAGAGTACAGATACAAAGGCAGAAGATAAAATTGAAGATGTATTCTTCAGAGTCATTGTGCCATTATCAGTTTATAATCTACAGATCAGAAAAAGAACAAAATCAAATGCGATGAGCTAAAGAGAGGCAGGTGGAAATGCTAACCTTGTCGTTGTGTGTAACAGACTCTGCGCTGTGGACGATGGCGATGAACAGAGTGAGGAGACCACTTTAGGAGTGTGTGATGACAAAAGGACGAAGCCATAGATCACAGTGAGGTGAATCAATGAGGTGGAACAATGAATGACATTCTGCCAGCAGCAAATGCTGTGTAGACCCAACCAGGTTCAGGCAAATTTTAATTTATGTCCTCACATGTGGAGAAAAATGTGTCTCCTGAGAGGCAGCATGTTTCTAGACAAACAGATCAAATGACTCCTGGAGGAGTTATTAGACAAGTCCTCCTCCATATCATACAGAAGCACGCTGGAAATGGCAACCTCAGTGGAAAATTACTGTTTCTTTAAACAGATTTCCAGTTACTGTGTGTTCAGTGTAAATATTTATTGTAATCTTCATAATGGTACACAGTAGAAGTGAGAGGCCTGTTCTATGTTGCTGCCATATGACAATTTAAAGTATGTAAGTATGTAAAGTAAAGTGAGTAAGTATGTCTGCACATACACATTTGCCCTACATTCAGAGAAGGCAAACATTAACTGCTACAAGGGAAAATACGTTGAAGTGAAGTAATGGGACTCCTCGTACTCCTTTGCTACCTTCTGTAGCAGTGACCCCTTTGCAGTTCGTGCACAGACGGCCACATTTCACAGCAGGGAGGCCATTAAAGGCAATGACTCCACAAAACTCCAAGCTATCCATACCCAGGCATCAGTGGAAATTCAGCTGTTAAGGTTTTCTTTAACTGCTGTCTCAGTGCTGACAAACCTGAATGCTATACGTGCATAAGAAAACCAGAGACATACGTTTATGTCGGTCCAGTAACACTGTAGCACGTACAACTACACAGATATTTCCTTTATTTCATGCAAGGTGTTATAGATAAACAAATGCAACTGCCGCGCTGATGAAGCATGTGCAACATGAAGAAAAAAACACTATTCTCTGAGCTTAATGACCAAAAACACTGACTTTTTATATGTTACTGTACAGCAGCCCACTGTATTTTATTAGTCATTCTTTATTCATGTGCAATTCAAAATCTGCTGAGAAATGTAGTTTTAAATTTAATTCTTCAAAAGGCAACATTTTATACGCTTTTGTACATTTACAGTTGATTTTTTTTTTTTATTGTCTATTTGTTCTTTTTCTACCTCTCCTTTTTATTATTGCTGTTGTAACAAGTGAATTTGCCCGACGTGGGATCAATAGTCTTATCTTATCTTGTGCTAATGTTTGCGCAATTTCAGCAGTCACATGTCTGTGCCTTCACTGCGTCTTGTCCACATTCACGTATTGATTTGTGCGTTTTAAACAGGTGCCAGCATTGCTGGGGTTAAATGCTCGAGGCAGACTCTGTCCAGGAGTTTCAACTCATTTAAAAGAAGAAGTCAAAATAGTGCCAGCTTTTTGGATGATGGACTGATGCTGATTCTCCTTGAAAAGAAATGACTGTGGCACTAATGGTATTGATGGATGATGACAAAAGACAAAATGGAGCACATCCATTAAAACCTCCTGCAGCAGTGACAAGGTTAGCATTTCTTTAGTGCTGACAACATAAAATCCACAGAAGTATGTGTCATTTCTTTACCTTTACTATATTTATGAAACAAGACAACAGGCTAAGGGGAAGGAGATGTGTCAAGACTAAGCAGTAACAAAACCTTATATTAAAAACCTAAAACTACAAACCAGCAGCAAACACATTGCCATACGCAATGGTAATATCATTACAATGAATAACCATTATGAACTTTCTAATATTCATAAAAATCACCATGGTTTTCATCATACCATTGTAAAGAAATGGGGTGCTACCTGACGTGTCCGCCCGAGTGCCAGGGGCCCCGGTTGACCTTTCGGGGCCGTGCTCTCTCCTCTATACACACAGAGCAAAGAAGGGGGCCCAGACCACACTGTTTAAGTAACAACTGGGATGTTAAACCATTTACAGAGTCCTCTGTAGAGGCCTCAAAATCAAAGGATGAAAAGAGGAAAAAAGGGCGAGGAGGGAAAAAATAATAATGGAGGACAGGGGGGGACAAAGGGGCTAGAAGAGGAGGAAAGCACAACCTAAACTTTGAGGACCATGTGATTTTCTTCTTTTTGTCGTGGTGTAAATGTCAGTAGCGGCCAAAATGACCTGGGTGCTGTGTCTCATTAGGGTTTTGGTTTTAGTGCAGCAAAGTCTGAGACTGCTGATATAAAGATTTGTCTCCTCAACTATATGTGGGCTAGCAAGGCCACCATGAAGAGACACGATGCTGTTTGATCTGGACAGACGGGTGTATTTTCAGAAAGAAGCTGTTGCAGTAAAGATATGCACCTGACTGTGTGACTGGCATGGCTCCAACTTTCTTAACCATTTCTCCTAAGTGTCAGATGGAGATTAACTCGTTACTTTGATTGCATTGGATCATACAGTGTTTACACCACTGATGAATGAATCTTGCATTGTTTGGTTTCCCAATAAACAAAGTGAGGCTGTTTTCATCACAATCGAGGTCATGGTCAGTTTGATCCTGAGAGTCTCAAATTGTGCTTTCTGATAAACCCCCTACTGTATATATTTAATATTTCTATACATGAAACAGCTTATTAGTTAGCTTTAGCATGCTTTAGGTATTCACAAGCTTTTAAATTTGTGAAGATCCCACCATCCCACACATGTATATGGAAAAGAGGGGGGGGGGGTAAGGGGGGAAGAAAATGAAGTGAAACTCTGGGATAGTTCAAACTGTGACAAAAATGATGAGGAAAAATGAAATCTATCTGATTAAGACAAACTGAATCATGTTTTTTTTGTTTATATAAATATAAAACCCATCAGTGATTTACACTTCCCAGGCAGACTGACAGACAGACAGACAAACAGGCAGATAAAACACTCAGCGACACACAGCGACAAACAGACAGAAGGGGGGGGGGGGAGAAGGAGCCTTCATTACCTGCCATCCCAGCTGACACCATGTGCACCTGGGTAGAGTCTGGCTCCAGCACCCCATTCAGCTTCTCCTTGGCTGTTGAATAGGCCGCAAAGTAGATCGCCCTGTGGCAAAGACAGAGACAGAGATTAGTACAAGAAATGAAAAACACTGCTTAACACTGCTGGCTAGTCAACTCATTAACTTCAACTACAAGAGCACCAACTGGAGTCACACGTTGAGTAGACTAAAAACACAAATTGCACCATTTCTATAAAGAATAGCCTTAAGTTAACTGCATTAAATAGAACAACATTATTTCAATGAGCTGAAATAACCACTGTACACAAGGGCATGCAGAGCTAAACCGAGCTTATAAGTAAAGCAAGCCACTGAAAGAAGGTTATCTGTGCCCGTCTGCGTTCGCCTCTCAGTCTCAAAGCACGCTTTAGTAGCAGATTTATCTCCCATGATTGTCGCTGCTCCTCACTAAATAAAAATCACAGGATTTAGTCAACATATCTGCTGAGTGGAATTAAACCCGGCGACCTCCCTGCCCTGCCCTCGTTCTGAATCGAGAGCACGCATGCACAACATAATCATGCTGCACTGCAGATGAGGGATGAATTATGTGAGTGGGTCTGAAAGGCTCTGTGCATTCCTCATACGTAATGAGCGATGCTGCCGGTGCAAGCTGTTCTGTGTGCGCGTGTTACGTATATGTGTGTTGCTAATGAGCACCAGCAGCACGCGCAGTGGACCGCGCACTCATTAGCATCAGAAGAATTTTTTTTTTTTTTTAGCTTTCCAGTGTCAGAGTGCCGTTTCCTCATTATAACAGGAGAGAATACCTCTGCAGCCCAGCAACCCAGACCCCCGCTTGTAGATAAATAGAGTAATACATCTGTTTTTTCATTGAATTATATTGCATCAGAAGCTTAAACTTTATCTAAATTAAGACTGTGATGAAATGAAGTTTAAATGTTTATTGCCATAAATTTTAAAATCTGGAGTCTCCCACTGTATCTATAACAAACTGTGCAGACGTTGGTTGTTGGTGTTGACCAATAACCCACAGTGATTTGGCTGCTGTTTTTACAGTATCTTCCAGATGAAACACTTAAGATTTCACTGCAGATGAGGGCTGAACTGATGAATTTGGCTGCTCTGAATAATGAATGAAGATTTTACAGTGCTGCTTTATTGAAAGGAGTTTTAACCAGTAACTCGACGTTTCTGTGTATACTGACATTTCATTTAGGTTTTCCTAGTCTAGTCCTCAAAAGATGTGCAAATTGGTGTCTGTCAGAGTCGATGTGTGTGCGTCTTGTTTGCCTGCTACAACGCTGGCAAACGGCATGAACATGTCCAAATGTCAAAAATTTCTTGTAAATTCGATTCAAGATGTTGACATTTCCACAGATACCAAAACCAGCATGAGTGAAAACGAATCCAAATAAAATCATTTTAGAAACGTGCCCTGAAGTTTCAATCTGAGGTGGCACTGAAGCCATAAAAACTGCTTACCTAAATCTAAATTTGCTACACCTGTGCTTAAAAACAATTTCAATGGGGAATATTCGGCTTCAAGTGGTTCATAAAGCTGCACAATACACAGCAGGAGAGCTCACATGCAGTCAGTGAGTTCATCAGGCTCACTTCTTATGTAATATCTTCCTATAGCACAGTTTGCTATAGCTGTCTCACACACATACAAACACACATGGGCACCCCACAGAGAGTCTGGACCAGACAGAGCGAGGCAGCACAGACAGTGAAAGACTAAGGAAAGGACGACTCGGGCAGAGAGACAGAGACCACAGCGAACCAACTGGAAGAGGATAACAATGGACATGTGACGCAGCAGTAGCTAGGGAGAACTTGACAGGTTAGGGGGGGCGATGAGACACAAACAACTGTCTCAGTACAGGAACTCCACTGTGATGCTACACCACCACAACAACAGTCACATGACGAGGGTGCCACAGCTGGCTGGTTCCAGCTGTTGCTGCTGTTTCATTCAGACTTTGATTGGCTGAGTTCAGGCTGTTATGCAACCCAGAGCAGCCAAGCTACAAAAGAGGGAACCTGCTCATTTCCTGTCGGATCTGAGGCACAGATTTCCACTGCATTTCTGTGAGTTTAACTCCATTCGTTTCTGTGTTTCTGGCCTGCTATTATTACTGCCAACATAAGCTCTGAATGAGCTGCAAGCTTGGAGAAAAAAAAAAGCCAAGAAGATATGCAAATATGTTCCTCAGCAAAAATATGTGCCCACATTAGATGCATCATGTGAAGCAAATGACGCAGACTGTCTTTACTCTGTGATAACAGGTCATGCTAGTGCAGATAATAGTGGTTCATACCGAACGTTTATTATAAACATCAAAGGTTGCGGTGACCTACTCTGCTGTTGTGGTTTTCAGATATTTGGCAAGGAGGAGAAGCCGTGCAACACACACTTAATACGGCAGATAATGCTGCACATACCTGGAAGGTGCTACACCCACAAGGTTGGGTCCCAGTCCTCTGAAGAGTGAACGGGGTCCCTCTCGCTCGAGAATTAACCTGCAGAGATATTTCAGTTCATGTTCTCTTGGTTAGTTCATCATCATACAGAGCAAGCATACATTGATTTAACATCCATGTGCTATGTTTGCTATAAATGTGTATCACTGGGCGAATAATAATACGACTGGCTGGAGAACAGTTCTCCATTTCAAAATCCCATGCTAACAGAGCTAGAGCTAATACTTAAACACTGACGTTTGTGGGACACCAAGGGACACAGAAAAGAAACTGCAGAGGTCAAACCGTAGAGACTTCATTTCAATTGGCACAACATTTCTGTTTGTAGCTAAATTTATATCCAGTGCGGGTGCCATATGCACATGGACCAGTAAATTATACTTTTTGGGCAACCTGCCAGGACCTGACACTCGATACACCCTGACATTATATACAGGGTCATTATCAACATACTGGAACAACCAAAATAAATGAAATGACAGATGTCCCTGATTTGGTGGTGTGTACGGTGGTGTTATCCTGGCAGCTAACGTGTTTATTTCTTGGTTTTCACCTGAGTTCAAAGGTTGCTCGTCGGTCTCATTCAGAATGAGCATGTGTTATAGTTCACCATTCACTGCATGTTTCCACATAAACTGTGACGCAAAGTACATCCAAAGAAAAGCATCAAGTCGTCCTGGAGAGAAATAAGGGGCCCAAAAGATACAAAATGGTCCTTTGGGGTACATTAGATTCTTATGATAGTGGCTGGACTTGAACTGCCCTGATAACTGAAAACAAGACACAGCCCTGATGTTTCCTGAAGCAGCTATGTAGCTGGATTTTGTTCAGCTTGTGGCTTTGAGGGCTGTGCCTCTCACGGCCTGTGAGACTTTGCCAACTCATAGCTAAATACTTCAAATCAAAAATTACTGACAGTATAAAACATCTCCTCATGAATGTAAAGTAACTGCCTAAACTTACAGAACACACACCGGGCTGCGAGTGACAGTGGAAATCAGTAGTCAACGAGCTCTGCAGTGAAATGGAGGAATGCCTGCACCTCACTGCATGCTGACCCACTTTGACTCGTGTGGGTTTTTTCCCTTCCTTGCCATATCGCTCTTCCCTCCTCAGCTCTGCTCTCCTCTGGATCATGTCATAGTGGTGTACAGTTTCTGCCAGTGGCTGTTTACCTCAAGGTCAACGCAAGAAGTTGGTTTATGTCAGCAGGAGATCAAGGCTGAGCCCAAAATAATGCCCTGATCAAGTGCAATTGAAGAGGGCTTTACTACAATGTAATAGAATAAAACTCTGAGGAAAGCTTTGTTAATGCAGGCACGGTGACAAAGAAAACATTCCAAGTTATTGCGACAGCCAGTTAGAGCGAATCTGCTTTCCAGCCAAACAAATGTAATAAGAAAGATTCAGGTTAACCATTTTGATGAGAAATAAGAATTTCTATTGAACTGCGCAAGTTCACGACGAGCATTTTGCCAATATATCCTGGCAAATCTGAATTTCATGTACATATATATTCATATATTATATACATATATATATCAATATTATTCCCCGAGATGTGAAGTTAAACACGAGAGGTCTTTCCCAGTATTCCTAATAATTAATGCAATGGCAATGGAAAATTCCACACACAGCAGCTTGTGCATTATGCAACATGTTTAACACTGTGACATGCTCTGTGACAGTCATGGAAGCAGGTTGCCAGAGAGCAAGAGCAGAGATCTGTAGTGTGTGTCGAATATTTACTTTAACACTGTTAATCCCTCACTTACAGTTAGGTTAACTGTGAGTGTCCAGCCACAGCGGCTTTCAGCAGGCTCCACATAAACACCAAACCAATGCTGGATTCCCCCACATTCTCACTTCCCATCTCTCTGGTAATTCCTGTCTAATGAGAAGGGGAATCATATACAACACCATGTTGCAAAATAGGAACAATTCATGGTGTATTTCTCACACTGTCTTCCCTGTAGTTGTTTTGAGAAAGTACCAAAAACAGCCACAGAGCTTTGAGGTCAAGATGAGGCTTAAAATGAGGTTGAACTTTTTATCTGCTGCACTGTTCAAGTGTCTTGGTTGTAGATTCTGCTGCTGTCCAACAGCTAAACAAGTAAGACGAATGAGTAAGTGAAGAACTGAATTCACCTTCACTGCACGCTGACCTGCTCGACATTGGTTCAGCGTGCACACCAAAAGGCTTGAGCAACAGGATAAAAGCACATCGAGACTCTGCAATCTGATGAATCTGCTATCAAGGTGAATTTGTTGTTACGCTTTAACACAATGTTACTTTTTTCCCTTTTTGTGATGTAGCTTTCGGTCTCCCAGAGCACCCATTACAGTGATGCAGGACCAATTTCATTATTACTGTGTGAGTCACTTTAGAGTCCCATAGACTAAGTCTGTGTCTTTTCATCATTAACAGTCAACAGACCAGTTCACCAACTGACATGGACATTTGCTGTGATAACAAACACAGACGGGGTGTGTGTGTGTGTGCGTGTGTGTGCGTGTGTGTGCGTGTGTGTGCGTGTGTGTGTCACCACTCTGACACGCTGATTTCAAAACTTCAGTTTCATTTGAACTTCTCAGACCTTGATGACACATTTTCAACTTTGCCTCTGTTTATGCTGTAGATTTGCACTTTGCCAAAACATTGTATATATTCAGGCTACCTTACATCTACTGCACCAGCCCATGAATTGACCATGCCCACACCTCCATAATTCACACACAAACAGTGTGGATATGATGGTATGAACGTACACTGTTCATTTCACATAGCTAGAATCAGGCTGACATAACTATTCTACACTCAATTCCAGTGGTTAATTAAAGTTAAACTAAGGTTCCTTTTTGAGGACATTCTTAATTAAGTAAGTTCGCAGAATCAACATTTAGCAGCGTTCTCCTTACTTGAGACAGTGCAGAGGCCCTGGTGGAGCGACACGAGCCACGCCACTGGCTCCGTTGACGGTGCTGAGCTGGACTTCAGAGATGTAGAGAGTGATGGAGGAGGACTGCAGTCTGGTCTTCACAACCTCAAGAGGACAAGTCAAAATAGCACCCACTGTGCCACCACATCTAGAAGGAAGCAGGGAAGCGGTTGAGGATGAAAGGGTGCAGAAACAAAGGGGGTGGTGGAAAAAAGGGACAGAAAGGGGAAAGACATGATGAGAAAAACACATTTAATGCTCTACTTTAGCATTAACACTGGTCAAAAGACAGAAGGGGCAGATTAAAATAATGATGTACAAGAAAACCTGAATATCACATGTCATATATGCAGTTGTTATGTGGAGCTACACAAATAAAGTTTATTGTTATCATTGCATAGTGCTTGTATGGTGTTTTGGTTTTCTAGGTTGATTTTTGCCCTTTATTTTATTATTTATTTTATGTTAAGTGTCCTTCTGCATCTTAAAAAGCGTCCTATAAATACAGTGTATTATTATCATTATTATAGTTATAGTTGGTTCAAGTCACGTGTATATTTCGCCCATTTCCTCTGCTTTCCTTTTAAAACCATCCTCTAATACTGATCTCCTCGAACGCTGGTAACCCAATCTGTTATTCCTCTTAGCTCTAAAAATTGTCAAGGAGCAGGCGCACATGACCCGGTATTGTGATATACAAGATACTGCCATGTGCAAGCTGCCAGCTAAGAGTGTATGAGTGGTTTCTTCATGCAGTTCAGTGGAGGGTGGCCACGGCTCAGTGTAGCTGCTTGTTGCTGACTTCTGTCATCTGAGAGGGCTAAAATGAGGTGTCGTGAAAATTACACTGTTGTTTTGCTGGCTCACTGAGCTCGTACACACACCATAAATAAAAACGTGACTGCTCACAAATGAAGCAAAGAAACTTGCTTCTGTGACTTTGACCTCTTCTCTAACTGAAGCCATCATCATGCAAACAAACTAAACACCCTTGTTATTGAATAACAAAAAACAGATAAATATCACTGTATTATCTGGGTCGCTGACACCATATAATTTAGTGTTTTATTTCCATAAGCCAAAGACTACAAGATGTCAACTCAAAAACAATGTTCTGTCCATGTGCCCCACATACACATTTGTTGATCCTCGCTGCTGTCATCAAAGGCTTGGTACTTTCCATAATAGGACTTGTATAGACAGAGCTTCACAGTCAAACCACCACAAAGCTGGAAAGTGCTTTTTCACTATTGCAGTGACAAACCATATGAACGCTCTGTAAGTTAGGTTAAGTGAATACTTGCTGTATCTCCACAGCAGTGTATTCTGACGCCCTGGCTATTGGCAGTAAATTCCTCTAGCTGCAGTCTCTTTTGAGTAGCACCAGCTATATTTACCTTTCAAAAGACCGACCCACATTCATGCTCACAGGCAGCGGTGACCTTTGGTCTACTTTCAGGGCTACGCTGTCTGCAGCATGGGTGGCTGTGAGAGGAAGCACTGTGCTGAGGCCTCCAGCTCATGTTTTTGGGGAGAGACAAATCTGATTTTGCTTACTCAAGATAATGCAATGTGTCCTGTGTTGGTTTCAGATGTTAAATCCCTGACAAGAGAGATAACAGAAGGGTTGTGGTGTGATAAGATTACCATATTTAAATATCACTGGTTTGGTGCAGAGATGAAAGTAGAGGCGACAGACGCAAAGAAACTGGAGACAATGGATTAAGAACAAGACAGACATACTGTGTCAATAAAGTGCTAACTTGTATGTCTGCATTTACATTTTCTTTGATGAACAAGTTGTCAGGCCTGTCTACAGAATTGTGAATGAGAGCGGCCGTTCACCTACTGTCATGGCTGCCAGTTTAGCCTGAAGTAGTGGCCTCATTTAGTGTTTTACAAAAGACCTTCAGAGCAGCAGCAGAACATTTATATTTTACCAGTATTTTACACCCTAAAATGACCTTACATCTACAGTTTGGAAATTTATGCAATAAGCAAAAGTCTTCAGGTGCTACTTTTTGGGAGCATGTTTTATCGAGGAGATGTTTGCAGGGCATCGCTCATCTGCTGTATCTGGGGGTCTTTGCCATGAAAACGGTCTTAAATTAGCAGTTGTTGTTATCCGTCAACAAAGAAAGAAAAGATACAGAAATACATTCCACTGTGGGCTACGCATACAAAGACCTGTCACTGACTCTTCGCTTCTCTCAGCTAATTAACCTGTCAGGTACTTAAAATGCAGAATCTCTGGAGAAAGTGAGAAGCACTGCTGCTGCTGCGGAACTTCATTAAGTTATCGAGAGTGAGCAGCGGCGAGCCCGGAAATACACTGAATTTGCCTTCGAAATAAAAGTATAAATTCTCGCTACCCCAATAGAAAAAGTCGGTATTTACAGGCACATAAGGTAAAAAAAAAATAACATAAAGCTCTTAGTAGTATCGAAACTACATTTAAGCTCAAACGCGGCCTATGTCACGTTTGGGTTAATATTTTACAGCACAAATGGGCATATTTTGAACTGTTGGCAGGAAGTTTGAACTGATGCTTTAGACACTGGTGTGATTGACATGCCGTGCACACAGCTGCCCGGGTTGTAGTACATGCACGCGCTGCGTAGAAAAACGACCCTTGTTAGCTAGCTAGAAATACAGGACGACAAGTCATACTTCAGTGCTGAGACTGTCCATTCAAAAACAAACCAAGATGAAATTCGCTGTCTGACTTACCCTCCGGCGAACAAATGAACCAGCGTGTCCCTTTGGCTCATTATTTAGCATGCTCTGCCAAGCAGCGCACCTCGGGGCTGCGGCAGAGGGTCGAACACGGGCTTGGGTTTCGTTTCTTGCCGTTGCTTTCTTCACCTAAGAGGATGCGCACGTAGATCGGGCAAACGACGTCGATGATGAACCAGCTGCGGGGCGAGTCTCCGGTGATTCAGACTGCAGTGGGCCGACAAACCTCCTGTCTGTCGCTCTGACTCTGCTCAGGTTCCCCTCTCACACAGATAGCGTCTTATCTTCGGCTAAACCACCCGAGAGCTGTGAGCTCATCAGGCTACCCACTGGCAATACAATATCTCAGCTCTAACACACGGTTTTATGCCACAATCCACGGGTTTGTCTCAGTTTTCTCCTCTGCTTTCATCGTTGCAGCGAGAGGGAAGGAGGCAGAGCTCATAGTATTTACTGTACAATCATAGGCTGGGAAACAGACGCCGCTATTGGTCAACCTGGCGCGTGACGTCACAAAATCGCCGCCCTGATCATGCACTGTTCACATGCTCAGCGTTGAATGAATCAGACCCGCAGTATGTTTGGGTGCTAACTGGAACCCCAGAAGCCAAAGATGACCACCTTAAATATATGGAGAGAGAGAGAGAGAGAGAGAGAGAGAGAGAGAGAGAGAGTAATCCTTTTGATATTTCTACGTGTACTAAGCCATTGTGGGTAATTTTTGCATAATTTTGCATATCAATGGGCAGAGCTCTGTAATAGCAGTACTGGATTTTTCCATGCTATGAAGTAGCCTTCCTTTATATAACCAGATAATAAAATAACTGGACTAACCATATCCAGTTGCGTAATCTATAAAGAATTCACCATGACAAGACAATATCCTTATCATCCACGACTGATATGAACACACATAAAGCTGAAGAAATCAACTTCACAACCTTAAAGCTGGAAGTTAGCTCTTTAACCTACATCACTGTTTTAAATCCAGTGTAATAAAAAAAAAAAAAACAGAGCCAAGCAGCAAACAGATGTTTGCCTTTTCCCTTTGACCAAGACTTTGGTCAAGTTCTGGCACCAGGATTTAACACCAAATCTTTAAATGCGAGGATCGAAAAGACATGGAGAGCATTCATAATTAATTAGAGATTATAAAGGGCACTGTCCACTGGAAATGACTAAAGACATCTGTTTAACCAGGCTTTTAACAAAGAGCATATTCTAATTTAAAGTACTCATAGGGGTACTTTAATTAGAAATGCTCTTACATGTTCTTAGCCTGGTAATATTGGCTGCAGCTAACAGTGGCTGCAGATCCACTTTTAGCATTAAGTGCTACCAAGTGCACTTTGATAGCATTTAGCATGGCAGGGAACATCCACTTTCATTGACCAAAACTGGATTTTTTTAATTTTTGAAGGCTGCTACACAATCAGCTGACTACACTTAGAGTAGTCTGTTGGTGATTCAATCATGGAGTTGAATGACTCCACACAGTTTTGTAATTAGAAGCACAGTATGACAAGTTGGAGTCATGTGTGTGGTTTCACCATTCACATTTGTGAAGTGAAAACCAATAATGTCGTGTCCTGCATTAGAGAGCTTATGTATATCCCATGACTCAGAGATTTAGCATGGATGCTGGAGGAGTGATTCGGTTTCAGATGAAAGGGGATGGCGTGCCTCTTCTTACTACACCTTACAAGATGAAAATTATCAAACAGAATAAAATCAACAGGAGCTTTGTAGAAGGAGCCATCTTGGGATTTTTTTTTCCAGTTGTTGTTATTATTATTATGTAATTTGTGAACTAAAAGGCATTTTTCAGGCACAACTTTGAGTACCTTCATGTGATCATATAACGGTCTCGTTTGAAATATTAGCTCTAGACTTTAAAATGTTATTAAAGCAGCTTCATCTTTTGTTTTGTTGCTGTGGGACCATTTGTACTTTTGAATCAATACGGTCAGTTCCAGGTGAAAGTCCAAAACATCAAAAATAAACACTGTGATGCATAGATAAACACAGGCTAATACTCAGAATGGTCCTGGACGAAATTCTATGAAATCCCAATGCAGCTTTGGTTCCTGAGTGAATGGGGAAATAAGAAATGAAAGAGTAGTGTGTCATACTGTGCTTCCTCATTAAAATGAGTTATTTGTTATGTTTTTTTCCCTAAAGTATTCAAGGTTATATTAAAATGAAGTGGTCCCAAGACCTGTCAGCACTGCTGAAAATGACTAAATATGTCCAGAAGACTATCTCATATTGAATGGCCTTAAATAGCTGGAGGGTGTTACATGGTCACCACAGTATCCTATTGGGCAGTTGAATATGGACTTGTAGTGTGATAAAGGCAGCTTGGTCAGGTTAGTGTCCTTTTCACAAGGATGAGTGCATCAGAAAATGAGAAAATGATTGCCTTCCACTGGTGCTCATGAGGATTCCTACTGACAGTTTAAAGGATCACGAGACTGAACAGCAGCAATCGAATTACACTGTTATTGAAAGCCTAACGCTGTGAATATATTACACAATCTGCCTGTCTTTATCCATCTGTCTG
This sequence comes from Chaetodon auriga, assembly GCF_051107435.1. Classification (NCBI taxonomy): domain Eukaryota; kingdom Metazoa; phylum Chordata; class Actinopteri; order Chaetodontiformes; family Chaetodontidae; genus Chaetodon; species Chaetodon auriga. The sequence goes on along the minus strand of NC_135085.1, from coordinate 10,996,097 downwards.
CCTCAGCTTCCGTCAGTGGCTGTTTCACTCACTCCATGTCTTTCTGTGACACTGTAGATAAATGATGTAGGAATATAACATATACTGTATGTCTGTAACTGGTTTGTATGTGTGTAGCAAATCAAATTCAAATAATAATCAAAAATAATTATATTTCATTGCCCTTCAGAGATTTGGATTTAGACATTGCAGCAACCTGCACATGTGGCAAAGACATGGAACATGCAGGTTTGTGTGCCCGAGCTTACAGCTGAAGAGAGAGAACAGCAAGTGCAACATTAGCTAAAAGAGTAATGAGCTAAATGCATGTAATTACTGTATGTTTACACCGTCAATACAGCCGAAGCAGCCTTCCCCAGAAGCTGAGCCAGGTCATTCTCAGGCATCATGATAAAGAGAAACGCCTGCAGCAGCAGAAGGCTGGAATCATGGCGCACTGACAAGGAATCAAGCATTTTAAGTAAATGATATTTTCTTACATTTTCAAATGGTGCTGAATGAATTGTGTGCTTATTTGTGTGTCTGTCTGTGTTAAAGTTCACTAACACATGTCTCATGATATCCCACACAGGCGGAGAGGTAGTGTCTCGTGATTTCCTGATTTCTGTTGGACTTTGACCAAACAGACGGGTGGGATAACTAATGAAAAACACGCTCAGGTGTGTGTGTGTGTGTGTGTGTGTGTGTGTGTGTGTGTGTGTGTGTGTGTGTTTGTTTGTTGTCCTTAGTGATGAGCTAAGATCACACTCACCACGAGTGGACCACTTCTCTATCAGTGTTTGGGTTCAAAGGGAATGAAAAGGAAGAGGCGGGGGGAGCAGGTAAGGCAGGGCAATATGACAAAAATAGACACTGTTTAACTACTGGTTAAAAAATACACATGGAGGTTACTATTTCAGGTCACACTGAAGGGACATTTTTAAAGTCTGCAAAGTATCACATTCTTGAACATTTGCGCATAATGCATGAATTAAATTGCAATGTTATTTTTGTATCTCCGGTAACAAAATACCCACTTTCAAAAGTGGCAGAACTAGAACACGATGACAGACTGATCAAAATAGAGCGAGGGCTGTATGAGCATTGCATTCAAGATCTAGGTCAAGTAGACTTTTCTCACTGTTTGCTTTTGAAGGCTTTAATGTCATTGAGTTTTGTTTTTAGTGGCTGATGCTAAAAAGAGAAATGTTAAAAGTCACTGACTTGGCTCATTACAACCTTTTCTCAGCTCTACAAAGTTCAGCTGTCTCAGTAAGTCAATAATAAACACGTTTTTGAGAATACTTATATTTGCTGATCTTCAGCTCTGTTTGCACAGTACAATAAAGTGCAGCACAGTATCAGCCGTGCAGCCTACATCAGTCACGTTTTATCACTATGTTTTTGAACCAGTGTTCCACTTTCTAAGAATTTGCTGTTTGTACCTCCACATAAAGAAGTAGTCACACCTGTAACCTAGTGGTGGACCATGGATGAAGTATTCATATCAACTACTTAAGTAAAAGTAGTATGTTTATCTTTCACTGAGAGCTGTTGTACTTGTTTTGTGTCTTGTTATGTGTCTAATGTTCGTAGACACTGTCTGATTTGTTGACTGGAAACAAAACTCCAATTAAAAAAAAAAAAAGTAGGAATACTACAATACAAACAAAAAACCAAAACATAACAAATCCTTCATTAAAAATTTCCCTCAAGTACTATATGAGAAAAAAAATGTACTTACATAATGAAAAGTAAAAGTAGTCACCATGCAGAACACCAGCCTCTGCTGTTGTTGGATTATTATCATTGATGTATTAACATGTAAGCCGCATTTTAATGTCGAGGTCATTTTACTGATTCTATCTAGTGTTGTGCTGTTGTGTAATATAATTTATTGTACAGGAATGAGTCATTACATGCTCATTATAGGTTTTCAAAATCTTCATTTACGTATTGTAATGCTTCTATCAGAAATGTTGTGGAGTGGAAGTTTAAAGTAGCATAAAAATGAGAATACCCCAAAATAATGTATTTGTTGAAAACTATCATTGTTATATTTTGCCATTGTGCTAATGTCATTGATGGCAGACTTGCGCATTTTCAAAGCCCTCGCTGGCACCCGTGCAGGTGTTTGACCTCACCTGAGGAACAACTGTCCTGAAGACCCTCTCTGCGCCACCCTGACACGGTTGACTAAATAATGCCACCTAGCGGTTTTATTGTGACATAACTTTGATGTAACTGATTTCTCGATGGAGGATGATGGTCATCTCCTTATTGAAATCAAATCCACATTGACAGGAAAAAGAATGAAACATTTGAACCACAGTATCTCCAAACAGGCACGATCACAGGTTTTGCGCTGCATTCCGGCCGGCTCGTGAACTGCATATGTCAAATTGTGTTTTTGATCATGGGTATCAGAAGGTTAGGAGTAAATAAAAATGTTTGCTGACTTCTTAGCAGCACACTAGGCAAAAGAATATCACATGTATTTCCACTTCTTACAAGCGTACTAGTCGTATTTGCCACTTTGATAAGTGGTATGCGTGTAAAGTTGTCATCATCACAACATCACTAATGACTCTGAAGGCAGCATTGTGTCACATGACCAACGCACAGCTGAGGGACGCCGAGGAAGGCTTGCCCGTTGCTAGCCTGTTAGCCACGATAGCTGTGTCTAGTAATCCTGGCAGAAACAGCTGTTTCTTCCCACCTTTCCGAACAAAATCACCCGAGGGAGATATGCTACAAGCCATGGAGGAGATGCAGCGCATGTGGTCGTCTTTTTTATCGCCTGATATCACCAGCTTTTGGTTAGATGTCAATGTCATAGTTTGTAGCTAGGGCTGTCCAGTTAGCTCAGCTAGCCTGTGTGTTGGTTAACGCAGGGCCAAGGCCAAGGCCGAGCGAGAAAAGAGAGGCCGTCGGGTGAGTAAATTCACGCTAACGTCTGCTTTTCACCTCGTTTGCCAGTATTTCTGTATACCAGCAGTGCACATCAGCGTGTTGTTCGACCGCTTCACATTGTTTTCGTGTGCAGAGACACGTTTTGCTTTTGTTAGCGGTTGTACAGTAACGACACTGTATCAGTCATGTATCTACAGCTCACATTGGCCAAAATTAGCTGTCAAATTTGAACTGTTAAGCTTTGAGTGAGAGCAGACAGTGTAGATGCACAGTGCTCAGGAGGTAAATCGTAATGGCTTTAAAAACATGAATCTGTTTCCATACTTATGTGTTGTTATAATGCCTCTTTTTCAAGGAAGTTGTTCATGAGTGTGTTAATGACAGCATCAGTCTGGGGGCATGTTTGCGGGGTCTCAAACGACCACCTGAACCCTCACTGCTCATCGGGTTCACCCTAATCTGAAACCAGTTTTTTCTCTCATTATATTTATTTGCTTACCAATGCAGTTTATTGAATCTGTATCATCCTTATTTACCACTTAATTACCTCTTTTAAAGTGGAATATTAATGGCTCCACCATCACTCCAGTTGAAATTTTCCAGGAGTCTCACACATCTCACTGATGCAGAACATATCTGCCATCGTTAGCAATCATGCCATCTTGGTTTTAATAATGTTTGTGGGTTTCAGACGTAACTTGACCTCACAACATGCCTTTGTTTGTACTGATGGACCCATTTGGTAAATAGATAATTTTGAGTATTTTGTGCTTTGATTTGAGGCTTTTTGAAGGTTGTGTGTCTCGTTCATTTACAGTAGACAGTTTGCTCCTTTAGGATGTCACCTCCTCTTGTATCAACAGGACATCACTGAGACCTTGAAAGAAGCATATGACAGACTTGCAAAAATAACATGTTGTATTTATGATGTCTTTTCAAGTCACCCATAGTCTGTCTCTTGTTCTTCTACTATAATCCTGGTCATAATCCACCAGGGATTTTCTCTGTAGGTGGACACAGGAGGAGAAGAGAGGAGAGGTGTAGGGCATCAGGTTTTGGATCAGACCCTCTTCTGAAGTCGCCTCCACCATTATCTTAGTCACTGTCACCCTCAGCTGAGCCATGTCTTCGTCAGGGTGCTGCCACCTACCCGGCTCCCTTTGTGATTACTCGGGGAATGCAGAATCTGATGCCTCCAAGGATTCGGAGGAGTCTGATTCTACCACACAGGCCCAGTACATTGCCAAGGTTACAGCTAAAGATGGCCGCCCACTCTCCACTGTTGTCAAAGCGGTGAGCTTGCAGAGGTAAGAGAGGGAGGAAACCACATGGGACTCTAACGAACATACTGTAATTACATTGTTCTTTGGTTAATCATCATACTTCTGTCTTCTCTGATTTGCTCCACAGCGATGTGGGCATGTGTCGGATTTGTCACGAGGGCGCTGGAGGGGAGACGCTGCTCTCACCGTGTGACTGCACTGGTACGCTGGGTAAAGTGCACAAGAGCTGCTTGGAGAAGTGGCTGTCCTCCTCCAACACCAGCTACTGTGAACTCTGTCACACAGAATTCACTATTGAACGACGACCACAACCACTCACACAGGTGGGACTGTTTTTACTGCTTGGAGAAATGCTTTTGTTGTCTTTTTTTCCATACAAAAAGAGATGGAAATGAGCAAGTCTAATTTGTCCAAAGCAAAGCAGGCTATCTTTGCTTTTGGCCTTGTGCTGACATTTGAAGTGTCTGTGAGATTGATTTTAAGCCGTGTAGATTGTGTGCCAACAGGTAGCATCTTCAGGATATGAGGTGGTTTGCTTGTATTGATGAGGTGGTTGCCTGGCCTTATAATAAGAACTCTCTCTTCATAGGAGTAGTTATCAGAAGCATCAGTGCATTCCTGTTAGTTATGCATGAGAATAACACCTTTTTAATTCTCTTGTACTTGGCAAGATTTTGTTGCAATAGCCACTGCAAACAAAGATGCACCAATCAGTCAAAGTAACACTGGTTTAGGTGATACAGTGGAAAGCTAATTTTCCTTTGGACTTATGCACTCTTCATTTTGTCCTTGCTCAGTGGCTGAAGGACCCAGGCCCTCGCAGTGAGAAGCGCACACTGCTGTGTGACATGGCCTGCTTCCTTCTCATCACGCCCCTGGCGGCCATCTCTGGCTGGCTGTGTCTGAGGGGAGCCCAGGACCACCTGCAGCTGAAGAGCAGACTCGAGGCTGTTGGCCTGATCGCCCTTACCATCGCCCTCTTCACCATCTACATCCTTTGGACACTGGTAACTAATCCATTACTTAAGTTAATCTCCTGTAATTGAGAAAAGTATGATGATACACATGTTTATGTACTTTTGTTAAAGGCATAATATGTAACATTTCTGCATTAAAATGCCTAAGAACAACAAGATTGATGTTATATATTTTATTGAATTCTGTACTTACAGAATCCCAAATGTTACAAACAATGTTCAAACGCAGAGAAATCCATATTTTTTTTAAGGTAATGGTACGTTTCATTTGGTCACCTGTCGGTGGCGTCATATCCCTTTTACGCCTTCTAACTGCTAAAACGTTCAGGGAAACACCGGATGAGATGTCAGTGAGGTAGTGGAGTAGCTAGCTTGCCTCTGTTGTTTGCTATTGTTTGTGTTGCTCACTCATGATGAGGCACAGTTATTCATTTTCATCGGCAATGGTGGTTGTTAAACAATGAAGACAACAACTCCCAACAATCCCACACTGCCTCACGACATCATCAGATTCCATCTTTTGTTATTGTCTTGATCCCTAGAGGCAGAAATTACATACTGTGTGTTTAAGGTGCAAGCACAGAGTGAATGCTTTCCTCTCTGGCATCTTGACACCCACAAGTTGTTTTTAATGTCTTGCTGTCCCACATAGATTTGGAAAGTAAATCTTGACTGGCATAGGCACAGTACAATAACAACCAAGCCCACAGATTTATGTTCTGCTGTTGATTATCGCAGAAATTATATCACTGTTCTGGTACTTCTGCTCCCACTGTGACCTTGAATGGCACTTGAACAAAGTCAAATGATAGAGAGACGTGACAGCTTGATAATCTCTGATACAGATCACCCATTTGTTTGTAAGCTGGGCAGATGGTTCATGCATACTCATGCATGCATAACTCATGGAGAGAGTAAGAGTAAGCTGGCTTTTACTCTTAAGTAATAATAAGCTGCTTTTCCTTCACTGGATCCTATTCTTTAAAAATAGGATATACTGTGAATCTGAAAACTTCTTCAGAAACCTAATCCTTTAATCTTCAGCAAAAGAATCCATGGAAATGACAATTAAAGACGAGCCCTTTGGCTCACGGCTTGTTTAGTGCCTGCTGCAGCCTGCGTATTGTTCCTGTTCTGTGTCCAGACTACTCCGTCTCAAATGCTCTCAGTTGTAATGATGTCTATCTTTTTCCTCTGTTGTCACCTCCCGTCTTGCCCCCCCTCCCGCTCTTCTTCCGTCCAATCTCAGGTGTCATTTCGGTATCACTGTCAGTTGTACTCGGAGTGGAGGCGGACCAATCAGAAAGTGCGCCTGCTCATGCCTGACATGAAAGGGGCTCACACCACCCAACGTTCAGTGCCGACCAAGTCGACCAAGAAAATGACTGACGAGACCATCGTATGAGTGCAGAGTGGTGCCAAGGGGAATATTTAAAATAACACCCACTGAAGCACTCTCTAAAAAAAAAAAAAAAACAACAACAAAAAAAATACAAACAAAAAGCAAAATTAATCATATTAATGAACTTTTGCACTTCCTATGGACCATTCTGGGAGGAGACAGAGCTACTTTACTTTCTCCTTCTGTTTTCTTTTATTGAAGCACTTGATGTAAACTACTACGGTATTGGCCGACCACAAGAAGTGGTTTTGGGAAGAACTCATTCCGGAGTCGTAGTCGATGTCGAAACACAGAGTTGTCACCGGACAGCCAGTGCTGGGATGTGAATGACATGAACACATGGACAATGGACTGACCAGCTCAGCTGAATGTCCGTGACACAAACTTATGAAATACTAAGACACAAGCTAATGTAGCAGGATATAACTGATTCAGCATGCTACTACAATATAATATGAAAAGTATTCACTACCTATAATTCCCCCATGCCCCTTCACAATGTATTTAGCTGTTTTTTGAACAACGGGCAGCCAGTAGCCCGGCAGGATAATAATCTAAAAACGTGACTGACAAAGTCTATCTGTGAATATTCATTCTTGACAAGTAAAGGGCGACAGTTACAAGGTCTTGTCTATAATCTGAACCCTTTTAAAATTTCCTGGTAAAGCTTTATCATTGCTGTCTGAACAGTGGAAATCAACTCCCTCTCCTGTTTAGACAACAGCTAAGGCATCACATATTTATCACACTTATCACGGGGTCAGTGAGGATTGTAGTAAATGGGACAACACTAACTGCAGCCGTCAAACGGAAGTGCGGTAATGTAAGAAGAAATAGTATTAAAGGTGTGGAAAAGTGTTTACATTCTAATTGGGTGACGTCTCTACTATTGTCATTAAAGTGCATTAGCAAACGGCCCGGCTCCACTTGTAAATGCACCATTCATTAATTGAGCTGCCTAGCAATGACCAGTAGTTACGTCCTACATCACAAGAGATGCAATTTTAAATAGAAGAGATACCAGCGTTCTGATAGTGAGATTACAGACTTTTGTTCAGTATAAAAGCAGAGATGTTATCAGAGCAGGCTGGTACTCTGTGAAGGTGCAAAAGAGAAATGTGTTCTGAGATTTCAATCGATGTATGCAGCATATGCTAAACAAAGTATTTTGTGTTATTGTAGTCTTCCTGCTGCATCCCCTGGAAAGTTGGGTTATTGTGCAATAAAACACGAGGGACTCCTGGACGAAATCAATGTGGAATGTGACTTGTCTGCTGGTTTTAGGTATTTCAGCCACTAATGATCTTCATGTGGCCTTTGGAAATATTATCTGATGATCAGTCACTGTGGGGGTCATGCCCCCAGGTTTCACAGTCTTATTGTGTAAATAGTTTGAATTGTTTTCCCATTTAATATATTTGTGCTGGGAGAGCTTTGTGACAGTCACAGTGAATACTATGAATATGACATTTGCTCAAGTGTTGTACTTAAGTCCAATTTCAGGTACTTGTACGTGAAGATTTCCTTTTTAATCTGTTTTATACTTCACTACATTTCAGAGGGAAAGTCCACTACACTTAATTTACAGCAAGTTACTTTTCATTATCATTCATTCATTTTCATACATTGCTGGGGCCCCTTGTCACGTTTAATGAGTTGTTACCAGCTCCAACGAAGACTGGATTCCCCTTTAAGCTCCTCAAATGGATTCATTCAATTATCCACTGAGGCCTACAGAGATAAAACTACCTAACACTTCAGAAAAAGCGCAAGCTTTCAATTCAACACAAATCTGGCTAGCACAACATTTTTTTGTCTTTCTTTCCTCAGTAACCACCTCACACCTCCCCAGAATTATCTTGTGACCCTTTGGATCGACCTGACCCCAAGGTTGGGAACCACTTGACGGACCTGAAGAGCTAAAATTATGATACTATAACATATATTATAAAACTAGCTCCATCTTGACCTGAAGCTACAATAAAATGCTACAATCCACTGGTGTAATACCTAAAAAATATCAGTGTTATAAGGTGGTCTTGGGTTAAGGTCCCTGTTCAGGTACAGTGTGTCATTTTGTGTTGCTAAAATAAAAAGAGCACAAGCACCGTAATATTGTAAAATTTAATTTCATGGCATTAATATAATGTATGTGAGCAGACAAGCTATCAAAATCAAAACAAAAAAAAAGAATATATTTTACACAAAATGAAATAAGCATCAGCAGCGTCACAACCACTTTTGAGATGATGACTGAACGAGGAGGAGGAAAGCCCAAAAAACAGGACTGCTGGTACGACTGAAACAGGCAGGATTGAAACCCCAGGCCTCCAGCGTGTGCCAATAACCGTCTACCAGGGAGATGTCTACAAGGTCTCAGGCCAAGCTATTCTGCTACACTATCATGGGTAACTGGTAGCTACTCACGCCGTACCACCAGTCCTGTTTTTGCACTGGGATGTAGCAGATTGTACCTGGGTCAGATTATAATTTGAAATCAATTCAAACACTTCTTTTTGGGATCGATCACTTGTGGCATGACAGAACTGACTCCACTGATCTAAAAAGTGCAGATCGAGACAATATTGCACCCCAGGCGGATGGAAGCACACCGACACTGTGGATTTCAATTAATAATCGACCCAGGTGAGGAGGGATAGTGGCCGTGGGTTACAGGTTCTGACAGCACTGCAGTTTGCTCCCCCTCTGGCCGTCCGTGGTGGGTGGCACGCTGATGTCCACCACGTTGTTTCCTGGGGACTCGTCATGGGCAGACCGCTCAGCGATCTGTTTCTGCGAGACGATGCGGTAGATTTCTGTTTTTTTTGAAAGGGAGGAACAGAAACAAATCAGCCATTTCGCCCTAAATTCTCATGTTCTTTTTGAGTGAGCTGGCAAAGTTTATCTTAGAAGACCACCTTTCTAACCACATTAGGTGTCCATAGCAATGAAACAATGTGGTTGAGGTGAGGTTGCAGCTATCCGTCACCCAATTGGCACATTAGAAGGAACACGTTAGAGAAACACCTTCAGTGAAGCTGAAACCCAGAGGTGAGATATTTGACAAGCTGATACTTCAGTTATGATTACACACAACACAAAGAACTTCCCACAGTGAGAGGAAGTTACAGAAGCAAAGTTCAAGAGTTCACTTACCAGAAAGTACCATTCTTTTCAGGAAGAGCCAGTTTAAAACTTAAGTTTATGCTCCCAGTCCTTAAATCACACAAAGGTTTAGTGCCTGAACACGTTAAAGCTTCAAATGTAAAATCTTTACCAGTGTTTAGGATTTAGCGACATCTAGTGGTGAGATTACACTTTGCAACCATCAGAGAACCCTTTGCCTCACCCTGCCCTTCCAAGCATGTAGGAGAGCCTACAGTGGCCCCTAAAAACACAAAAGACGCTCTCTAAAGCCAGTTTGGTTTGACCATTCTGGACTACTGTAGAAACATGGCAGTGCAACATGACTGAGTGGAAAAGGACCTGCTCCCTCTGCAGATATAAAGAGCTCATTTTGAGGTAATGAAAACACAGTGATTCTTATTTTCAGGTGATTATAAACTAATGAAAACATACTTGTGAATATTATATTCCATATTTACCAATAAATCGCATTAAATGCCACACACTAGACCTTTATGTAACACCATTTCAGCTCAGAGTCACATACTAATGGTATGTTATTAGACCAAGGTTTGGGAATGATTTAAGTAAAATACTTTCTTTTCTCATTATTCAAGTAAAATATAAACAGTGCAGCTCTGACGTCCCACCTTTGTTCATAGCGTACCTGTAAGGATATTCTTGAAGGCTTCTTCAACATTTGTTGAGTCCAAGGCTGAAGTTTCTATGAATGACAGATTGTTCTTCTCTGTGGAACGAGAAAAGAAAACCTACATTTAACAACAACAGAAACTTGCTATTTATTATAAATACCCAATGACGTAAGTAAAGTCTAAAATCCCTCCTTGTACTCTAATATTCGCCCTTTCCCGCATCTGTCTATAGGTTCCAGTACCTGCGAAGGCCCGGGCCTCGTCTGTGGGCACGGCCCTGAGGTGGCGCAGGTCGCTCTTGTTGCCAACCAGCATGATGACGATGTTGTTGTCGGCGTGGTCCCTCAGCTCCTTCAGCCAGCGCTCCACGTTCTCATAGGTCAGGTGTTTGGCTATGTCATACACTAAGAGCGCTCCCACCGCTCCTCTGTAGTATCTGCAGCAGGAGCCAAGATGACAGGAAACATCAGGGGGTGGAAGGTTTAGTCTTAGAAATCATTGGTTTTCATGACAGGTATACCTCTGTTACTTGTACTCTGGCTAATCCAGAACATACAGTAGATAGTACAGTCTGCACTCTGCTACTTTAATGAACATGTGTTTTTTAAATTGGTCTTAAATTCAATTCCATGCAAGATATAAAGGTCAAAGTGAAAGTCTGCTTTTGACACCTGCAGACACTCTGAATTTACACTGAGCATGTTTGACATTTATCAGATGCACGTATGTATCTAGGACACTGACAGGGCTGTCTGGGGACCTGTGTCTACCTCTTTAACTAAATGCTGTGGACCATGTCCAAAGATCTGCCTCATTTGAATTACTCTATACTGCAGGATAATGTGTCAACTGTCACTGAAGTACTTCCCCACACTGAGGGGTTTCAGGTGACAGGCAGGGCTCACAGAGGTGGACTCACGCCGAGGTGATGGCTCTGTAGCGCTCCTGTCCTGCTGTATCCCAGATCTGAGCCTTTATCGTCTTGCCGTCCACCTGAATGCTGCGCGTGGCGAACTCCACCCCGATAGTGCTCTTGCTCTCGAGGTTGAACTCGTTTCGCGTAAATCGAGAGAGCAGGTTGCTCTTCCCTACGCCCGAGTCCCCAATTAACACAACTGTGGAGGGAAGAAGGAGAGAGGGAGGGAGAAGATGAGACAGGTGTATTTGTGTGGTACAGCATGTGTGATGGGAGAGGTCGGGGATGGGCTTAATGTATTAATAGATCCAAGAAATGTTGATATTGCATAAAGCAGTGCCTCCAAAGGATGTTTCAGCAGAACCCAGGGGCTTCATGCTCATGTGTGTGTGTATGTGTTTGTGATTTATGATGGGATATGAAAAACACCTATTTCTTTTCTACAGTTGAGTATCACAAAACACAAGGCTCGACATAACCTCGCTGTTACTCAATAGCTCCAGAGAATCTGCCCTTTACATTACAGCTCTTAACTGAATGACAAGTATCTGAAGTTTGTAGAATGAAACGAAGTTTTTTCTGATCTACTTCAAGTAGTTTCTTAGCAGCATTTATCAAAAGATGAAAGCATGGCTTTACAATACATTAAAAATAACATGTGACATCCTGACCAAAAAAGCAACCACAGCAGCAGCAGCAGCAGCAGCAGCAGCAGCAGCAGCACAGCGCTGTTTAACAGACAAACTAAGTGATGGAGTATTTGATAAGTCATGTGTAGCCTGTTGTATTGAACAATATGCAACACAAACTGTGTGTCTGACACTGTCCACTTTTCCTCCCTCACAATTAACCCAGTGAACAACCATTCTTTTAATTAAACTGTTCTGCATATCCAGACTGTTTTAGCTGTCATTGTAGAGAACCGCTCACACAGAGAAACAGGGTAAAAAAAAAACAAAAAACAAAACAACAACAACAAAAAAAACACATGTCCATTAGCAGCCAACCACCGAAGACCATGAAGAGGAACAGTTATTTCATTTATGCCATCACCCTCCCGTCAGATAACCCAAACAGGAATTAAAGCCCTGAAGTGCCTGAAGGATTATCCGCAAAATAAAGAGGTGCTTTAGTTGGTGATGGCCGAATCTCTAATAATAAATAATAAACCATTTCTTCCACTGAGCAGAATGTGTTCAACTGAATAAATGAAGGATTTGCTTTTCACCCTGTGTCTTCAATCAACTTTATATGCTTGGCCTTTCCAGTCATGAGTTTAGCCCAACCAAAACAACCTCCACACTGTGAGTAGAAATATGAGAATCTGACGCTGAAAACCTCTAAAAGAACCATAAGTTCAGCACAACTGAGCAGCTGCTGTGTGGCATCCACAGCATAAACTGAAAACTGGATTGATTATTAACAGCCCTTCAGTTTAACGCATGTCTCAGCTGTGTTAAATTAGGCATCGGAGTAGCTCACGGACCGGGGCTGAGCCGGTGTTTGGACCGGGGCTGAGCCGGTGTTTGGACCGGGGCTGAGCCGGTGTCCGGACCGGGGCTGAGCCGGTGTCCTGTCCACAGCGCAGCAGCAGCAGAGGTGGAGCCCTTTTGTTTTCTCTCTCTCTCTCTCCCGTCGACAAAAGGAAATCGAGCCGAACTTTGTCCCTGTCGACACCGCGCTGGCCCGGGCTGCAGGAAGCTGATAACAGGGCTCCATCAAAACCTGAATCGACAAGTTTCAGGCCGCCTTGCCCTTCCTGTCTCGGCCGGTTACACAGACGATGGCTCGGGCAGAGAGGGAGGGAGAGAGCCCTCGCCTCCGGCAGATGCCCTATTCATGCCACAGAGGATACTTTGTTACATCTAAATGTCCCTTTGGCTTCCACAGGCCCAGGATGTTAATGTGCCACAGGAGCTGATAGCACGATCAAAGGGAGGCATTCTGGATCCAACTGAGCCCTGAAGATACACATGGACCTGAGTCTGGTACCGCTTCGACCTCAAGCTGATCGGGCCTACTGGTTATCATAATAACGCTAATACACAAAGTTATGAGCATTTTCAGTGAGAGCTGACTCAAACAATCATCCGAGGATGCAGCGTATCGATCACTGGAGGCTAATAGGCCTTTAATCAACCACATGAGGTGGAATGAGCAGAAAACATCAAATGTCATTCAATAAACGAGGAAACTGTTGACTCAAACGACCAAATCCTGCTCTGGGAGTTGATGAAAGTTTAATACAAAGGCTGAGCACGGACAGGGTGTTGCATCCTATACCTATAAATATAGCTGCAGGCGTTGTAGTGTTACAATGACAGCATTATGTTGTAATAGCAGCAAGCGATGATCACCCGGACAGTCCCTGAGAAAAAACACATTATTCCGTTTCCTTAGAAAATCTAGATATATGCTCAGCGACAATGACACAGTACGAGATGTATAGATAAAGCAGAGCTTCGTCGGTGAGAGCCTGTGTACAGGGGGAATGCAGTCATCTTTTTTTTTTTTTTTTTTTTTTTTTTTACCTTTGAACAAGAAATCGTATTCATCGTCTCGGTTCCCCATTCTAGACGAGGCCGCTCCAGCACTTGTCTCCGGAAGAGGATGTGTGAAAAGTATGGGTATGAATTGTCGTTATATGCCAGAAAAAATATGGGAAAGGTTTGTGCCGAGACTCTGCGCCAGTTTTGGCTGTCAAGGCGAGCTGGCCGCAGAAGGGGAGAGCTCGCAACTCTGCAGAGGGAGGGGAGGAGTCCCTGCGCTTCAAATACCTTCCTCAGGGGGGCGCTCTTTACTGGCATGCCAGCAGACCAGCATCCAGCTGAGGCCCACAGACAGACAGTCCTTAATTCTGAATGAAAGAGTGAGACGGGCAGGCCACAGAGGATTGTCACATCATTTTACTTCATTGTGATGATGATAATAAAAATGTGATTTGTTATAATGTGATCGCTGCAGTTTTATCAGGCAATAACAAACCTACTGAATTGTTTCAAAAAACATATTTTGGAGGTATAAGTGGAAAATGTTATGGTGGAGATATTTTGTACGATATGAGGGACTGGCAAATCATCGAGCATTTGTGTTGGAGTTGTGAGGGAAAATACAATGTATGAAACATGATGGCACAAATAAAAAAACACAAATGTTTGCCTGAAATTGTTTATTTAATAGAAAGCTCTGTGAAGTGTATAGATTATTGTTATGTTATTGATATTTTTATATTTCTGCCTTTAATTTCTATCTTCATAAACTGCCAACTGTTGGATATTTTGGACAATCAGATTGTTTGTGCACATGAACAAATGTGCCATGTATATTAAATTATATGGTTGCATTTCTCCATAAACAGGCCAACCTTGTCTTTCCAACTGAAATGACAAAAGTTAACATAATAAAGACTTTAGAGGGAAAAGACAAACTAAAACTGACAATAACATATGACATTTTTAAGACATTGTAACTCCATGGACTCCCTATGCCAATACTGAGGTGATTTGTTGTGATGTACATTTTCTGACTTATAACTATACATCCAAATGAAACCCATTTGGATATAATGTGAATTACGAGAGTCTATGGAGTCAGTGAGAATTCAATCAACTGGTGATAGAATAAATTGTCACATGCTGTGATTTCCTGATGAAGGTGACAGCCGAGCCTGTGCATAATGGCGTAGTGTCATTGTAAACGTTGTACATTCTTTTTAGGGTGAAGTTTCCCTTTAAAGTCGCGCTGACAGCTGGCCCCGCCCCCAGTCCTGCCAGCTCTACTCCTATTTGTCGAGCATGAGGTCAGCTGCTGCAGTAAGGTGCACGTGCTGCTGCGCGCATTTGAAGATCAAGATGGCAGCCTCCGTGTGTCGGTGCTACGAGGTTAGGCACTCATACATTTACTTCACTGCAGCCTTTGAGTGCTCAGAAAAACATTTGGTGAAGGGAGACGCTTCACTCTGCTGTGGAGTTTGTCTTTTCGTCTCCGGTGACGTGGCGGCGATTTCATAGGGTGTTTTTCTGTTTTTTACTCGGAGAGAGCGCGAGATGTCCGTTAGTAAAAGGCCTTGTTACATCAGACTTACGGCAGACTCCTCTATGCTCTTGTTTACATATCAACGTCTAAAACTAACATTGTGTTTTAGGCTTGTAGGGACAAGATGTTAGTGTATGGGGGGGCTTCTGTAGCCAGGTACTGGGACTACTTGATAGAAAACATAACGTGTCTCACCACATTAATAATGGTGGTATAGTAAATTCTGTGACCTGACAAGGAATTTCAGCTCTCTGGTTCGGTGTTTTACAGAGAGATACGATTTTGCGGTCTCTGCGTGTTTTCTAAATGTAATGGAAACACGATTTTAGGTAACACTCGTCAAAACAGTCTGCTAAAAACAATAGCAGTAACAACATATGTGTCGCAGCATTTGGTGTAACAGCGGCACGACTAACTAAGACTAGCTCAAATGATGTTTGAGTAAGAACAGATCTGACTGCTTGACCTCTACAGTGGGGGGCTCTGGGGGGCTCTGTTGTACCTCTGATGGCAGTTTTGTGGTATCTCTCGTCTCCTTGGGGAAGAATCACTGCATGAACATGCCCCCATGCACAGGACTTGAGGTGTCACTGAATGCTTTGAACTCAGCCCAGTGTAACTCTGTTATGTGGTTTTGGACTAACTTGTTAGACAGCATCAAGGCACCAAACGAGGGAATATCTTTTGGAAGAATGAATGTTCCATCGCTCAAAGTCTTGGAGAGTCTATGCCAAGGAGCATTGAAGCTCGTGTTGAGGGTTGTGGTGGACCACACCTTACAAACACAGTTTGTTGGTTTTTCTTTTAATGTGTCAACGTTCTGTGTATGCTGTTGAAACAATAGTAATAATTAACCTGGCGAAGGTGTCTCACATTATTTACAGGTTAAATACAGCCTGGTTTTAGCCAAGACACCTAGATGCAAATTAAAGGCCTGCAAACAACCATAACAAATGGGAAATGGGGTTACTATCACAACATCGTGTCTCCTGTTGTGCCTGTTGTTATTTTCCTGTTTTATATCCTTGCTCACTCTTGCATGGACACAGCCTATTCATATCCCATTAACCACCTTTCACCCATCCACTGCAGTGTTGACAGAGTTGATGTTTGTTGCTGACTGTGACCCTCTCCATCGCAGCTGGTCGGCAGACGTGCCTTGGCCCTCTGCTCGCGGCCTCTGGTCTCCTCAGCGTGGAGAGGAGATGCCTTCCGGTTGCATGGGAGCCCAGCTGCAGCTGTGCAGGTACACACCAACAACTCTCATTCACCTTTAATTGACACATACTCATTGTCGAGTACATCAAGGAAAACCATCATTTATTTGTGTAACTTCAAAGAGTTTGTTTAAGGGAGGAAGTTGAAAGTTGTCTTTAGTTATCTGACTGTGTTGTCCCATTTTTAGAATTTCGTCTTCTTACTAAGTAGTGCATCGACTGTGTTTTGTTCCATCTCGCAATGCCGCAGATAAAGAAGGACCTCCCAGGGGAAATATGTGAATAATCTGGTCACTCTATTTATGCATCTGTCTGTCCAACTAAAGTCCTACTTTCTGTTTGAATCATTAGATACGCTATGCTTCGGGACGTAAAGGTTTCCTGGGAGAGTTTATGGAAAACCTGCGTCAGGAGTTTAGTAAGGATCAGGAGATGAAAGACAACATAAAGAAGTTCAGAGAAGAGGCCAAGAGGCTTGAGGAGTCTGATGCTCTCCAACAAGCCCGCAGGAAATATGTAAGAGCCTCATTTGGTTTGTAGCCTCTGTGATTTCATATTGTCTGTTTGCATCATAAAATCATTTATTTGCATCGACAGGGTTTGCTTTTCATTAATTTTTATTCCCTCCATCAGAAATCTATAGAGGCTGAGACACTGAAGACTTCAGAGATATTTAAGAAGACCTTTGGCTCCCTGTCAGACACCGTCAAAGAGGTAAAGTATCAGCACTTCCTCTGGTTTACCAATAAAACAGTCACACATCTGTACTGTTAGTGCAGATTGACATTATTAAAACTGCTGAACCTTCATGTCTGAGCTAATTGGCTGCTCAGGGTTTCCCATGTGTCTCAGTTATGTGGTCAAATGTCAAACAAATCTGTGGTCTTAAACTGAAAATGGAATTAAGCCTTCTTGGTTTCTTGAAAAGTGACATAAAGTTACACTTCATTTACTGAATAATTGCATCAGTCTTAATATTTGTGTGTGTGTGCATCTGTTGGTGTTCTGGCCACAGGGTTTTGAGGAGGTGAGCCGCACTGACATCGGGAAGAAGTTGAAGGAAGGTGTGGAGGAGGCAGCCAGGACAGCCATACATTCTGCTGAGTCTGTCTCCAAAGGAGGAGAAAAACTGGGTCGAACCAGCGCGTTCAAGGCCATCTCACAGGTCAGAAGAGAATAAATAATATCCATACGTTTCCCAGCTTTCACCCTCAAAATGACAGCATCTCCAGAAGAGCATCTTGTGACATCATCTTCACTGTTGCTGACACCCAGCTATACCAACCCACATACCTGTTCCCGTGCTCAACATTTTGATGTAAACACGTGTACGGTTATACCCCAGGTATAATGAAACTGTGTGACACCTCTGCAGAGTGTGGAGACCATGAAGAAGGAGATCGATGTTGGTGATTCTGGACCTTACAGAGCTCCCTCTCAGCTCAGGAAGAGAAGTGATTTCTCCTCCAAAGGAGCTGACAGTGACTCCAGAGTGTTCGAAGCCAACGAGTGAGTAACTGTTGGAGCTGAAACCTGTTCCTCCTCTCAGCCCCTCCTGTGCAGAGATATATCTTCTCTTGGACACTTTATGATCTCTATTAATCCATAAATGCACTTGTTGTAAACATCTTTACTGATGAAAGTGATTTTCTTGTGTTTTATCATGCAGAGAGGCGATGGGTGTCGTTCTCCACAAAGATTCAAAGTGGTTCCAGCAGTGGAAGGAGTTCAAAGACAATAACATAGTTTTTAACAGTAAGGGAATCCTCTGGATTTAAGATCCTGTGGAATTACGGTTATATAACAGATCACCTGCAGTGTGCAGGTGTGTAATTCTCTTTAGGGGCAGCAGGTGGCACCAGATTCTTTACAGTAGTGTTTATCTTAGCAGAGGCTCATGTGCCCTCACTGCTGCAGGTTTTATCCTCCATTATGACTGAAAAACATTAATATCTTTTTCTCAGACAATCTGTCCTCACCACAGCTGTTGTTCCCCACAGGGTTCTTTGAGATGAAGATGAAATACGATGAAAGTGACAATGCCCTCATCAGAGCGTCCAGAGCTGTGACTGACAGAGTCACTGACTTCCTCGGTAATGCTGCGTCGTAGTTGGTTTTGATGTGGCAGATGAGTTTTTTCTCATTCTGGAATCCGCTTCGATGGAGTAGCGGACAGTAACAGATATGGCATGTTGCGGCCATAGCCTGTTTTACAGATGAATGTGGATATTGAAAAAGCATAGACACAAGATGTAAACTCATAGTTCTGAGTGATCTCTTAGTTTTTTCCGCTGTTTGTTTGTTTGTTTTCCAGGTGGTCTCTTCTCTAAGACAGAAATGTCTGAGGTGCTGACAGAGATCGTGAAGGCGGACCCCACCTTTGACAAAGACTCGTTTCTCAAACAGTGTGAGAAAGACATCATCCCTAACATACTGGAGGTAAACTGACTCTTCCTCCAGCTTTCACTTTCTCCTGCGGTCTGTCTGCTTCATTCACATTCTTCTCTTCGCTCAATACCTGGGGGCATTACACAAGGAGGGCTAGGGAAAGACTTATTGCTAAGGGTCTTGCTTAATTAAATGTGAGTCTTTACTACAGCTTAAATCAGATTCAGCAAATGAATTTGTGACTTCTTCTGTTACAATTAATAAAGTCAGGCTGTCATATTTTAAAACGAGGTCTAAACAAGCTGAGCAGCAAAAGACATCATCCAAATTAGAAAACACTCAAAACAATGCGTTGTGTCTCTCACAGTTTAATGATAATTCCAGATATATAATAATGAAAAAGTGAAGGCTTGGTTGATTGTGGTTTAATGAAATGAGGATCTGTTGATCTTACCATGCGACTGTGTGGTTAAATGGTGTTGCTTACATATTTTAAAACTGCCTCTGACAAGGATTGACTAAGGCATAAGTTACCACTGTAATTTAAATGATTTCAATAGATAAATAATAGATAAGTCTAATTTACTGCATAAGCTGACTTGTGAAATCATCCTTTGTTGTAAAGCAGTCATCAATAACAGTGTCACTGTCCTCTGCAGGCTATGATCCGTGGAGAGCTGGATGTACTAAAAGACTGGTGCTATGAAGCTGTAAGTCCAGTGTTTTCTATTCATCAACTCTAAAGAAACACACCATACAAGGTGAAGGTCATTTTCATATCAGATGTGTGTTTTCTTGTACCTGACCTCAGACGTATAGTCAGCTGGCTCACCCCATCCAGCAGGCCAGAGCGCTGGGGCTGCTCTTCCAGTCCAAAATCCTCGACATTGATAACATCGATGTAAGTGTTTGAGAGGTGTTCACCAGCCATCACACACAAAGTGCAGTACTGTGCTGTGTTCACAGATGTCTTTCCTTCGTCTTTCTTTCTCTCTGTTTAGCTTCTTCCCTCTTAATGAACATTCACTTCATCTACATGCCGAAAGCAGACACTTTATTCATTACATGCAGTTTAAGAAATGTAAGCCTTGTTATGTGTGCTCCTCTCATTTGTTTGTTCCTTGCAGCTAGCGATGGGTAAGATGATGGACCAGGGTCCAGTGCTGATCATCACCTTCCAGGCTCAGGTCGTCATGGTGATCCGCAGCCCCAAAGGAGACATTGTGGAAGGAGATCCAGTCAGTAAATTTAGAATTACTGCACCAGCACAGCATAGTGAACCTGATGCATATATATATATCTAGCATCTAGTCTGTCTAGCAAGTTGCATCATACATCACAAGGTTTCAGAAAGAGGTTTGATGAGTTGAGAGGAGCCCTCCACCCTCTCCATACTGTCCCTTTGGGACTGACCCTCTGCTCTTCTCCCCCTCAATCAACAGGGGAAGGTGATGAGGATGATGTATGTTTGGGCGTTGTGTCGTGACCAGGAGGAGCTGAACCCCAATGCAGCCTGGAGACTCCTGGACATCTCCGCCTCCAGCACTGAGCAGGTTCTCTAAGAGGAGGAGGAGGAGGAGGAACACAGGGATACGAGGATGTGTCTGGAACACCTGCACATACTGACTTACATATATATATATATATATATATATATATATACATTAACATCTGAGGGCAGAGTGCACCCATGCTCCTGTGTTACGCCAGAGACTGTGTTTGCACACACTCACATTTCCAATTGCTACCCACAGGATTAATGTGCATACGTACATATTCGTCCACTCTAAGGAAAGTATACATGAACTTAGAGATAAACTACCGACATGATATATCCATACAGTATATTTGGTACATCCACCAACATGTGTGTGTAGTCTTTTGCACTGGTTAGCTCAGTGTTTCCAGGTGAAGTGTGACTATAGAGCATTTACATTCATTTTGAATGGATGGAACATTTTCTCCAACTGGCTAAAAGAGGAGCCGGTGCCATTTCGCCCATTGTTTCATCCAGTGGTACAGTCCATCCATATCAGCCTGGTGGCGAGATCCAAGAAGACTGGTGGGAAAAAAAATGAACATCATGCCTGTGACTCATTGGTCCTGAGACTAAAACTGGGTTTACCGCTGACCACTTATTCTTTATCAAACAGTGTAAACAGGAAATTGACATTTGGGCGGTGGCATGGATGAGCTGAGTGGGCCAGCATGAGAGGCCTCATTAATCACATCTGTCCCATTCCTCAAGCTAAAGGGACACTCCAGTTGTATGCATGTAGATGAGTTTACTTGTCTCCATGCTTTCACATGTGCTGTAGCTCAGAGACCACAAGCAGCTGGAGAAAGCGTATCCTCGTGTTTGTATTTGCAGTAATTCACAGATGCAGCATGTTTTCTGAAGTTGCAGTGCCTTGAGCTCCCGGCCACTGAACATCCTCAATAAGACGAAATGTATCTACAGCTCTTAACTCTTTGTAAATATGTTAACTGTCGAGTACTGCTTCTTTGTAAGCTCGGGTGGGACCACAGTCAAGTATGTCATTATGGCAGCTTTAGTGTTCGAGGATCATTGGCCATCTCATGTTGCACATTGTTTAGCTGTGCTGAAATGTTTGGTTTACTTTTATCTATGTGGCTTTTCAAGGGGTGAGTGCTGAAGAATGAGTGTGTTCCTGTAATGTCATGTTGACTGTGTTTAACATATATTCTGTGTGTCCATGCGAGGCTCCACTCATATACCACTGAAGACACGTTATCATTGTACTGTAACTCTTTTTTTTCCCTTGACTGTTCAATTAACCCTACAGAAACACCCAAACCTGGGAAGAGCAGTTGAGCTCCTGATGAATCCAGATTCACCATGACAATCTGAGCATGCTTGGTTTGTATGACAGGTGTTATTCAATGCCAAAGCATGTGACATGAGGCCATCTGTTACTAACTAGAGTTCATGACTACCCCTCATGGTCACACCATGCTCAAGTAACATGTCTTTGTGATGAGTCCCTGGTGTGTGCTGATGAAAAAATATATTTCACAGGGTTGTATTTTTAGAAACAGCATTCAGTGATTCAGAACCCCCCCGACCATCTTTTTTTTTGTCTCTCCTGGGGGTGGAAAATAAAACCACACCACCATAACATGTAGGTGTGAGGACTCTGAACATGCAGAACAAGCTGTGAAGGGAGAGACTGTTAGTGACAGAGTACTGAATCAAATCTCTGTAGTAGTTTTTCTTTGCAAAATATCTCAGCAGGCTATTTGTCACATATCCATGAAATATGGTACAGATGTTTTCGGTGAATCCTTGTGAGCCCTCACCTTTCATCTAGCATCTTTGCTGGGTTTGACCTCCAGGAAATATCAAAACCATATTGGAAGATTCCATGAAATTTTCAGAGCGTGTTCTTGTGACCCAGAGGGCAAACTGTTTCCATGTTACAACACTTTATCAGCTTTCCCCTCATGCCACTATCAGCCAAAATGTCACCTTTGCACGCAAAATACTGTTTCATGTCCGAGAGGATGAGTCTAGATTTGATGACCATATGGCCTTTCCACCGCTACTTGAAAGGCTCAACAGATCACTGTATTTGTTCTATGCAACACTTAAACATTGTGGGTTGTAATGAACATTACAGCCTTGAGGGTCCAGTTGCAAGACTTCACAGTTTTAGTGTTGGTGTCTTATTGTGTGTTAAGTAAAGGCACAAATATGCTCCAGCTGTTAAATGTGTAAGAAGTGTTTTAGCTGAACAAATCTGTTGATGTGTAAAATGTTCTTTCTCATGAGTCAGAATAAAGATAAATTCTTCAGACTGCAGTAGACTGGTTTACAACAGACCCAGCTTCCTAACTTGTTAGCATGTCTTAACAAGGTTTGCTTGAAAAATGACCATGATTATGAGAAATCCTCCGTAATACACACACACACACGTTTCATCCTTGCCTCAATTTTGCAATCATTGTTTTATCTTTGATCTGACCAACGAGAAATACATTCATGAGTTTTTCCATTTTTAGCCAATACTATGTCTGTCTGCAGAATGAAGAGCGCTCTATTACAATTTGCTTTGTCCAAGTGTTCTTAGTGTCAGCAGCTTCGTATGCATTGTGTGTGTTTGTGCTCACAAGAGAAAATTAAACTCTGCACATCGTGTGTGTGTGTCCTTTGTTTTCTCATTTCAGATCTGGCATGCTTTGATAGATGTGCATGGATTTGGCCATTGACACTGGTTGATAAACCTATAGATTTGGTAGTATAGGGATGATAGATCAGGCTTTAAATAACGCATGCCTGTAGATTCACACACAGGGCTGGTTTATAGGGGACCTCATCCAACAGCTGTCTTTGGTGATGAATGACTGGGGACGTCCTTACACTAACTAAGCTCCTGTGGTCCTCCATAGTCTTCTTGCTTTTCTTGACTGCGACTGAAGCCTACTGAGAGTTGATCAACAAACATAAGCTCTTGAAACTGCACTGAAGTGAATCCTTGCCAATTATGAAATCATGAAGTTTATGCAGCACATTTTCAAGCACAGTTTGTTTCTGTCTTTAATGTGCAGCACAGTTAAACCATTTCAATCAAAGGATAAAGTCAGAACATCCTCATAGAAGAAGTCCATGTTTTGCCCCCAGAGCAATGAGCAGTCTTATTATATCTGAATAAATGGGGTTGGATGCACCAACACAACAGTCTGGAAGCAGAAAAGGCCTTGGAGGCAGTGCAGAGCTTTCCTTTATCAACTTCTTTAGTTATTCCATTATATTCTTGGTGGCACACTACAATGTATACAGCGAGCTGTGCTCTAGCCTACATAAATAAAAAGGCTTTCAGCGTAGTGAATGCAGTAACATCAAATCATTATGTAAGCAGATTTTACACATTGTGTGACTGCACCCGCCATGAAAATAACACTTTAACCCCTGTAAAACTACATTTGTTGTTTTTATATTTTGGTCATTGTCTTTTAAACAACTGAGATATACTGTATAATTTTGGACAGTCAGACCAGCTGTCTCCCCCTGATTCCATACTAAACTAAGCTAACCTGCTACTTGTTCCACCTACATATTATATACTGTATACAGACATGAAGGTCCACAAACTGTAAGTGGGAGATTGGAAAGTACAGAATAGTTTGGAGACATTGCCCTGAGCTGAACCTGTCAGGCATCACTTATTCCTAAACTCTGTAATCTGTGTATAAAGAGTCGGGTTTAGGGTTTAGAGTCTGCCAATCCCATTCAAGGAGGTGAGATATATCTGAAGGAAGGGCTGCCTAAAAGGACAGAATCAGGGCAACACACAAGCCGGTCACAAAGATTCACCTGCTGTCGTGCAGTCCAGATATCCTGTGGTGGTGACCTGCATCTGCTCCCTGAACCACAGCTTGACCTCCCGGTGTACCATCTGCAACAATAGGCACAGTGACGATAATGTTGAATTTCATAACCTTGCAGGCGGGAGACTCGGAGTATCAATTATGACTGCAGTGGGCGGCCTGCTGGAGCACTGCTCAGTGTGATTTGATTATGAGCTCCTTCAGGACAGTGTTATGATCCACTGACTATTAATTAAACCTACAGGGAGAGCCCATGTGGCCTCAGGTGGGGGAGATGTGGCTGTGTATGGGCGACAATCTGTTCCAGTGTTTGTACAGTTTTAATTGTGTCAATTAATTACTTCTCACAGTGAGTGTCTGAAGCTTAGCCACAGGCGGGTTGAACCACTTATTTTGTTCCACATCTTGATCATGTTTTCTCCTGCAGGTCAGCAAAACTTGCAATGCAGTCTGACATAAGTCATCTTATACAACCCATAATATTGAAGTCTTTCTCTAAACATATGCAGCCTGCAGGTCAACTGTTTCAATCCTTCACCTCTGAGAAACTCTCTATTAGCTCCTTTTCCAAACAAATCACAACATGATTTATTCAGGAAGTGCAGATTATCAATATGACAAAGCAGACAACTGGCCAAAGGCTCCTTACTTGAGGGGAGTCCTAAAATTAAATCAAAGGGTCTTGAAAAGGTTAAAATGTGTTACCTGCGTTATTATTGGATCAGCTGCACTGTTTTATGGATGGGCTGTGATCTAATTTCATTTCACCTGCAATTTCTATTGTGTTTACATGGCACTTATTCCTAAATCAATGTGTGTTTAATGAAATTACCACAAACTACCGGCAGCACAGCAAACCTCGGGGATGGGGTGGATGGTCAGTAGGGGCCCACAGCTCATTTCTGCCCCTCGGGTCTGATGGCTGGTTTATTCAGCCATGCGTGTTTTGTACCCAAAGGCATAGCCAGCATTTTAATACAGAGGTCATGAGTCTAAATCCCCCTCACCCCACACACACACACCAAACATATCTTAATTTGGGGGGTATTTCATTGTTACCTGTTCAGTTATATTTTCAGCAAGTTTTATTTAAATACAGCAGTTCTTTTAGGAAACTCCTAAGAAATAATAATAATAATAATAATGATAATTCAACAATCAGTCAAAAACCCAATTAAAATAATGATTGTGTGAGCTGTAATAAGAACATAGCCTTTATTTTCAACCCTATTATCATCACCAGATCACACAATTCTTTCAATGAATCTTTCTAGGAAATTATAGACCCTTGAAAGCAAACAGTTAAACTAGTTACAAGCAAAGTATTTACCTTTATGGTCTTTTTTCTGCGCACCTGTCGCCTGTCAGTGTGCAAAAGTTGTTAAAGGCTCATTCTAAGAAAATGGGAGAATTATCAATTTGGAGTAAACAACAATAAAAGCTTTTGCCACCTCTGTCTGTGACATACTGGCAGCGTGGCTTCATGGGCCCCTCGGTGTCCGTGCCCCACGCTGTCCTCTTACATAATGCAAAAGCCACACACGGCTTTCGGCGCTTTACTCATCCAAACGAAAAGATTATGTGTGCAGTATATACAGCCGTACGCGGACAGGGGGGAGGGCGTTGGGGCGGATCCCTCAAAGTGAGCCGACTTAAAAGCTCCTGACAAAGCGGAGGAGGTGCTGCGGGACGTGACGGAGTCCAGACCTGGAGCTCCGTGTGCAGGCTGAGGGGCCGGAGCTGTCCGCGGTGCTGAACAGCTGCGGGATCAGCAGCACGCCGCGTCTCTGACTGCGCGTCCTCACCTGAGACACCAGCCCGAAGGTAAGTCCTCTGACCCTGTCCACCTCCAAGTTCTCACCGGAGTGACGGATTTGTTGGTTTGAGTGAACTTCTGCGTGAAGGAGTCAGTGTGGAGCGGTGAATGTCTACTTTGAATTACTCGTTTGCAAGTTGTCCTGTGTGCTGCTGCAACTTTGTGCTGTTGTGTAACTTCATGTGAACAATTCACAGAATGAACTGAGAGTTTTAGCAGAGAGAAAATGCTTAATATTTCTTAGTTTTAGAGAGGCGATAAGTGTCCTGCTACCATCAGCATCACACTAAAACAGCCAATATTCATGTTAGAAGACACTCCAGGTGATTACGCTTTCCTTCACAGACTGAGAACGTGGACAACTGTTTTCTGACTGTTTTGAAGCACAGTGGTAACAGCTTCAGCTTTAAAGGGAGATAAATAAATAAAACCCATCTGCTTCTTTCTGCTTTCACTTAAGAGACGTTAGACAAAAGTTTAAAATGCTTGTCTTTGAATCTTTGAATTACTTTTACTATTTCTGTGTTCAAGAAGCTTTACCAGAAAAAATAAACATCGAAGGAGTGAAAGTCTTTGGGGTGATGTAATCAGAGATCACCACCAGCAGCGATGAAAGAAAGGTGGAGGTGACACTGAGATAATGTTTTTAGATGCCGTAAAATCAGATGACAGAGCTTCAGCTGTGGATATTGAGCTTTGTTCCGCCTGTAGTCCCACATTCAGGGTTTATCATTTCACCCTTTATATTTGGAGAAGTCCTTGACATTTTCAAAGCTGCTGTCATAATCCAGAGGTATAACTGGGAGGTATTACAGGTATTACAGCCACGAGGAGCGCCATATGTCACCACATGTGCTCTGTCCTATTTCATCGAGGCTTTGAAATGATAAACTGTGATTCTATGATATTTGTCCATATTTTACATCCAGTTTGG
Organism: Chaetodon auriga; assembly: GCF_051107435.1. Lineage (NCBI taxonomy): Eukaryota > Metazoa > Chordata > Actinopteri > Chaetodontiformes > Chaetodontidae > Chaetodon > Chaetodon auriga. The sequence goes on along the minus strand of NC_135085.1, from coordinate 10,969,109 downwards.
GCTCCAGAACATTTAAAAGTCAGTTTTTATTTTCTTGTGTGTGTGTGTGTGTGTGTGTGTGTGTGTGTGTGTGTGTGTGTGTGTGTGTAATTCAGAAGTGGTCAGGCATCACCCTGTGATTTATCTGCTGTTTAGGAACCAATGCAGCTCTGTCAATGAGGATCTATGAGCCATGAAATTGATGTCCTTTCTTTTATATTCTTTAAAGCTGATTTGCTTTAAATCCTCCTTCTCAGCTCTGTGGTGGCTGTATAACATTTTGATTTTGGGTAACCTGCAGAGCTTTTGAGTGAACTGAAAATATACAGCGACTTCCCCGGTCACCTTTTGCAACCCTCCATCTTCAATGGGTCCTCATATCTGCTGAGTTTGCCTGCGAATAAGAACAACTCGAGGCCTTCGATATAAAAAAAGCCTCCCACACCACTGTATATTCTGCCAATGTAGCATAAAGTGCACTGTCAAGTGGAGCTGCAGTGACTAGTAAATATTTTGGCTCTGTTGCATAACTCTCTATAAAAGTGTATTTTGACTGGGCAGACACTCAAAAGGATTTTAATCTCAGTTAACTTTTAAATCCAGTCTTGTGCCACTTCCTTTCATGGCGGCTGATAAAAATCAGTCACATGCTAAAACCGTACAAATCCTCTGTGCAGGAAAAGCAGGTCTTTGATGGTAAATGTGTTATTTGCATCAACTCCTATTGTCCAGCTTTCAGCAGCAGCCTTCCTCTCAGTGATTTGCACTTACTGACTCTACCTAACATGTCGTCCTCTTGTGTGAACTTCAAGGCTCTCCGCTGATTTTTGAGTCGTCACTTGGCTTCTTCTTCTTCTATACATGCAGCCACCAGCCATTTGATAATTGATTCTGAGGCAGGCAGTTTCTTTCATTATGCCGTCAAGTCTCCTATTAAAGCTTCGCTCGGCCCTTCAGTCCCATCATCCAGAGAGCAGGGGAGCTATCAATGTGTCTTTGCGAGGATTGGCGGGGTGGTAAGGAGGGAGACGGAGTCTCCTGGAATAGAATCTGCTGACTTGGGAGTGCACCTACCACAGGAAATGTCTCTCCACTCCACAGCCCATTAAAGAGGCTACGGAGAGTGTTTCTGTGCAAGAGTGCAGCAACTCTCTAAGGGTTTTCCCCACATTTCTCTCTTCCCTCATCAGTGTCTGATTTATTTATCTTGTACTATGCTGTACCTGAGTTCAGGAGAGGGGTAGTGCTTCTGTCTTGTCTCAGTTATGTTCTGCACAAGAAAGATTAGAAGATTTGACAGAATGTGCAATAACAGTTTTAAAGTGAGACTGTGTGCTGGCAGGGACACTGCAGGGTTTGGGCCACCTGAAAACACCTCATGAGAGCCCTGAAACCATAAGAATCTACAATCCTCAACATGTTGCAGGGCCCCTGTCCAGCTCTGGACCCTTGAATCAGATCAGATGTGTCTCACTCACTCACTCACTCATCTTGTGTCTTTTTTTCCCTCTTAGGTATCTTGATGAGTGAATCCCAAAATGAAGAGGTTCCTGGTGATGAAGGGCTAAAAATAGAAGCTTTCTCATCACAGTAAATCACCGACTCATTGCAACACGGCCAGCCCGTTCCAGTGACTCGATACAAAAACGCTGTCTGAAGCTCCACAACACGGATCGTTTACAGCCTGCAAGCACTTTGATTGATCTATGGAACATCTTTGGCTACTCGATTGGAATTTATACATCACTTTGTAATCAAAAGAAATGCCTCTCTAGGGCTGCTATTGGATGACACTTAGGAGGGCTGGGCAGATAGTAGTGACCTCAGTCTTTGCATTGAAAACAAGCGAGTGTAAGTGAAAGAAAGCAAGAAGTTAGCTCTTGTTAAATCTCTCTAAGCATGCCTGAGCTTGCTGCTCAGGTCACCAGAGGGCTTATTAATTTGCACTACTGATTTGCAACACGTTACCTCTGCAGGAATAATTTCTTTGCCTGGATGACTGGTGGGAAACGCTGCTGCTGAGTTCAGACAGTTGACATCTGCCAGATGTGATCTCACTCCAGGCTTAGAAATCACTCTCAGTTACAAAGATGACCCAGCAGAGCCATGCCATCCCTCACAGCTATTGACTGCAAAATAAAACTCACACGGTAAACGAATTCAACCTTCAAAACATTCCCTCACACCCACGATGAGCGACACAAACTACTGGGTTGTGGACTACGAGCTCTCCTCTCCTGCACCGCCCGGGTTCCCCAGGAGCCCGACGGTGCTGCAGCCCATGGCAGGGCACCCAGAGCAGGGAACAGCCCTGTGTTTTGTGGGCCTCCTTGTGCTGCTGCTGCTCTTTCTCGTTGTTCGCTGCGTCCGTATCTTGTTAGATCCCTACAGCAGCATGCCGGCATCATCATGGACTGACCATAAGGAGGGACTGGACAGGGGACAATTTGATTATGCACTGGTGTAAAGAGGAGGGAGCAGGAGATGAGGAGGGGGATATGTGAAGGTTCTTTTGAGGATGATGATGTTTGTTGCTAAAAACTAAAAGTTTCAGCTACTGAAGATGAGAGAATCTGCAGTGTGTTACAGTATGTTGATGTTTGGCTGGACTAATGCAAGCTGTCAAGACAACAGCAGCATAAAAGCCATTGAACAGTGTCTGTGGAAGGATTAATACAGCGGGGCAGACAGAAGAGGAACAGACACACCAGAAGTGGTGTGCCCACTTTAATTTACAGCAATTCATGTGTTATCAGAGACGTATGGTGTATGCGATGTTACGCTGCAGCTTTTAGAGCAACGAGCACTGCAGGAAGACAACGATCAGTATCTCAGCATTACGCTTATCGTTTTGTAATTCTATACAGTTTTTATGAATACCAGGCCTGAATTCTAAATAGAGAGCGGAGCTGCTGCAGGAGAGGCCCTGATCGAATAAAAGAGGAATTAAATGTGTTTAGGCCAGACATGGAAGTCATTTAGACAGAACTAATACGTACTGTTGCTGCAGACTCCGAGACAAGACTGTCAACTTTATAGGATGATTTACTGTTAAGATGTAAAAATGATATTTCCTCTGCAGCTTTTATTCTTGATTTATTTTTTTATTTGGAAGTGCAGCTGAACCAAACATTTAGAAGATGTCACAGTTTCTCTGGAACTGGAAACCTTTTATTTAACTTCAATTAATGTGAACCATGCTGGATATTGTCTAAGATGATCCTCAGGTAAAATGATTTCTAATTAACCAAAGCCTCTGTCATTTGATTGAATCACTTAAATTGAGCTTAAGTTGCTATTTGTATCTATTTTCTTTACAATTCTCTGTGTCCTAAATTTCAATCTTATGTCATTATAAGAGCCAAAGTTTATAATACATAACAGTTAATACAGCATACTTTATTTGGGTTGTCCTGTTTCATGTCGTTCTCCCTTTAAGAGGCTTATGAGGCTCAGAGCAGGGGGTCACAGCTCTGGCTGAATATGTGTCATATAAAGTTCTGATTATGAAATGCATGTACACCAAGTTCCTCCGCCTAATCCCTTTTTGCCTTTAGGCCCCGTCCAGCGCACCAGCCAAATCTGTTCAACAGTGCCTGTAGAAATGTGAGAAAAGCTAATATCTGTTTCATACTAATGATGTTATTGCTCCTTTTGCCACTTGTTTTGTAATATTGTTTCTGCCCTTATTATACTGTAAAGTCCTTTGAAGTGTGGCAATGAAAGACTCTTTATAAAGATTAGTATTAATATTATACTGATTTGCTAAAATGTTGATTTGATTCCTTGATGATGACCAAAAACTGTTTATTAATACCAAACTATTGTATATGGTCCAAATTCCTGGATATAGAGGTTTGTTTTTTTTAATGAAATAAAAGCTTTTGTCTTGTCTTGATTTTAGAAAGTTTCATTTCCTTACAGACCTGCAACACACACACACACACACACACACACACACACACACACACACACACACACACAAACACAAACTTTTAATTGAGCAAAGGCTGTCCTGACTGCTGCCCCAAAGTCAATATGAGTAAGATTTAGAGCAAATGAAATCAATCGAATAATCAATCGGAGGCTCGTAAAGAGACACAGTCAGTTGATTTATGGGAATCAACCCTCCCAGAGGCAGATCAACCCCCCTGATGAAATATATCCCTACGCTGAGTGACTTAGAGCCTCATCGCAGCACTCTGCTTGTTTGGATGAGACAGATGTTTATAAGTAAGAGCAAACTTCACTGCCAGTCGTTGGGTTTTCAAAAGATCCACATCAGTCATCACATTAAGAGTGAAAAAAGTATTAAACCAGAGTTTGGAATATTTCAGACGAGACTCGCATATTTAAAACCTTTCTAATCTTCCTAATCAGATTAGAAAGTGTAGTTCTATAGATTTAGAGTGTGTTTCCTGAATGCATTTTGATGGAGTTTTTCAGCAGGATTTCCCCATATTTCCCGTTTCAGCCTCATCCTTCCCGGTTGATCTCCCTGCCTTTGACTGTGAGCACTCAGGAATTAAGCCATCTGGTTAGTTGTGACCTCCTCTGGATGCTTTGAGAACTACAAGTGTCAACTGATCACTGAGGGATCAATCAGTGCTCTAATGCGCTTCTATAAGAAGAAACACAGAATAACACATAATGGATACATGCGTACAATCCTTTGCTCAAAGCTGCTGGCTAACTGATGAACTGTATATGTGGAGCCCATTTCCACAATTCAATCATCTGAGAATTGTTCTGAAATTGTCTCACATTAGCTGCTGCCCTGCAGAGTATTCTATTATTTAAAGAGAACACACATTTTAACCATGCTAATGGCATGGCTCTAGGGGTGGAAATGTTGGTCTGTAAGATGGTCCACCACTTCAGTCCAGACTGAAATTTTTCAACAACCTTTGGATGGACTGCCATGAAATTTTGCAGAGACATTCATGGTGCCCAGAGGAGGAACCTTAATGACTATCATGAGCCCCTGAGTTTTCCTGTAGCTGTTCATGAGGATTACATCTGTGGTATTGAGAGAAATGTCACAACCATTTGAGGGATGGTCATTAAATTTGGTTCATTCTTGTTCTTCTGAGGATGAGCTGCAGTGCATTTGGTGGTCTCTCACCTCGCACCATCATCTGGTCAAATTTGTAACTGTTCCTATACTTTGGTCTGTGACTGAGTACCTGCAAAACTAATGACATCATGCTCAGTGGCGCTTTGTGTTTAGTGCTAATCAGCAATATATTAGTATGCTAACACTATAACTCTAAGATGGTGAACATGTTAAGCATTATACCTGTTAAACATCAGCATGTTAGCATTGTCATTGTGAGCATGCTAGCATGTTAATGCTAGTGAGGAAATTAGGGCAAGTAATCTGTGGTGATAAGCCTTGCACAAAGAGTGACCAGCCAGACTTTGGTAAGTGGACAACAACAGCCCTCTACAGTTTATCAGGCTTCAGCAGATGGCTGGAAGCACAGTGTAACACCCCCACCTCATTAGTCCGGCAATTAACAGAACAGATTTTGCTTCAGTGGGTTCTGACAATTTACTTCCTTGATAAAACAACAAAGGCCCTCAGTTCCCCTCATCCTCTTACACTGTACACACAGACACATACACAGACACACATGTGCATGTGCACACAGATATGGAAATAAGGCTGGATCACAGAAAAATATGACCTCAGCCTTGACATGCAAAGCAGAACTTGTTCCGTGTTGACAAGCGCGACACTTTCCACATATCACAATATTGCTGTGGTGAAGTGTGTATATAAATCTTATTGTAATGGTAATGCTACTACAATTCTTCTAATTAAGATATGTCGCACTAATCAAAATTTAAAAGACAAAAAAAACATTATTAACTTTTTTAGACTTCACATTGTTGAAACAAGGCATATGTGTCTGTCTCACGAGCATACAGGCTAGGCAGGTGCACACAGTATGCAAATACCTTTCTGAATGTGCACAGGCTAATTTTCTGGTAATGTGACTCCATCCCACATTAAAGTATAGAAACTCACTTGTAGGCTACGCAGAACTCCCAGCACACAGACACAACACGCACATGCACACACAAATACAAACAGAAGTGAAGCACGGCCCACACAGGCATGCAAATCATATTTGTCCACCCTAAAATGTACACAGGCCGTCTCTCCCAGTAGACACGGTCCTTTAAACATATTATTTACATATTCACAACGGAATAAAACACCTATGCTTGAGACATAGCACAGCTGTGGTCCTGATTGATGTGCATGACAAAAAAGAGCAGTTCATCTGCATAACAGTACTGATGTTATCAGCCGACGGCCTCCTTATCCCCCTCCATGACAATACTATCAGCTGAGAGTGTTGGCTGAAGAGCACGATGGTGTGAGGACTACTGGAGTGTGTGTCTGTGTTTGTGTTGGCATGGGCTGAGAAGAAGTCTGTGTGTGTGTGTGTGTGTGTGTGTGTGTGTGTGTTTAGAGGGAGTGTGTGCTATAACAATTTGAATAGAACCCTTGATGACATGACACAATTGTTCAAAAGGAAGTGTGAGCTCAGCAGCAGGAATACACACACACACCTGGAGGGATGTGTTTACCTTCAAACTCTGAAGTCCTGGAAGTGTTCAGGATAGTTGCTTTGGGCGTCAAGAACTGCTGTCCTGGACGGCAGTAGCACAGGAGAAGTTAAGCATTATAGACTGCACATCATGTCAGTTTCATAGGTTAATGCCAAATGCTTAAAAGTAGAACAATGGCACAAACACAAAGGGTCATAAGGTCAGTGTCAGTTACACAGCAGTATCTAAAGTTTGCTAACCTTAGCTAGCATGGTGTCCAGACCAGACCAAGTGAGGCGGCAGCAGCAAATCTCCTTTTAACTCACTACATTTTGTTGACGAATGAATCAAATTTTTCATTAGTCAAGCATTAATATGTTATTTCTTCTTTTGTATTTCTAATTCCAAGCCTATATATTAACCTTTGCAGTACATTACAGGACTAATAACGGCAATTTTATTATTTAACACTGTAAAGTGTATAATAGCCCAATAATAGCCGAGTGCTTCCATTGTTACCCATGCTGAGTTAATGGGTTATGAGCAGGAGACGCCCCAGGTGTTTCATTAACTGCTCATCCATCAAGTTACACCATCCTGTTAGTAATAGACAGAGAATACCGGAAGCTTTCAGAATAAAAGTACACGTAAGCTACTTGTATGAACAGATGTTGTAGACTGCACAGAACTGTGACGGATAATGGGTTGAAATTAATTAAACTTTAAACTTTTTTGGAAGATAGCAATATTCCGCTAATTTGGCTGCTTAATGTCTTGTGGCAGAGATTCGTATTCAGTAACATTACAGTTAGAGGGCATTTGCACTTATTTGTGTTGTGTCTTCGCATAAATGTGCTTTTGGAAAGCAAATGACGGCTTTCTGCTAACAGAAACCATTAAAGAGGTGTCGCGTTCTCTACAGATGCTATTATTTTGAAATTATCATCCCAATCTTCTCCTCATCTTGCCTAACTTGACACCTAAACCGTGACGACTGGACTGCTCTTCGCCAGTGTGGTCGTTAGGATACAGCGGAACCGAAGCGCGTCGCCGGCCAATTAAGGCTGAAACAAAGTCTTAGTTCGTAGTGGATTTTATTCTTCTGACCTCTGAACTGATCAGTCCATCATTTCGAGCTGTCGGCAGGTGAGTTTCCCTTTTCTTTCAACACCTTAACCACAACTTGGTGTGTTTCACTGTGGAAATGAATGCACCGTTCCTCTGTTTGTTTTCAGTCTGGTTTTCACCCTACATAAGATAAATAACATTTCTACATGTTCCTGGATAGACAGGATTACACAGTCTCTAGCTGAGTTAATGCTTTTTATTCTGGGACAGTTTACAGTTATTTTATGCCCTTATGTTATGTTTCTCTTACGTTTCTCAGCTTTGTGAACTTCATGTATGATTCAGTAAGATTGAGATTCAGTGAGTGACATTCCTGTAGGATGTTAATCTTAATGTATTGTTTATAGCTTTAGTATTATTTATTAATGATGATAATATTATTTAGATGGAGTTTTGTTGTTGAGGTAGAGATACTATATGTGGCTGATATTACACCATATTGTCCATAAGCTCTCAGGATGTTTATGGTACAGTACTAACACACACACACACACACACACACACACACACACACACACAATCAAATAAGTGATTCTGCCTCTGAGGTCTCACTCTACTCACTGCCTACTTACTCTGGTACAATCCAAGTACCAGACTTCCTTGGACTATGAGGAAACCTCTGGTATAAACATCATCTTCACCATGTTTAACTGTCTTCATCACCTCTGCCTGTCCATCCACGGCAGAATGGCCCTCCTACCTGACGTATGGAGGCAGGACTACTGGCTCCCTCCAGGTGTGACCTGGAGAGACATGGAAGAGCTGGCAGACTCTGAGCGACCGTTACCCCACGACCTCCTCATCGCTCTGCCCCTCGCTCTGGGCTTTGTGGGCCTGCGCTACGTGTTTGAGAGGTAAAACACACCTGCTGTCTTTGCTCCGTAAAGAGCCGGGTGATGTGTTTGGGTGGGATATTGTAGGCTTTACAGGTCGGGGCAATGTGGTCTGTGTGTCTTTAACAGTTAAACACAATAACATCTACATTCCTCGTTTAAGAAGGATTACACCTGAAAAAGGCAGTATTATTTGACTTGGAGAGACACAGAAATGTTGCCTAAGTGGAAGATAGTCAGTGAAAGGTACTTTAAATTTTTCTGCAGACCAGAGTCTGTTTGCATGGGATACTTTTTGGTCATGATTTTCAAATTGAAGAGACAAATCTAAGGAAGCACATGCTCAGTTATCAGCTTTTAAAAATCTCTCGACTGTTCGCAGCAAAGACAGAGGGAGTGTTGCAGCGGGCTTGTTCTGAGTGCAAACAAACCTCAAAGGCACATCTCTCTCTCTCTCTCTCTCACACACACACACACACACACACACACACACACACACACACACACACTGCCTTCAGGGTTTTTGATTGGTTGATTACATCTCCAGTGGGTTCACTGTGGTAACATTCATGGCAGTGAAGAGTGAGTGGAATCTAATGGCTGGTTAAACCCAGTTAAAATGTCATTATTATGTGGTATTATTCCACCACACTGTGCTACTTTATTCTGCAGTATTCTGCTATCTCATAGTTTTTATATAAGGTATATGCATATATAAATGGTTTTTCAAATACATCACATTTGCACATTAATTTAGTACATGTAGCTTTCTAGACGTGTGTATATTTAGAATACTTCTTTAAAGGTCTGTCATGTTTCTAATTGCTGTTCTGGCCTGTTTCTTGTGCTGCAATGCTAAATTTCCCTCCTGTGAATTGATAACATTTTATCATATCTTGTATACAAATATGTGTCAGGCTTAGTGGTAACATTTCCACACACACACACACACATGCACAGTGCTTTGTTAGCTGCTCTAACACACATACACTGTATATACAACCTTAAGTACGGCTAAACAACCCTGACTGTCCTACAGAGGGTGTTATGTTATCGCTTGTGTAAGCTGTCTTTTGTCTTCCTTGCCTGCAGGTTCTGTGCCCCACCCATGGGCAGATGTTTGGGGGTAAAGAATAGATCACAAGTGAGCGCTGCCCCCTCCCCGAAGCTAGAGTCGTTTTACACCCAGAGGAGCAGACAGCCGACACAGGTTGGTCTGAAAGGCCTCAGCATGCGTGTGCTTCAGCTCGATTTGTGGCACATTTTCATTTAAACTGGAGGAAGTTATCTGAGCACAATGAAAAAGGATCCAGACGAACGGTTTTTAAATGTCTCCAATGTTCATTTGAGACATTGACTTCCTCTTGTGAGTTGTGTTTCTTGTGAGTTGTGTTTGAGTGTTGTGATGGTAACACATCCTTGTTCCTGGAAAACCCAGCCTGAGGGAAAACACATCACCATATGTACAGATGTTACACACCCACAAACACACACATTATTCTTTCCCAGCTTTTGGATCAATTAGAAATGCTTATATTCTATATGTATATATACACTCAGAAAATAATAAACAACTCCCAGCAGCATGTTTGTTTAATTGATCCTTAACACCAGTGGGGCAACATCACTTGCAGTAACTTAATACCAGCGTCCATTCAGGGCAGTGACGCTCAGATGATCTGATGGAAAGAATAACATCCACTGCCTCTTATCTCTTTCTCCCCTCTGCCAGTTCTGCTTACTCATTCATTCATTCATTCATTCATTGCATTGTTGTTTCAGAGTGAAATAGTTACTTTGATGTCGCTCTGTGGCAAAACCCAGAGGCAGATTGAGACCTGGTTCAGACTTCGCCGGAATCAAGACAGGCCATGTCAAACCAAGAAGTTTGGTGAGGCTGCGTAAGTGCTTTCTCTTCCACGGTTCAGGTTACAGATGGCTTCCTCCTTCGCCACCCACTGCAAAAAGCCCTTGAGAACTTGGCTAATTTTGCAGGAGTTTCCACTGCAAACAGAGAAACAGCTGTGTTCATTTGTCGACTTCTTTACATTTTTAATGCGCTTTGTGTTTTAATGTTCAAAATACCTGATCTCAAGTGTTTTCATCTTGCAGGTGGAGGTTTGTTTTCTACCTCACGGCCTTCATTGCCGGACTGGCCTGCTTGATCGATGTGAGTTTCAAAAAGGTTTTGTAGCATTTCCAGTGAACAGCTGTGTTCTTAAACCTCCCTTTAACTTCCTCCACAGAGGCCGTGGTTCTGGGACCGCAGTGAATGTTGGAGGCAATATCCAGTTCAGGTGAAACATTACTTTCCAGTACATCATTTCACTGCTGTGGATAATTAGTATGTCTTGCTTTGTTACTGCAGTATTTTCGTTAGTGTCCACCTACAATATAACGTGTGTCTCTGACAGCAAGGAAAGCCTCGTTTGATGTGGAATCAGTTTTGAAGGGAAGTCGGACTGAAATCTGAGTTTGGGGAAACAGATTAAATGTGTTTTAAAGAGGAAATGTGAAACAAGCACAATATATTTCCTCATTCATATTACAGAGAACAATGAATAATCTGTGTCGTTAATTTAAATCCAGTTACTCATCCTATGGTTAAATGAGTCAAGGGATGTGAGCAGACATGCAGCAGCAGGTCCCGCCTGCTGTTTAAATGTGATTGCTGTCAAACTTGCTATGAAAAATACTTTATGGGCCTAGAGCATATCATTTTGATTAAAAAGAAACAAACTAACACCAAAGCAATGACTTTGAATTGCCATCTTTCTTGGTCTGATTGCCAAAACCCAAGAAGCAGTTTCTTTGTAAAAGGCTGATATAGCAGAGGATGGTTTCGATCCATCGACCTCTGGGTTATGGGCCCAGCACGCTTCCGCTGCGCCACTCTGCTGCTCATACCCAGAGTCACTGCAGAATCCCTGTTACGAGACCTGAGCCTTGTCTGTTAGGACGTTAGACTGTTTGAGTTCGTCTCTTACAGCAGTCATAGGGTGTATTTCATCATGCTTCGTCATGTCCTCTCTCCTCCTGTGACCCGGTTATAATTCCCCCTCTGCCATCATGGGGGATCTTCCAATCCCTTAAATGCACCTTGAGGAGAGAGGAGGCCTCTGGAGGAGCTTAGGAAGGGATGCGAGTGAGGGAAGCAAGGACACATGTTAGCATAATGAAAAGCACCTTTGGTGTGAAGAAGAATCGGGGAATCATGGGAGTGTTCACGACCTGCCTGATGTTGTTCAGTGTAGCCCAGACTCCAGATGAATTGAAAAAAGTGACAATGCCTCTTACGGCTCCACAAAGCCCAAAAAGTGGGGTCTTCATATGTCCTTCTTTGTCCAACCTCAAGCCCAGAAGACTGAGAAGGCGAGAACCAGTGAATTTTGGGCCTTTTTGAGTGAAAAATAGCTGAATCCATCATCAGAATAGTTGGAGATTAATGTCATTCCCTGCTTGTTTGATGGTACTTGACTGAAAGGATGTACAACAGACACAGTGCACTTCCTAATCGACATTTTGAGTGAAATCCTCCAGCTGTTCCTCTCTCTGCTGATATGGCTCCATTTTTGTGCCACCAGTAAATGTCTCTGTGTTTTTTTTTAATAACTTTTTATTGACTTTTGAGTAATATTTTGTCCACAGCCCATGGAGAGAGCTCATTACTGGTACTACATGCTTGAGTTGGGTTTTTATGGCTCTTTGCTCCTCCGGATCTCTGTGGACGTCAAGAGGAAGGTGAGGACCTTAGCATTCGTTCATCGATAAATGTTTCAGGTTTCGAAACTTTATTGCCTCACAATACATTTGCCCTTTAGAGAAGGACATAAGTAAAGGTATTAGCCCGATGATCGCTTCAGCTGGGTCATATTTCACACCTGATGACTTGCACTACTGCTGTAATGAGAAACTTCACTGGACACACGGTTAATAAGTAACTATAACAGCAGGGATTTAAATTCTGTTGACACATGAAGGTCATTTTATTTCACTGAGTCGATACACTACATATCTTTTTTTTTTTTGCCAGGATTTTAAAGAACAGGTGATCCATCATCTGGCCACCATCTTCCTGCTCAGTTTCTCCTACTGTGCCAACTACATTCGCATCGGCACCTTGGTCATGCTGCTTCACGACTCCTCTGACATCCTGCTTGAGGTAACGTGTCATCTCGTGCTTTACTCGACTCGTGCTAAATTCGACGTATTGTCTTAAATTTCTTGGAAAGGCTGCTTTCATGTAGCCTTTGTGGAAGACAAAAGAACAACTTGTACAGTGAGAGTCCCACGTCTCAAGGGCTATAGTCTAACAAGCACATGGGACCTCACAAATATAATTAATCTCTTCAGAGCAGGTCACCATAGATTCATCTCCACGTTGGCCAATTTTCTACCTCTGTGTAGCCACACTACAGTCAGACGGCCACACCGTGCTTGAGGCGCCTCTTAGAAAGTACATATCTAGGTTGAGATCTGTGTGGCAGCCTGTGGGATGCTCAACTCATTTCAGCAGGCGGATCCTGTGACTGAGTCCTGATAGCAAGCAGCCCGAGGCGACTTTTGTTTAAATGCACAAAACAAAGAATTGTAGATGAGAAACGATTTAAAGAATATTTTCATAAGCTATGCTGGATTCTTGCACTCAGGAAGACGTGCGAAAGGAAACAACAGCAGCAGAGGCAACAAAGACGTGATTGATGCTGCTCGTGTCACAGATTCATCATGGACTGAAGCTCACATGTTCATGTTTATTTCCCCCTTGTTGAAAGGGGAAATAAAGTTTTTGCACATGTTTTGTTCACTGTTGTGAGTTCGCTTCACATATAGCTTCATTTATGGTTCATATTTGTGTAATCAGTTCAATTCATTGATACTTTTGCAGTCTGCCAAGATGTTCAACTATGGCACTGGCTGGAGGAGAACGTGTGACACACTGTTCGTTGTGTTTGCTGTGGTCTTCCTTGTGACTCGACTGGTGATTTTCCCCAGCAAGTACGGTTAACTCGTGAGATGTTTTTCCATTTTACTCCTAAATGCAGGATGGGAGTCTATTGTCAGAAACACTTCTTCAACATAACTCTAATTATCTGATTATGCACAGAATCATCCATACCACCCTGGTGCTGTCCATGGAGGTCTTTGAACCTTTCGTCGGGTATTACTTTTTCAACGTCTTGCTGATGGTGCTGCAGGCTCTTCACATCTTCTGGGCTGGCTTGATCTTACGCATGGTCTATAAGTTCCTGAAAGGCAAGGTGAGAATCAGTAATCAACCACAGGGCATCTCTGACCAACATATGTTTTAACATCTGAGGTGAGATTTTCATACAAGCCCTGCGTCTGCTTCTGTCTGCAGCTGGAAAAAGACGAACGCAGCGATGAAGAGAGTGAGGTTGAGGAGGAGGACGATGATAGAGGAGGAGAGGGAAATGCAGACCGAGGAGGAGATTATTGTTGGGAGAAAAGTAAAGACACCCTGAACTCCAAACTGTGTGTGCTGACCAACAGTTGCGTCCTAAATAACTTGAGTAACCACAGGACATCTGCAGCTGACAGGATGCGCAAAGCTCAGTAAAGTGTTGATGATTTTTATTACATACCATTACCATTTTTGCCATGTTTTACACACTGAGTGATATTGGATGGATGCAACACATTAACCTCTTTCCTGCCAGTGTCCTTCATTTTAATTGAGAGTGCAATTAGACAGGTTAAGCAGTGAGAGTCAAATCGTAAGTATGTAAAATGCTGACATAGCAGAGGATAGTTTCGATCTATCGACCTCTGGGTTATGGGCCCAGCACGCTTCCGCTGCGCCACTCTGCTACTCACCCCAGATGGGACTCGAACCCACAATCCCTGGCTTAGGAGGCCAGTGCCTTATCCATTAGGCCACTGGGGCATCTGCAGTGGCATGAAACACCACTGTACAATGATGGCCAGGGATGGTGGTGAAGGACACATGAGAGCGTTCAGTGCCTGTCTGATGGTTTTCTTCATTATAACCTACACTGCAGACTGTTTGTCTTTCAGCACAATTCACAAAGGACATGTTTGAAAACAGAAAAGAGATTGTAGCTAAGAGATAGCACAACAGCAAAATAACAGATATACATGAGGTAGCTGATGTAAGACCCAGTATAGACAGCATTGGGGTTTTTTTTAATATTGTTCAATAATGAAATTGTTACACAACATGCAGTAGATATTCAAATGCAGGAAATAAAACCATCATCTTACTCTTTCTGTGTCTGTCTCTTGTGACGATTTAGCACACGGTCATGGTCTTTATCCTGATACTTAATTCATTGTTTGAGACATATCCTTGCTCAGGTTTTACCTTTTGGCTTTTTCTAAAGCAGAGCACGTTTGCATGTGTTTTTATGAAATGTGTTTACATCATATACAGTCACAGGCTGTGCAAAGATGCTGTTCCTTCTTCTGCGCCGCAGTGCCACCTGGTGGTTTGGGCCAGGATGACACGAATGGGCTGAGTGCCATCCTGGAATGTGTGTGGCGACCCAATAGTTTCAAAGATGACGTCATTGAGGTAACATCAAATACATCATCCGCGGTGTAATTGGCCTGATTAATGTAACCTCTTAACCAAAATGTAAATATATGGCGGAAATAAAGGTGGAGACGTGATCATGGCTCCAACCATTAGTGGAGCTGGTCCATGAGATGGAGTAAATGAATCATGGCTCCACTTTGCTGGCTTCCTAGTCGGATGTGAGTTTATCCTACGTTGTTATTATTGGTTATATGTGTTGTGAAAGAACCAAACTAAAATGTGCTTTGCTTCCACACGCTAATACCAGTGTTAGCTAACGTTGACAAAAAAATTGAAGTAATGTTACTGCTGGCTCGGCAGAAATTTGTCATCAAATGTTGACCCCTCAAATGTGTTAATTATGCTTTTACATGTGCAACATTTTGTTCGTCCGTTACTGCTTCATTTTACTGTATCTGTGGGCTGAATTTAAGTTAACTACTTTAAGTTAGCTAACTGGCTAGCCTAACAACTTGTCGAAGCGCATAATTTACCTGGAGGCAGCAGATGAGCGTTAACACGAGCTACTAGAGAATAAGTTCAGCATTTAACATTAGGTCACTTGTTTAGATATTTACCCTCGGCCTCTTGTTAGCTTTTCTATTTTTTGTGATTAGCCACCCAGCGGTGAAAAAGATAAATTCATGCCCCCGAGTGTCCTTGAATATTCGCGTATCTTAACTGCTACAAGGGGGCGCTACGGCACCGGTGATGTA